>NW_007360328.1:150724-205630 GCF_000271585.1 Trametes versicolor FP-101664 SS1
AGTCCGATCAGAGCGCGCCAGGAGAGTACGACCGGGAAGGAGTCAGGAGCACAGGCATGTCCACCACCGGGAGGACATGGTGTCCCATCGCGTCCGCTGGTCCAAATCGCGCGCAAAAAGGCTTCTACAGTAGCCATATACTACAACTACGTAGGGGCATGTTTTTGTGACAGTCTACACGCATATACACTACCCTGTAGCTGAGATACTGTCCTGGAAGGTACCTTTCACAGTAATCGTCATCTGTATAAACGGCTACTGAACCAAATCTCATCGGACAAAGCTTATTATATACCCCTATGTAGTGCGCACATATTACAAAAATAACGGCGTGAATCGGCGGGCGGGGAGGGGAGCTATGGCCCGCCGGGGGAGGCCATCCTGGTCCCAGGAGAGCCCCTTACCGGATTTGGGATGTGTCGGGGCGGGGAGCGCTCGCGCGGACCGCCGGCGCCCGGGCTTTGGCGTCGTCTGTGATGGCGACGGGACACCCCCCGCCACCGTGGGAGGGGGGGAGGGGGAGGGGGGTGCCGACGCCGGCAATGATGGGCGGGCGGTGATGGGCGGGCGGGCGTTGATGAGATACTCAACGCCGGCGCGCGAGATATCTTATCTCAGTAAGTAAGTCGGGCGGGTTATCTCTCTTGATCTATCTCATCTATTCGATCTGTACGCAACATGCCTTGTAGGTATTTATGTGTAGATATTCCGTAGTGCTACTGGCAGTGTAGGGCGGTAGGCAGAGCGGGGCTTGTTAGCTTGCCATACCCACACGGTGTGCCAAGCTAACAAGCTCAGTAACCTGTGATGATCAGGTGATCATCCCGCAGGCCCGAGCATGGGTAGACCTGGACAGGACTTGCAATGTTTCGCCGGAACGCGCGAGGGCGCCGCTCATATGGGAGGGGTGAGCCCGATAAACTCGCGCAGCGCCTCTCGCTTCGCGTTCGTGTCGCCGGTGACGGGCAGGTTGTACCCCTTCAGCAGCGCCTCATAGCGCTCCTCTGCGGCTCTTGTCAGCACCCATACACACGCGAGAGGACAAGGAGACATACTGGTGATGTGCTCAAACTCGCCCTTCGTGTTCGGGAAGTTCGGCGGCGGCTTGCCGTTAGCCAGGACGGGTGCCTTGATCAAGTGCTTATTCGCAGTCACCGCCGCGTTGTGCAGCCGCGCGTACAAGCGTGCTTGGCTATTGCACCCGCAGCTCGTCAGCCCAAGGACGCGGTGCAAACAAACAAACAGACAGCATGTACGCACTCGAGACGGATCGTCTCCACGACGCCCTGCACCTGCTTCTGCAGTTCCTCGATCGCTATCTCCGAGGCGGTCTTGAACTCGCCATCATGCTCCGAGACCTCCTCCACGTCGCCATGCCCCTTCTCCCCGCGCGGCCTCGCCGACCCGTTCACGGACAGCTGCGCGAGCCGGTCCTGCACCGCCTGCAGCTGCGCACCCATCAGCTCCTGGTTGCGCTCGATCGCCTCCAGCCGCGCGGCGAGCGCCCCAACGACCTCCCCTGCGGCGCCGGGGGTCGAGGACGCGGGCGCGCCGGCGACCGCGAGCGCGCGCGACGCCTCCGCGATCTGCTCCGCGATCTGGCTGAACGAGACGGAGAGGCGCTGCGACCACGCGGGCTCCGTCTGGCCGGCGCCGGCGTATGCGCCCTGGTCGGGTGCGGGGTACGCGCCCTCGACGAGGGTCTGCACGCCCGGGCGGAACGCGAGCGGGGTCTGCGCGTGCGGGCCGGGCGAGTTCGGGTCGAAGTTGGGGGAGAACGGGGTGTGCACGGACGGCGCACCCCCGGGGGTCTCGCTGGTGGACATCGGAGTGGGGGTGGTGGATGCGCCTTGGTTGACGAGCGTCGAGCTGGACGAGCTGGGTTCTGTTCGGGGTGCGTACAGCTGGGGGCGCTCAGACATTCAATGGTCCACTAGTCTGGGATGCAAGGTCTTCGGCGCGGACCGCGAGATTGGTATGGGCGATAGCTACGGCGACCCTGACGGTACGTCGCGCTGGCTCGGGCTGGCAGATGCGGATGTCGAGAAGAAGGCGGAGGGCGGGCAGGCACGTTGGCATCGCGCCGCCATATATGCGCCTCGCTTGGCGCGGATGCGGAGCCGCGCGCTTCCCTCGCGTTCTCATGAGCACCCCTGCGTGGGTGCGCGAACATGCCTGGGGGCCGCGCTGCCTGACAGGGCGTGAAAATCCCGGAGGGCCGGTGGGAGGCGGTGGTGGGAACTGTGCGTGAGTGTGCCGAGCGCCGGGCCATCTACCGGTGTGAGTGCGTGGAGCGCGCGGCCCGGCGTAACTTTTATGTGGAGTTCGGTGTGTGCGTTGCAGGCCTCGAACATCGAAATGTCGTGAATGACGACTGAAGGTGTCCAGGACGCCGTGGAGAGGGAATGTAAACACAGATGCAGGCAGTGGAGAATGATGCCGACATACCCGCAGCAGATGGTGGGCGATGCGGTCGGGAGTCAGGCATCGAAAGGGCCTGACACTACAAATTGACGATTGCGCGGCTGTACACTGACGTCTCCGATCTCTCTGTGGCAATGGCGGAGCGTGAGACGCGCGATGTGTACCTGGGGCATAAACGTACCTGCCCACGTCAAACTCCCGCAAGGTCTTGTTCGCGTCATGTTGCTATGGCCTATTCTGGAGTCCTGCTTACAGGAACCACGTCAGGCTCTTCAGTCAATGAGATCGTGTGCGGGCGAATCTCAGGGGGAGAAGGTTCAGAGTGATCCAAAGCTTTGGCGTCTCGGGACCGGGGATGTGGTTGACACTGGCCGACGTGAGCATAAACCCAGGAGGCAGTATCGTGCATGGGCGCAAGACTCCTTTGGACTGTTCGAGGTGTTGTCTAGGCGAGTGTAGCGCAAGGGGGCGCCTTGCCAAGCCCCCGGTCCGTTGGGGACTGGTGACAGAGCGGGGTAGAGAAATGGCCTAGACGGAGGCGGTTTCTCCGGTTGGCATGAGCGGGGGAAGCAAGTAACATGCCGATGGGAGCGGGACGCGCCGTTCGCTTTCTATGAACACGAGCGGTGTACGATAGAGGTGCCTCCTGCGTGAACTATTCTGGTACCCACTATTAACGATCTGCAGGAGGAACAAGGAAGCAGGAAGCACTCACGCATACAACAGCCCAAAGCCATGGCCTCGGATCTGACTGCGTTTGATAGCGTTTGTATAATTGAAAAGGTCCGGACTCCGGATGCCATAACGGTGGCGTCGTAAAACCTGGGCTTTGCGGGGAACGGGGTGATGCAAACAACTACAGCGATATTTGAGAATATGGTACATTGCGATACATTTGACTTCGCGGACCGTCGCTCGGCCTTCAAGGCCTTTGTGAGATGGAAAGTTTCGCCTGTTCTTGGACATCGTCTGCCACGGTGCCTTCTTGGCTCTCCTGCTCGGCAAGGCGTACTCTGGCAGCACAGAGCGTGAGCACACAAGGGACCGGGTACAAGATAGACGCGACCATGACGTACTGGTTTCGTGCCACCAGTATTCTCAATGTCCTCTCCTTCTCAATCGGCGTCATACTCTCCCAGTTCGCGATGCGCGAAAGCGTCTTCAAAGGGCGATGTCAGTATTTGGGTATCGACAAGCGACATGAGTTCCGACTCACCCCGTCCCTATTGACAATCACAGGTCCCAAATGGTCGAATTTGAACGCCTGGTTCGCCGTGACGGTGGTCTTTTCTGCACCTTCTGAAGGAGGTGGGAGCGCGAGCGTAGTGCCTGCGGAACTTGAAGCCTCCGTAGCTTTGATTGGTTCGTCCCGAGTGGTGCTCATGCTCAGCAGCAGCAAGGTTGGGTGTCAGCGAGGACTAGGTATGAGGTGTCTTTGAGTCTAGAGCACGGTTGAATGGAGAGAGACGACATGGCCGGTAGGGGATGGAGAGCGGGGACTCGTCGCGACCGTTCGCGACGATTCCACCGCGAGTACGGGCCGGAGTTCCGCAACGCGCGGCATTGGCGCCAGCCTGCGCCGCCCCTGCGGCACGCAGCCACTTTCGAGCTTCAGTCCACCGAGCCACCAAAGATGCACGGAGATGTACTGAGTAGAATCATAAGTAAGACAGAAGATGTCAAGCAACAAAAGGTTCTTAAATTCCGTAAGTCCGAACCCCGCCGTCCGGTCCCTCCCGGCCGCCGACGGGCCTGAGTCAGTACGCCAACGAAAGCCGTATCATGTACTACCTGGAGAGGTAAACTCAGCATTTCCCACCGAAAACGGGAAGGAGTCGTACTCACCGTGAATTTCTTGTGCTCATGGTCATAGTGATCGCGAGGGGTATGGACGGAGGGAAATGCAGTGCTCAAGCCGAGAAGGTGATGGTGGTCACCGGGCCTGGGACGAAGGTCGTTGACGTGGACACCGAGTCGATGAAAATCGTAGAGGTCGTCACCTCACGGCCGTTGAGCGTCTTAGTAGCCGGCTCAGCGGTGATCGTGGTGACGGGCCCCGGGACGAAGGTCGTCGACGTCGTGACCTCGCGGCCATTGAGAGTCATCGAAAGCGGCTCGTCCTCGAAGAACGTAGTGGTGCTGTCCGGGACAAAGGTGGTCGAAGTGGACACCGAGCCGATGGAAGTCGTGGATGAAGAGACCGAGCCAACGAACGTCGTCGAGGTGGACACCGAACCGATGAACATCGTGGACGTCGACACCTCGCGGCCGTTGAGGGTCTTCGACTCCGGTTCGTTCACCGTGATGGTAGTGACGGGACCGGGAACGAAGGTTGTCGACGTCGTGACAGCGCGGCCGTACAAGGTCTTGGTCTCCGGCTGATTCACGCTAATCGTGGTGACGGGGCCGGGAACGAACGTCGTAGATGTCGTGACTGCGCAGCCGTTCAAGGTGGTCGAAGCCAGCTCCTCGAATGTGATCGTCGTGGGGACAACCGGGCTGACGAACGTGAAGGAGGATGAGACGTCACTTCCACCGGTCGCCGTGGTCGGCTTCACCGCGGCAGGAACAGCGCCGACTGCAGGTAAATAGTAATCAGCGGACTGGACGAAAAGGTGAGAGAGACGACGCACTCTGAGCGACAGCAAGGGCAGCGAGAACAAAGGAGAACTTCTGCATCATCTTTGCTTCGGGTGCAAGTGAGGCGACGAAATGGGTGGTAGAGAGCGTGGAACGGAGTGCACGGGGAGAATGAATGGAACTGGCGATATGTTCCGGTGCTCTTGGAAGACCTCTTATATATCCGTTCCCCAGTCGTCTTAGCGAAGCTTACGACCTTTCAGGCACCTCTAGTACCGCGGCTCCTTAGTCGACGGCTGCATCCCGCCGCGAGGAGCTCCAATGTGTGTCGGACGCCGTGTGTATGCCGATGAGTGTAGCGAGGACGGTAGGTACAAGCCGCAAGACCTAGCCATGGGCCCCTGATGTGTTCTGCTGCATTACGAGCTTCTGAGCACAGCCCTCAAGAAGTGAGGTCATATGGTCTCATTCGACGGAACCCGGTAATAAACATCTTTAGAGCGAGTCCTACGCAAGACGGATGGTACTCACTTGGTAGAGATCACCCTTCCGCTATGAACGAGGCCCCAATAAGCTGCGTAACATGCAGAGAGTATTCGCTACAGCGTCGGGTTGTTGGTGGAATATGCGATGGCTCTTGACGCTCTCGCCGACCTCGGGTACGCCCACGGTGCCGAGGAGAGCGAGTGCTGTGACAAAGATCCGTCGCCAAGGGAGACCTAGTTATTCTCGAGAACGCCGCCCCATTCCCGTAGTGCAGTGAGAAATGATATTTGATAGCTTCTGATCGCCGCAGAGGGCATGTTGTGCAGCGACTACCTATTTAAAAAACTGGCGGTAGGTATATGGATAGGGTTCTGGGTGCAGAGACCTGTACTGGGTTACGTCTTCCTCAGAATGCGCTGTCATGTAACGATAAATATGGAGGATACTGACCTTTGTTGTGCATGTTCACGGCTGCTTGCCCCATGGTCCGCCCACCGTTGCTCGGTTGTGGCTTCATATTCTAGATGTGACGAAAGTTCACGTCGTTTATGCGCCAAGCGTGGCCTGGTAGGATGGCCACTATCAAACGGTCCAAAATCTAAATAAAACCTTGCACGTCTCATTGTTACAATGGGCTAGGGCATGTCTGCGTAGGTTAGGACCTGCATCGCGAACACACTGGCATGCACGAGTAAGATATTCGATGAACGACAGGCGAGAGGGTGTAGCGCACTCATCGTCGTGTACGTGTCCAAGATCTCATTCACGCTGTAAGGGGTTGAGCGAAGCGCGGTGGGCTGGGGGCCCAGCGGGGGGTACCTGTGTGCAAATGGATGCATTCGTCAGCGACGTCGAAGGCCGCTGCTGGATTGAGCACTCACATGGTTGTTGGCGACGCGACTAGAGCCTTGCCTGCGGCGTGCTAGACTGAGAGACGCGGTAGCTCTACGAGACAGGACGTCCTGCATGTGTCAGCACCAAATAGCTCTGGCGTACCAGCTCATGTGCTTGCTATGTTTTTTTCTACGGACGTCAAGACGCGTTCTTGCGCGCAATATTTGCATGGTGTGCCTTCTTGAGGAGCGGGAATCTGTTCGTAAATCGTCTTCGTATGCTATCAGAATCCACAAAGACCGGCATGGTCGCGCAAAGTATTTTCAATTCGCCAATTAGACTGGGGTATGCGCGGTGTATGCACAAACGTCAAGGTGGTAGCTCAGCGAAGGTAGTGGATGGGTTGCAAGCGCCTGCGCAACGATGGAAGCGCCTCACATCCGCTGAGTCAGCACTGCTAAGTCATTCCTTCCGGCACGATCCGACTCGTCGAGACATATCCTTCATCCACCGCACTCTCGCGCTCACCTTACTCTCTTCCTCTCTTCCTCTCCAGCGATTCGGAAGGAACTGGCAGCGCTTCTCCTCTTGTCTGAGTCTCTCGCTCGTATCGAGGATACATCTCAGTCTCCTAGCACTTGTCGCCACGAACCCAGTCCTATTGTGTACCATAACTGGAACTGAGCAATGCAGGGGCTTATTGTGTGGCGCGATTGGGCGCGAGTCAATGTGTCTGCCATTAAATCTCTGGGCTCGATGATACACTACTGCGACGGCTCGCGTCGCAACACTCCCCAGGTGCTGTATCTGAGCTAGGAGTTTCTTCAACGCAGGCATCCCGGTGATAAACGCGAAGGCGCGCGGTGAGCAGTCTCCTTTAGCGCATCTATTGCGTCGCTGACTGGATTTGAAGGCAAGACTTGTTGTGATGGCTTTGCAGGTCATCGCCGATGACATCTGCTACTTGGTCCTCAGAGAACTTGACAGGAGATCAGACGTGTCTGCCTTTATGCGCTCCTCTCGATCGTTCTACCCCATAGGCGTCGACCACCTCCTCAAGATGGGCGTCTACATATATACTAACAAGGAGCTTGTGTCCTTCTGTCAGTTAATGAAGCGGCACTTCATCGACATGCACAAACCTGCGACTCAGCTAAAAGAGCTCACAATATCTGTCGACTGGGATGACGAGGAGGATGCGATGGCCGTGGACGACTCGTTCACCTACGAATCGATGCAAGATTTGCAAGGCGCGTCTCTGCTCGTCCCAGTCCTAGGGTGCCTCGCCGATCTTCAACGTCTCACGATCGAGTTCTGCGAAACACTTCTGGAGTGCGACAAACGACTTATCCATGCTTTCGCTGCGCTCACTACTCTTGGCGAGCTGCATGTTACCGGCTTTGGATTTCTCACATATCAGGTCGTCGCCGGTCTTCGCTCGTACTTGCGCAAGGTCTATGTCGACTGTGGAGATGAAGTTGCCAAGCAGCCCACTGAAGATCGCAACTTGCAAAGTACGAACCTGCTGAGCCCAGTACAAATGCTCCGCCGTCATCAGGGTACCCTCCAGGAGGTTATCATCCACGTCGCAAATATGACGGCACGGTTGCCCAAACAGCGATCGCAGACGGACGACGACGTGTTCTCGCAGGTCCACACTCTGGCGCTCAAGAGGTGTCACGTCATCGAGCGCGAAGTGATCATGAACGCATTTCCGAACGTCAACAAGCTCGAGTTGTTCTGGATGGAGGCTAGCAACGCCCAGGAAGACCCATCCATGGATATGGACGAGATCCGCGCAATGAACCTTGCTTACCCCAAGCAGTGGGCGCCGCTGGACTTCGTCTACGCCGACGTTGACAGCCTGTTCACGCTCGGCTTCAAATCCCGCGTCGGCAGGCTGGACGTCGCTCTGTGGGAATTCGAGGACATCGACATCGAGCATCTATGCACGGTCCTGGCGGATGTACAGCCGCGCCGCGTCGTCGTCCAGTGGGGATACTGGGACGCCTTCAGGGAGCTCTCCGCTGAATTTTCGCCGGACCGGCTTGGACAACTCTTCGCCGGCGTAGGAGAGCAGGCTATCAGCGAGATCACCCACTTCGGACTCGATGTTGGACTCAAGAACCTCACCGAAGATCCCGTTCAATACACAGTATGTACCGTCTCTTCCTGCGGCACAAACGGCGCTGACTACTCCTCCTGTATTGACCAGGACGCGGTCGCGCAGTTGCTGATGAACCTCCCGCACGTCCGCTGCTTCACGTTCCGGCTGCACGTCGTCGCCCGCGAGTACGAGGACGAGTACGCGCACTCCACGCCCGAAGACAGAGAGGACGACGTCGTCGAAGTCTTGGCCGCCGGCTTTGGTGACGAGGTTCTGACAACACTCGCCGTACAGATCGCTGCGGCAACGGTGTCCGTGACGCAGCTGTACTTCGTGGTGATGAGCCGTCGCATATATTGGCGCGTCACACGGGGGGCGGCTGGTTCGGATTCGGTTACGAGGGTCAGCGAAGCGGAGGGCGAGCGGCTTTTGGCTGCGGAGGGGATGTTGTGGCATTGCCCGTCAAAGATATGGTGGCCCAGGAGCCCCGAGAATCGCGGCGGCAACTAGCGCGGGGAGGCAGGTCCTTAGAGACAAAAATGGATGCGTGATCGGCGAGGGAGAAGACGAAGCGAGTGAGTTCTCTTCCATATCTGCTGTTATGCTGTGCTGCATATGTACATCGCTCGGGCGTGTGCGATACTGCGTGCAGTGTGCGTTGGCGTCTGATCTGACACCTGCTCACGAACAGGACATCGAAGTACCCTGCGTACACTTAATACCTCGCAATCTTCGCAGGCGTAGTAAGAATGCGGGCTGGGTGTACCCACTCGGCGAATGAAATGAAATGCATATAGAACCTGATCCCCCGGATGCGTCTATCGCGAACCCTGCTGCCCTGCTGTCCGGGTGTCCTGAACCGTGATGAATGTGTTCCCACCGACGACCCATAATGCCGCATAGATCAACAATCATGTTACCGGGCGAAACTCCTAACCCATTGTGAGCCTCTTCATACTATTATATCATTCCTATCTACTCGGTCGCGGAATTTCCAAAGCTCGCCGCTCTCGACGTGCTCGCAGAACACGCTCGGCATGCCAAGCTCCGCGTCACACACGTACAGCACACACGAGCGGCAATAGATCTTGTCCGCATGTGCGGCGTTGTGGAGGTGCTGGTTGAGCGGGGGGAGCATCGCGTTCGTGCGGTGGCACAGGTAGTACTCGTATCACGAGCCGTTCCACACGCGCTCGGTCGCCCACTAGTCGATGACAATAGGGCCAGAACTCCAGATGAGGTGCGAGGGGTTCGTCATGATGTGTTCGCGGTCTATCTTGGTGCGCGTCATACGCTAGACGAACACGTCGGACTTGAGGTGGAGAAGGCCCGCATTAGAGACGAAGGACTTGTTGCAGCCGCGCAATGGGCAGTTGATGTCCCGGCTCTGGTGGATGGATGAGCGACAGTGTTGATAAAGGCTGTTCGCGTTCTTGGATATTCTGTTGCAGGGCAGGCACGGGTAGCCATTCGTATTCCTCGCAACGACGTTTGTGAAGGCCGCGGCTCGAGTCGAAGAGGTCTACAGAGGAGTGGGTACATGTAGCCGATGACAGATGTCCCAGTGCTTATCATTGCAATGTTCGTACAGGTTATCCAAATCGTCAAACAAAATAGTAGTCGTCCTTATGCTGCTCTAGGACGCGTTCACTGCCAAACGAACGTTCACATCGTCCACAGAAAGCCATGGCGGTGTGGGAGTGGCGTGCGTGGGTCTGAAAATCGCTATGTTGTCGGTATGCGGCGGCGGGAGGTAATGTCAAAGGGTCATGATTGTTAGGTGAATCGGGTTAAGTACGTGCGGATAGTTGTTAGGCGAGTACATCACGATTCTAGTGCAGTTCAAACCATTTGTTTACATAGAAGAGTGATTATGATAGAGGCAAAAATGAACGGCGAGTGTTGTGCAAGGTGTACAATATGGCAGTGGGACGGAAAAAGAAAGAACACATGGCAAAAAATGTGGAACGTGGTATGAGCAGGACGGAGGAGCGCAGGGCAGGATGCTCCTCCGGTGTGCTCTAGGTGGAAGTGCGCGCATAGAAGCCGCGGAACTCTTCGCAGATCTCGAGTATAGGTTGCATGGAGGCGGGCGTGGGCCGGAAGATTTTCAGGATCTGCAGGTGGTCGAAGTCGACCTCGTGGCCGTTGAACCTTAAAGGAGATCCTTCGTCTTTGAGCTTTTCCTGAAAGGCAATTTGGCTCGGATGAAGGCCGGGTATAGGAGCGGAAAGAATCCGGCTCACCATGTATACCGCCAATCCATGTGCGACCTTCTCAACAACCGCAGCACGCTTCAGTGGTGTTGCGAAAGAGGTAGACGGCTGAGAAGCATTGCCGGGAAGGCGCATGGCGGCGGCAACGGCTTTCGATCTTTGATCTCCAGAAGCATATTCGTGCATCTGCGGGGCAGCATTTTGCAAGTTCGAGCTCCCGATGAACTGCGATCGAATGAGTTCCTTTGGCGCCTTATACGAAATAAAAGTAGCTCACTTGGTATCGATACGTCCACTTCTTGCTTTTCCTGTCTGCCTCCACGAAGGCGGGCTCCAGCGGATTTAGTAGAGACACCGCGAGAGCCTCGGGGATCAACGCGACCTTGGCAGACACATTGACGTCTATGGCTGCGAATCGCTTATCCGGTTGGCGATGATCACCCTGATTGCCACGGTAGATGTGCTGAGGGATCGACCACTGGCTGGTGTTGATCTTGTCAAACGACGAGACAGGCATAAGTGGCGTCGGCGCATATTGACGCAAGAATGGGGCCGGCCGTGGAAGACGGCCTTTCGCGGCGTACGGGTGCCTATGACTGTCGCATTGCCGAGACGGAGGAGAGAATGCCGGTAAAATGACGGATGATGGCACCTGAACGGATGGTTGATAGGATGAGGGGGGTAGCGGGACGGGGTAGGAGGTGTCCGACGAGACTGCGCGAGCATGCGCATGGCACGTGGGTAAGGCCTTCGCGCGTAGGTTAAGTACGCAACCCTCAGGAAAGCTAAATATTCACGTACCCCGAAAGAGCCCATGCCATTCTCTCCAGCTACATCCATGACATCCTCAAGATGCAGCTCCGGGTTGTCAATATCCTCCATCTGAATATAACGGGTCAGACAAGGACGCCATAGGTTTCCAGCGTCGAATGTTACCTGCGACGGCTCGTGGGTAGTTACTTGATCAATCCACAGCCCGTTGTCAGGTGGTAGGTTTGAGTACAGAAACTGCATTGATAATGAGTTGGAACAGAGGCTGGGAGGTGTGGCTGAATTCCAACTTACCTCGTCGCTCGTGTAGCCGTCGAACGTGCTACTAAAAGAACCGCCAGCGGAAGAGTCCCAGCCCGGTCCTTGTGACCCTGCTATCTCCAGTGAGGCGTCGCCAGGGCAGCCATATGCGATGGACCCGAAGGTCGAAGCAGTACCATTGTCGATGGAAAAGACGATGGGGTATGTCTATCAGGAAGAACCGCAAGTCAGAAACAAGACTCGTATTATCCAATGCAGAGATGTAGGATAACGCACCCCATAGTCGTAGCTCATGTTGTATGCGGAGAGGTTTGTGCAGTCGAGGAGTGCGATGTTGTGTGGGGAGATATGGGGTTGTTCGATGTCTAGGTGTCGAGAAAAGCAGATTTGCTGGTTTATAACAGTAAGGGGTGCACTAATCGTGGCAGGATAGCCAGGGGGATATATGCACGCATGACTACTCGTCAGCGTGTGCAGAGTTGCGCAGCTCGATATCTCGCCTGTGGTCACAAGTGTCTGGATAGCCAGGCGTCGACCTTCATGAGGGGCACGAGATGCTAGTCGGCCTTCGGAGAGTGCAAGTGGGCCTTCTTGTCCAGAACAAGAGCGCCGACCGTTGAGATATCTGTTTGCATGCAGATTCCGTGCAGAGGGCAGACAGGCAGAAGAGAAGGTCTTTCAGTACTCCTAACTCTGCATACTTAGCTTGGCTTTGACGGTAGGCAGATATCCACTGGGACGGTTGCGTGCCAGGCTGGCGCGTAGACGTGTCGGCCCAGCTAGGCACGGTCGGCGACGAGGGCGGGAGGCAAGAGCTGGATCGCGGAAATGAGAAATGGAGTTCTCGTTGCAGAACCTGCGTTGACCAGCGTTTCTGGATATCTCGAGGCTGCCCCACGACATGAGGAGCAGAGGAAAGCAGGCGTACGGGGGCGCAGAATGGGGGTTCTGAGTCAGGATTGGGCGGGCACCACCACTCTTAGCTTTAATGAACCTTGCGCGCGAGCGCGAATAGGCTGTGGGAAGCTGGGAAGCAGTTCCGCCGCAATCAGCGACCGGGCGCAGAGCGCGAGGCGCCTTGTCACTGTCTTTTCTTGACCACCACTTCCACTCGAGCACATTCATGTCTCGCCCCCCTCGTGCACTATCCCGTTATCCGGGGCCTGCGCCCGCCGTCCACAGAAGCGCGATCGGTTTTCTCGCTGGGATATACAGGAGTGGCTCCACGGACGAGGACATGCCGCTGGGATACTGCGAATACATATCAGCGAGCGTCCCTTGGCTGCTGGACAGCAGACCCGCACTCCGTGCCCACCCGCCGCGCACAGGCCACTCAAAATTGGTCTACCCCAACACACCGATATCCCGCAGCCTGTGGGAGCTAGGAAACACGCCGAGAGGATGGGCCACCGAATCGAGGCGAGTCTGGGGCTCACTGAGCCCCTCCAAGTCCGTGCTGCTGAAGCACGAGCATCCCCACATCCGTCGCCTCTCACGTCCCTCGGACCCCACCCCGCCACCCCACACTACAGGGGCGATATCCCTGCAGTCAGCGCCCGGCGCCGTGCCCCGCACGGGGAGGTGTACCACCAAGGGCCGCTATCAATTTGCGGACGAGGCTTGATCATGATTGCGGCTGCAGAGGGGCTCGGGACGGCACCCCGTTCCCTGCCGATGACCACTCGCCCTCACGTCGGGGCGTGGTAAAAGAATGCGGCACACTTGCTCGCGTCTGACGAGCGTGCCTGCGAGCATGGGCAAATAAGGGAAGTATTTCCTTCCAAGCACCCCTTGATTGGTAAGGGCATGCCTAACAGACGGTCGGCAAGCCAGTGACGGCATTTGTTACCGGACTACACTGGGAAACCTTACGACTGGATGCCATATAAGTAACGTTCGGAGAGAGGTGAGAGAGGGGTAAGTGATGCGGATGTTGATTTCTGGCTTCAATAGTGATCGCCGTGTTGGAATGTTCCCCAGCGCCCCCCTCAGACGAAGCGCGGAGCGCTGCGCAACATGACCCCGCAACGGACATAGTACTATCGGAGGCGGTAAATATGCTCACCTATAACATACTGTTGATCCGCCACGCCGTTGGCGAAGGCTACAAATGCTTGTTCGTTATGGCTGTCGGCTTTCGATTTCCAGGGCAAGACCGGGGGAGGCGATGGAGGCCTCGCAGGCTCGTAGATCCACACTGTCTCTTTAAGTATACCGGGAGTGGATTGAGTACTGACAAGTGGCTTTTGGTGCTCGATGCCTTCGGTCGTCGTCGTGGTGGGGCGGCGGACACCGAGGCCACACCGCGGCCGCGACAGGATTTTCTGCCCACCATGCCCGCACTTCTTCCAAGCGCTCGAGACACCGTTGGGTGAGTACTTCTTATGTGTAGAGTCGCAATTCTCGATGTCTGAGTTGCACCTTTGATGTCCAGATGGAGGATATAGCCGCGGTGTTCAACATGTTGTGGGTTGTGTTACTGCGGAGATGTGCCTTATTGATTACGTCGAGAAAGGCAGATCGCCATTTAGAGAACAATCTGGCAAAACGCGGCTCCGGCCCGAGCGTAGACTTACCCCAATGTCCCCAAAGTGGAGATACGTGCCTTCCAGAAGCAGGCTAGTTCTCGCGGCCTCACGCACACCAACCCAAAGTTCTCCAAAGTTGCGCCCATGCGTCGCGGGAGAGCAATGATCTGCACTATGGCCCCACTACGCCGCTGACCCGGACTCTGGCGACATCCCGCCTCTGCTACCCACTTTGAGAGTCTTCGGATGTACTGTTCTGGTAAAATGATTACGGTATAGTAGTGCTTTCGATATCAAGTAGATATCTATCGTGTCGTCTAGGCAGATCGCGACTCGCTATAAAGTTTGTCAACGGCTCTCACATCGCCGGGTTTGCGGCGCAGCCTGAGACCCATATGCAAGAAGAAAGTTGAAATGTTTGACGAGGGGTACGACGGACTGCTCCGGCAAGGCATGGTTACACGTCGCTATTTCTGAGAGAACGAGGAAAGGCGTGAGGAAGATCAAATAGAGGTAATCGGAGGAAGCGCAGTTATCTCGGCGGCGATCTTGAAGTGAGCGGGTCCCACTATGCTGCAATGATACGACGTCTTCCAACGTGTTGAATACCGAGGTCCGCGAATCGCGTTGTTCGTTGCCACGGCAGAGGATGAACGGCCCTTGTTGGTGTCAACAATGTACGCTCGGAACTGGCAGGAATAGATGCATCTGACGATTATTACTGCAGTACTCATCCAGCAGCGCGACAGCCCGCAGGGCCTCCACTCATGGGCCAAGTAGCGTTCAAACAAATGATAGGGCACCATGGCTCCGGGCGCGCATGTTCGCCATTCATTGGGGTAGGTCAGTGTAGCAGTAAAGACAGACAAGTAAATGCGCTCTATGTGGCGAGCGCGGCCATGATCGCCTCAGTGTTCACCCCATCGAACAATTCAAAGTCCGTATCGACCTCGCACGTCGTGTCGTTGCTGTCCGGGACCTACACCGCCGACGCACGTATCAGCAAGAATTCGGGCAATGTTAGATTGAAGACGTACCGCGCCAGTGGTCATGTACGTGAATAGAATCTCGTTCATGCACTGGGAGGGCGAGTAAAGCGTGGTGTGCTGTAGAACGTTTAGTAATCTAGTCGCGTGGGCATCACAGCTCTGCTCACCCCAATTCCTTCCTGGACGACGAGGGCCGCGTTGTCCCCCATAATCTTAGATAGCGCCTGGGCGCCCTTCAGAGGCGTGGCCGCGTCCAACTGGGTGCGTTCGTCAGCGAGGCCGAAAGGGGGACAGGGGAACGGACAGAGCAAACTTACGCGGTTGTTGGCGATCAGAACCTTGTTCGCGAGCTTCTTGTTGAACGGGCCCGTGTACCTTTCCACGGCGCGCACGGGCCAGAACGGGCAGTAGTTCCAAGAGATGGGCCAGACGGGCGTGACTGCGCCACGCCCCATCAGTTACTGAGCGTACGACGAGTCGCGTCGCAGGATGGAGGACGTACAAAGATGAGAGCCATTGACGCTTTGGGTTGCGGCAATCGTGTTCTTGAACACATCCTTCATCGACGTGCCCCGCGGATCGATGCTGTCGCTGCACGCGACCGCGATGCCGCCATACGTCTCCGCTTCGTCCGATTGGTGCCTCCGAACACTTTGCGGACGCCGGAGCGCGCTCAGCAGACGTCTGAAGGCGAGACTAAAACACATACATTCGTTGTGCCACTCCACCAAGGGCCCTGCGAGCCAGCGACTCGCCCTGGACGGCCGCAACGATCTCAGGGAAGGTCGTGTTCGCGAGGTCCGCCCAGGTAGCCGGGAAGTACATTGCCGACAGCAGTGCGCCTATGATACGCACGAATCAGCACAAGGACAGTTCATGAAACCAGTTCGTGTGCTTACTGCGGATGTCCGCGGACGTCACCGGAACGGACGCGTTCTTGCGCGTAGCATCGTGCGCCTGCTGAAGGAGCGTCTTGATGGTCGCGTCAACGTCCGCAGCGGATGCGTTCGCGGTGGCGATTGCGCAGCCTGACGGCCCGGCGAGCGCGCATCCGGCAACGAACGCCTCGTATGCTTTGTCAGTATCCGAGAGCTGCTGGGGCCAGATCTACAGCAAGAGAACAATCAGCGTGACAGTGTGAGGTGCGCAAAAGAGACGGACCTTGTGCGACTCTTGTGTCGCGACGAGTTGCGGGTTGAGGACACCGTCGAGAAGAACTCGGCCTACCCGCTGGATGCGCAGACGCCGTCAGCCTCGCGAGAACTACGTGACTCTGTACCCTACACATACCTTGGGGAACACTGGATCATAGCGACACGTGAGTCATCAGACAGCCGCAAGGTAATCGCGTCACTCACTGTTCACGAACCACGCGCCCAACAGAGTACCGTACGAAATACCTGCGTAGTTCACCGGGCTCCCAGGGCCATCGAGCGCGTCCGCGAGCGCGATCATGTCGCGCACCGTCGCGGCCGTTCCGATGTACTTCATGTACTTGCCAGTGGGGTGCTGCTGGCAGCGCTTCCCAAGCTCCGCATACTTGCGTCCCATGACCGTCGCCTGAGCAAGCAGTGCTTTCGTGTCTGCCGGGTCGGTGAAGTTACCGGTGTACTCGATGCCATCGAGCTCGATCGTGCCATTCCAGAACGTGTTGTAGTCTGTGACGTTGTCAAAGCAAACGATGTCTCCGGGACTGCAGAGTGGGCACATTGGTCAGCAGTATCTGGAATGACGAAGATATGGCTGGTACGGACATGGTGAGCGTGCCGACGCCGCGCGTGTCCCAGCTGACAATGTCGTAGTTCCCGCCAGTGAGGGCCAGAAGCAGCGTGCTCGCCTCGTTCATGGCTGCTAGCCCGGAGGCTCCGGGTCCACCTGGGGAAAAAATGTACATGGGCGGCGTTGTAAGATAGCTCCTTCGTCGGACATACCTGGGTTGAAGAAAACGGTCCCGAGTCGTTCGCCCGTGGCGTTCACTTTGGCAACGGCGAGTCTCCCCGTTCCCGCTTCGGAGTTGTGGTAATCCAGAGGTATCTCGAAGAAGCTGCACGAGACATTGAGGTCTTGCACCAAGGTCGGGTCGCAAGCTCCCCATTCGAACGCGGTATGATTGCTTCCCTAAACCTTATGTCAGATGGGTGAGATACCCATATAGATGGAGCACATTACCTTGAGACTACGAGCATCTTCATTTCTGAGAACTACTGCGTTGGCGGAAAACGCGGCAACAAGTATTGTAACTGTCAAGAGGCGCATCGTGTGAGACTGGGATCTGGGGAGGTGATGCTTTCTGGGTACCACAAATGAGCTCAGTATAAGTACTACATTCTCTCCTGTGGCTGCACACAGTTGCAGGCCTAGGAGGACGGGACACGGAGCTGCGGAGTATGTCACCGAATGTGGACACATATGGTGGCGTATGCTGGAGCAGAGTGATTGATGCCGCGCAGTGACTCGTACAGGTCTCTACGCAGCCAGCACTAGGGTGTGTCATGAGGGTGCATGTGTGTGGGGCTGCGCAATCGCAGTCAATTGACCTGAAAGCCGATCGTGACCTGTCAGGAAGATGATTGTGCGTCCTCCCAAGGACCAAAGCGCAGTTTATGGTGCTCCTGAAGAGCCTCGAGTTTGATTGATGCTGAACGCGACGTTCCGGCCGCACAGAGGGACTGCGTAGGGATTTCGTAGAGGCTCTTCATGCGTGTTCATAGGTTGCGATCAAGCTCAGCTTGGCGGCGGCCACGCACCGCCGTACGAAGTCCGACGCACGCGCCACGGCGGATGCTGCTGTTTGAGGAATGGTCGCGTAATTCGACGAAACGAACACAAGTTAAGGTAGTATGGCGTGAGGGTTATTGAACATAAGCGGGAGACAGAGCAGGTACAAACATTGCACTTATTTAAACCTGCCAAGCGCTGACGCGTGTTCTTTCTCTCCCGCCGAAATGAAGAACGTGTGTCGCACGTGCAAAGCTTTCTAACGGATGTCTGTCAGTCTTAGCGAAGTTACAGGGCGAAGAGGGGGATGAGATGTTCGGATACATTCTGGCGACGTGGCCGGAGTCGCGTGGAGGGCCAACGTCCGACGTGGCCGGAGTCGCGTGGAGGGCCAACGTCCGACGTCCAACATCCGGGCGGGCAGGTGGACGGGCGATAAAACGTGCACGCGCGGGGGCCGCTCCCCGGTTGAGTGAGTCAAACGGTGTTGCTGGTTCTTGAGCAGCTCAGAGGTAAGCAGGGTAATCCAGCCACTGACAAGGTAGGGTATACGTATGCACAAAGACGATATGAGAGTAAAGGGAGGAGAGCATGCGAGGAGGAGGAACATGCCATCAATTCGGTCACTCAAACGCCTCTCGGTCCGACGGCAGACTCCGAATCGAGCGTCTATGAAAAAGCGACCCCGCCGGGGATGTTTCTCACTCAACGGTCTCAACCAACCATCATAACCGACCGCAACTACATGCTTTGAGTCCACAGATCTACGCTCGTTACAGCTTCATCCTTTTCCTTCGCTATTGCCTATGCTAGCTTACGAGAGAGGACGAGCCCAGGGAAGACACTGGCGCGTTTCCTACATCGATATCTGGGTTACTCCAATGTTTACTGATCTGTATTGTCTCTTACAGTGCAGATCTTAAAGACTGCAGCGTGAACATCGCTGGCACACGCAAGAGGGCGTCAGTTTTGTCCGGCTAAGCAGTAAATTCCGTCATCTAGCATGCCCGCTGCGGCGCACACCGCCCAAGTCCATGCTGCGGGTTCGGCCTTTATGTCAGTTCTGTCTTCTTCGGCGACAGTCTCGCAGCCTCGGCACGTCAGCAGTACAGCCCAGTCGTGACCGCATGCTTCGCTCCGATAGCAAAGGTAAGCATCCGTCCACATCTTGCAGCGCTCTGACAATGGTGGAGAAAAGGCGCCTCTTATGGTGGCAATATATATAGTACCACATTGGTCTCACTACGCTATCGTCCATCCGCATCATGGTCTTCCTGTTAACCCTTCTCGTTGCATCTCAGCTTATCAGCGTTGTGCTCGCCGGAACTTCGTCGAGTATCGAATGGGGTCCTTGCGATCCTTCCGTGATCACCAACCCTGCGTTAACGTGCAGCTTCTTCGACATACCGTTAGACTACCACGACCCCTCCGTCGGCCACGGCAGACTTGCACTCGCCAAACTCAATGCGACCGGTGACCGCCTCGGCACCGTATTTCTCAACCCGGGTATGTTCGCATGCAAGGCTACCGTCAGCGCAACGTGGGCTAACCTTGCAATGTAGGTGGTCCTGGGGGCTCAGGTCTGGATACTCTCAACACACTGGCCGATCTCCTCAGCAGCCTATCGGGCGGGCTCTACGACATCGTCAGCTGGGATCCGCGCGGGGTCGGATCGCTCACCACGTAAGCCCGGGCCCGCAGCAGTCTCCTCTCACGCCTACTCACCACGGGCCCCCGCGCAGCCCCGGGGAGATCTTCTGCTTCGACAGCCCCGACGAATACAACACGTTCTGGAACGGCACCATCGAGCTCACCGGGATCGAGATGACGGGCAACTTTAGCGACCCGGAGGACGTGCAGGCGTTGCTCGCTCAGGCGCCGGTTATGCAGGCAAAGTACGATGAGCTTGCGCGACGGTGCTTGCGGCATCCGAGCGGGAAGTTTCTGCGGTATGTCGGAACGGCCGCGACTGCACGCGACATTGTCGCCCTCGCAGACGCGCTCGACGGGCCTGGCCGTCCGGTGAACTTCGTGGGAACCTCGTACGGTTCGCTCTTGGGCATGTGGCTCATCAATAGTGAGTGATTTATCAAAAGTCACTCATAACCCGAAGCTTAAACGTTCACCGTCAGTGTTCCCTGAGGTGAGTGAGAGTTTGTGCTATTGAGGAACCTTCGCTCACGCGCGATGAACTTCACAGCGCGTGGGCCGAGTCATCATCGACGGCATAGTCAACCCAACGCTGCTCGCTACCGAAGAAACAGCGACGGTCAGCCCGCATCCTTCCTTTCTCTCGCCTCAGACCAGTGACGCAGTACTGCTTTCGCAGATGTGGGCGTTCCACGAGCTGGCGGACGCCGACAAGGCCTACGAGGTCTTCCTCACCGGCTGCGCCCTCGCCGGTCCGCAGGGCTGTCCGATCGCCTCCGCCGAGGGACAGACCGCAGCAGATATCGACGCGACGATCCAGGCGCTCCTCAAACAGGCGCACGACGCCGCGCGCAGGAACGCCTCTGTTCCTGTGACGTCGGAAATTACACGCGGTAGGTACCTTGTGCCTTGTGTCCTAGAACACCCTGTACAGGGATAGTTAGCTAAAGCAACGTTTGATCTTGTAGAGGAGCTGCTGTCGGTGATAGAGTCCCCTGGTCAGGCAGCGATCTTCGCGAATACGACGTGGCCCATGCTCGTCGCAGGCGTGCAGTCTGAGTCTGGCTCTGAACCTTTCACTTCTCGGCGTAGTATGGGGTCTGCTCGCCGCCGGTGCGTGTTTCTGTCTGAATCTTCGCAAGTCAAGATCTGACAATATACATTCACAGTACCCGCAGAGCCAGCGGAGACCAACAAAACCAGACACGCTCGTACTCAGACGAGGCAATTCTCTGTGGCGACAGCATCGATCTGCGCGGAACGCGCATGTCCGAGGTGTTCGAAACTGTTATCGCCGCCTCGCGCAATACTTCAGAAATGTGTACGTTCTTTTTCTATATCTTCGTTCGTATAGGCTAAATTTGAACGTGTGGCACCCAGTCAGCGTGGTGTGGCCCGCGGAGTTCTACGCGTGCCCGTTCTGGCCTGTGCGCGCTGTGGAGAGGTACCAGGGTCCTTTCAACAAGACGCTCGCGAACAAGGTGATGGTCGTTAGCAACACGGTGCGCGGTCTCTCTCTGCTCCGTTTATGGAGAACTTAGGCTAACCAGGCTGCAGTTCGATCCCGTCACCCCGCCTTCAGAGGCTGAGGCGGTGGTGGCGCTTCTCGGAGACAACGCTAGGCTTGTCCAGCAAGACGCGTTCGGGGTGAGCTGCGACTGCCAGAGCACCGTTTGGTGTCGATGCTGATCCGCTGCGTCTGGCAGCATACGTCGGCCTCCGAGCCGTCTCAATGCCTCGACGCGGTCATGTTTGCATACTTCGTGAATGGCACGGTGAGTCTGGAGGAACCGCTCGCACAGTCCGCCGCGGAGACCGATGCTGAGCCTTCATGTGCAGCTCCCGGAAGACAACAGGACTTTATGCGAGGTCGACATGGACTTCGAGATCTTCCCCGGAGTGGACACAGAGGCTATTCTGGCGGCAATGACTTCAAGCCACGACATGCCCTAGCGACGACGTATTACATGTCGTGATGGTTTCGAGGAGGACAAAGGGGATCGTATGCGCTGGAGGTAACTTGAATGCCCCTTTGGTAGCATCCTATTCACTTGCTCGGTTTTTCCGCGATGGCCTTCTCATCGCAAGTGAATCTGTTTTGGTCGTTTGACAGTATCGATTTCTCAATCAAATCAGCCACAGCGCTCACAGGCATGCCGCTGATGTTTTGACGGAGACTTCTTCGACACACGGTGGAAGGCGATGCAAAGCGCAGTTACTACATATAATGGCAGAGTATTTGATTGATACCGGGTAGCGCGACCGTCGCGGCGACGCCTCCTTATTGCTGGTAAGAGCTACCTGTGGACCCCCAGGGCGCCTCAGGGAGTACGATTTAGACTCAATATCAGCCTTGGCGACGCGCACGGTGCGGTATTGCGCTGGAGCACGAAAATTCCCGTCGGAGTAAGGCGGCTTGATCCGAACCTAGTATTGCGCTAGGTCCGATGCTGCTTACTATACGCTGCGGCGATGCTTGAGGAATGTTAATGCTTCTGCCAGCGTCAAACCTCACTTCGATCTTGAAATAAGTAGTCGCTGAGGAGAATAATTGACACAGATGTCTCTACGAGAGTACAAAAGCGGGATAGCACCTACGGCATCGATGTAATGATAGAGGACGGACAGTACAATCAGTGGCACGCACGCGCAGCTCTCGTGGTGGCTGTGCTATCAAACAGTAGAACACTCTGGAGCGCCCGTCAACGATTGTGCTGGCACGTTCAGCTTCCACGAATGCTACACTCAACACTCACCATCGTATTGAATCTACAGCCCGATTATGATATTTATCACTGTTGAGTGTCTTAGTTTCTGCCGTCGCGTATAGGCGCACCTACTACCGCACAATGCAACTTCAGCAATACGACGATTCGTTGTGAACGGTTAGCAGGCGGCACGGGCAGCACTGGCAGCTGTTAAAAGGAGTCGTTGGTAACCTCAAGAGGCTCCTTCAACAGCTTCTGCCGCAGAATTGCCCCCAGGATCAACCCTCACACGTACCCTCGCGCCTCATATAGTTATCTGTGGGGCGTTTTGGCGTACAGTCCTATCGCGATCTGCCCCACCTCCAATTCCCGCCACTCAACTCGATCTACTGCTTGTATCTCAAGAACGCAAGCGGTCTCGTGAGTAGACACACGAGTGCGGTGATAAATCCTCCCATCTCTCTTTCGCCTCTTCTCTGACATCATCTATAATAGGAAACGTCGCCATGGCATTGCCTGCACTTCCCGATGATGTCTTCTACATGATCCTTGAAGAGCTGGAGCAGCAGGCCGACGTGTCTGCGTTCATGCGCTCTTCTTGGTCGTTTTATGCTCTAGGTATCAACCGTCTGCTGGCGATTGGGGTGTCGATACGTGCCGGCACGAAGCTGATCTCATTTTGCCGCTTCATGAAGCGGATCCTCCTCGACGTACCTGTGCGCGACGCCAAACAGGTGCACAACTTCACGATCTCCTTCGCAGCCAAAAGAGGCGAGCGTTATAGGGGCGAGCAGGAACAGAGTTCCACGGAAGAACACCAGGACGATCACCCGATTGAAGCACTACACGCCCCTCTCCTCCTCGTCCCTATCTTAAAGCGTCTCACCACTCTGCAGAGACTTGAAATCTCGTGCTGTGAGACGCTTTTGGAGAGGGACGAACGGCTCGTGTACGCCTTCGTAGGGCTCACCACCTTGCAGGAGCTGCACATCTCCGACTATGGCCCACTGACGGAAAACCTCATCACCAACCTCCGCTCGCACCTCTCCGAGGTGTACCTTGACTATACATCTCGCGTCAACGGGATGCCCATTAGGCATTACGACGGGCTGAGCCTACCGGACCCCCTAACGATGCTCCGCCGACACCGAGACACGCTGCAACGGGCGACAATCTTCCTCGGATGTCTCATCAAAGAAGCATTATGCACAGTCGATGCCGTGTATCCGCACGTCCGCACGGTTGCACTCTCCAGGTGTCAACTCTTCGAACGCAAGGTAGTAGTGAACGCATTTCCGAACATCAGCGCACTGGAAGCATTCTGGATGGAACCCCGTACTGTCAGGTCTCACCCAGGGGACGGGCCGTCCGCGCAGGAGGTTCGCGCCGTCAACGCCTCGTACGCAAAACAGTGGGAGAGACTGGACTTCGTCCATGCGGACGTCGAAACGCTGTACACGCTCGCGCTGAAGTGCCCGGTGCGCAGATTAGACGTCACATTCTGGGAATTCGACAACGAGGACATCGAGTACCTGTGCATGACGCTCCCGGACGTACGGCCTCAATGTCTTGTCTTACAGTGGGGATACTGGGACTGTCGCGAACGCGTCTCTATAGACTTATCTCCGGAGCTCCTCCTGCGGCTTGCCGATGGTTTGCGCGAACCGGTTATCAGCGGGATCACCCACTTTGGGCTGGACATCTCGCTCAGAAGGATTGAGGACAACCCAGTTCACTACATGGTCAGTTCAATCCTCCCCCGCCGCCGTAAGTTAGATTGGCAGTAGCTGACACGAGCATCAAATGTTTCTCGTCTAGGATGCCATCACAACGCTACTCGGCGCGCTGCAAGGAGTATGTTTCTTCTCGTTCCGGCTGCACGCAGTGTCCCCTGAGTACGAGGACGAGTTCGAAGACTCTACACTCGGAGACGAGGACCAGATCCTCGATGTTCTGTCCGCCTTCGACGATGACCTCGTGCACTGGGCCCAGGAGATCGCCGACGCGACACAGGCTCTCGCCGTCCTCTGCTTCTTTGTGATGGGCCGGCGCGCGTTTTGGCGCATCTCGCAGAGGGGCAACCTGAGATTTCTTCAAAGCATCGAGCCAGAGGAAGGCGAACGCATCATGGCTTCCGCAGAGATGACATGGCATCATCCAGCGAAGAGCCTATGGCAGGGAACTCCTAACTACATCCGTGGAAGCTAGGGCGGGGATGCCACAGTAGCGATGCCATCAGTGAGGCCCCTACCAATGCCACAGGACCGCTGTAATATCAAGATGTACAGCAGCGTCTAGATACACTGCAGGAAACTTTGTACCAATTCCGTGTGTGCAAAATATCTATGGTGTATTTGCTTACGAGAGACTAAGGGAGACGAGAGCCGCCACCCAGTGGTATAAGGCCCGGTCCACTGCCGGCACAACCACGATCGGAGTACGCGTGCCTCCTGCAGCTGAAGGTCGCTACGCACACAGAGCCCCCGCGGAGACGATATGACTACGCCAGATCAGAATTCGCTGCCATAGTTCCAGCATACCACGGCCACCGCGTTTTTTTACGCCAACCTCCTCTCCAGCATTTGCGAAGCCCTGAGCGCCGCACCAGCGCCCTTGAACGTGAACTTCTTCTCTCCCGTAAAGGAGTCGTGGATCTTGGCCGTAGTGCTCGCCACCGTCATCACGCGCCGCCCATCCC
The DNA here is from genome assembly GCF_000271585.1 of Trametes versicolor FP-101664 SS1. NCBI lineage: Eukaryota > Fungi > Basidiomycota > Agaricomycetes > Polyporales > Polyporaceae > Trametes > Trametes versicolor. The sequence continues at coordinate 175,695 of NW_007360328.1, forward strand.
GAGAGAACACCGCATTCCAGACTGTGCTCCGGTGTGCCTCCAGCTTGAGCAGCTCTTCTCCAGTTTCGACACTCCAGATGCGCGTAGTCGTGTCATCCGAGCAGGTGACAAGTCGCGCGCTCCGCGCGTCGAACTCCGCGGCCCTCACCGGGTCGTCGTGGCCATACAGCTCTTTGCGGAGTTCCCCCGACGCGACGTCCCAGAGGAGACAGAAGCAGTCCTCGCCGCCCGACACAAGCCAGCGGCCGTTGGGAGAAAATGTCAGGACTGTGAGAGGCTCGTCGTGGCCGTCGAGCAGGAAGAGCGGTTGGTACGTCTCCGCATCCCATAGGCGCACAGTAAAGTCTTCGGATGCAGACGCGATGTGTGTACCGTCGGGCGACCAAGATAGAATGGTAGCGGCTTCCGTGTGTCCCTGCAGCGTCGCGAGGTGCTGGTCTTCCTCGACCGCCCAGATCATGATGATGCCGTCGTCGGTGGCAGAGGCGAGGCGTGCGCTATCACGCGAGAAGGCTAAGGCAGAGATGCTTTCGTAGTCGGGGTGGCTGTCCCATGCACACACGGATGCCCTTCGCGATACCTCCTGGAGGACGATGGCCCCGTCATCATACCCGCGCGCCATCCACTTGCCGTCGGAGGAGACTGCAGTGGCCGTGGTCGTACCTACGTAGGCGTCGTCCCAGGATTGTTCTCGAGGTTTCCTCGATCTCTCCTGCTTCACTGGCTTCCCTGGTAGCCTTCCAGTGAGTCCTGGCGTGTAGTAACTGTGCGCCTTCTGATCGTCCCACAGAGCCAGCTCTGGGCTATCCCAGAGGGGATCCCGCCAGGCCGACTGCGGCGATTGCCGCTCTGCTGTTGAGAAGTGGGTTTTGTCTGGCTTCGGTGTTTGATCTCCTGCGCCTGCGTATTGCAATGTTGTATCTGCATAACCTTGAGCTATTCAGAATACTGGCGACAACAACCTCGACTGACCTCCCAATGAATTCCTACTTTCTCCGAGCATTGGAGTCAGGGCACTCCATTGCGGCGGCTTCCGGGATTCGTAGGCCCCAGTAACCACTATACCACCTAACGACGAGTATATTCAGCATGGTGTAACACCATGAAGCTACAGAGAAGTACCTCCAGAGTTGTCCACGTGTATGATCGGCTGCATGCTCTTTAACGCGGCGGCGACGTCCGACGGAAATCCGGTGTGCTGCATGCATCCGCCTGTCAGTCGCACCGCCACATAGAAAGGAATGTAGAACGGCATACCTCAAACAGAGCGTAGAGATCTGTGTCGCATGCAATGGCGATCTCCGCTTCCGAATGCTTCAAGGAGGGTCAGTAATGGATGTACCCCTGCAATTACAGTACACGTACCTCCAGAATATAATCCAAGAGGAAGTCGACAGGGTCGCAAGACTGGCGCAAAGTGTCAGCAAAAAGGGTTTACAATCATTAGATCATAGCTGTACGCACCGAGGCTGGCGCCGTATCAGGCATCTCCTCGAAGTCCTCGTCGAACCATGGACCCCCGTCTGCGAGAACGGCATCGGACGAGGCGAAGTCGTCGCGGTCTGGTGGAGGAAGCTCATGAGGACCTGCGGCAGCGACCATGTACTTTGGTCCAATGAATAGCCTCTTCTTCGCTTTAAAGTAGTTGAAGAAGATGCACTGGTCGCACTTGCGCGCGCCCACGGCGTCGATATTAGTGTTTGACGAGGGCGCCGCGACGAAAGCGGCGCCGCTGAGGTCGCGCCCAGTAGGACCATAATTGTACTCCATCCGCGTGTAATCCTCGGTGCTGACGGAGATCGAGAGATCGAAATTACCGACCTCCATGAGCTGTGCCTTCAAAGACCCCTCCCTGTTCCTGCAGTTGCCGTGAAACGCGCCAGCGGCCCACTTGCTCGTCTTCACCGTGCCGTGGACGAAGTAGATCTCCTCCGGGCGCAGAGAGAGGCCATTGTCCGCGTTCGCGAATTCGAGCCAGCGGTCGAAGTTGTCCCGCATGTACCGCACGATGCGGTCTTTGGCCGGGAGCACCAGCGCTATGGCGGGGCGCTCGAGCAAGAGGAAGGCGCCAGTATTCTCGCTGCAGTCGAACTTCAGGCTTCCTCCCAAAGAGACTGACCCATCGGGCCTAGAAATTGCGATGTCAGAGATATCATGGCGGCACAGAGGGTGAAAAGTCGCTCACGATCCTGCCTGTAACGCGGCGGCGATATCGCGGTTGCAGACCGTGCGGCTCACGACGAGCGGGAACTTGATCTTCTCCCACGGCCCTTGCGGCGCATGCCCTGGGATACTCAGCGGCTCGTACGTCGCTGGAACTCCGTGCTTCTGGTAGGGGTCGTCGGCCGGCTTCATCGCGTTGAACAGGAGCCAGAACTTGCCGGAGTCGATGCGGCCCACCGTCCCAATCTCGACCTCGAACTTCTTGTCCTCCGGCTCCGCGTCCCAGAGCGGAAATCCATGGCCGAGAGGAAGCAGTTGTTCAGTGTAGACATGGTGTATCGGGAGGGTGGGGGGCATGGCGGCGCTGCACCATAGAGGCCACGTCGGAGGGAGGAGGGGGCATATCGTTGGGGCGCGTGGTGTGGGGTCCTAATACCCAGGTTGAGGCAGGGGCATGTATAGGATACTTTGACATCGAAGATCAGAATTGCATCATTCGCAGCGGCGTGGAGGGGAACCGGCACTGCCCACCTGCACATGTTGGCAGGCTTCAGGGTCTCCCTTGTCTTCGGAACAGCCATGCGCAAGAAAGACGCCTGCAATGCAAAGCGTGGGCATCGATCCGGAGTAAGTATGGTCAGTTTCTAGCGTTCTTTGAGGGCCCGACGATGTACTGAGAGAAGAACACAGATGCAGGCGGTTAGAAATGCATACCACAAAGAAATGTTTAATGTACCGTGAACGACCTTGGACACTGTGATAGCGGCGCTGGCAGTATACAAGTGCTGTTGCCTAGTGTATTCGAGTTCGGCGGCGTTACCAGAGCGCCATTGATAGCACTCTATTTTTGCCCTAGCGATGCAGCGTGCGCACGAATAGAGATCAATACCGTAAGGGATGCGGTACGAGTGGTGGCAAGCGAGTAGGAGGATGCGGTGCTTGCGGTGCGAGAAGTGAACGTTAACGCCAGGGCTTCTCAAGCGCTTCCTCACATTAATGTCATTTTCTCACGCTTAGCAGGCGGTTGTAGTTGAGGTAACTTGAAGTAGCACGATAACCAAGAACCTATGGTAACGGTCGTATTATGTTTACAACCATGAACCCACACTCCAGCATCTCAGAAGCGCAAGATGGGCAGGCCGCCACATGTATTATCGAGTGCTACGATGATGCTAATAAGTAGTCCGTCACATCCATAGCCCAAGGGTGACCGGATTATCCCGCCGCCGTGCGGGTAATCAAGCAGATATAAAGTCACCTCACATCGCTGCGGTGGAAGGATAGCGCCGGTTAGCTTACACTTTCCAGAAGAAACATACGACACTCACTAACACTGAGTGCTCGTCTAGTTCGAGCTTGGGGCAGCCCCCGGGGGACCGCGGGTGAGCCACGTCGGGATGGCGTTGGCCGCCGTACGAGTCGCCCACGGCGGTATGGCCTCCGACGGTCCACGAGTGAGCCAAGTCGGAATCGCGTTGGCAGCGGTGCGAGTCGCCCACGGGTTCGCCACGGTCTGCGTCCCGTCCGTGCTCGGCTCGTCGAGCTCGTCACGCTTGAGGTGCAGGTCGCCGCCCATCGCAGGCGTCCACATGACAGGCTCGGAGGGGTGACCCATCGCCGGCGTCCAGGAGAAGCCTTCGTCGGGATGGCCCATCGCCGGCGTCCACATGACGGGCTCGGAGGGGTGGCCCATGGCGGGGGTCCACATCGTCGCGGTGGGCTCGTCGCGCTTGAGGTGGAGGTCGCCGCCGAGGGCGGGGGTCCACGCGACGGGCTCGACGGGGTGGCCCAGGGCGGGGGCGTTGATGGCAACGTCGGGGTGGCCCATGGCGGGCGTGATCGGCACGGTCGGGTGGCCCAAGGCCGGAGCCCAGATGATGGGCTGGTCGTCGCGCGCCTGGACAGCGGTGTCGACGGGTGCGGCGAGGCCTGCAAGAAAATGTCAGCTACGACGATATGAGTAGAAGAATGCGGGCGGGCGTACCGCGGGTGACGACGAGGGCGGCAAGGACGAAGTTGACAAGGTGCATCATCGTGGTAATAATAAGGAAAGTGGTTGGGGTAGTTAAAGACAAGGTAAGAATGAGCGAGTGTGGAGGAAGAGAGAGCGGACGGCGGTGAGGATATGGTTCTGCGACTGCCTTACTCTTATACTCTGCTGAGCTTCAGAGCAGTGCGTAAACCGTTGGGTTGTGAGTACTGTATGCAGCTTCGGGGGTTCATTGCTCCGGAGGGCGATGTAAAATGAAGCAGAATTCACAGACGGCCTGACCGTTTCCTGCGTGCGTACCGTGCGTGGGGTTCATAGTTATGCACACCCGCATGCCAAGACGAAGGGCGATGATCGCTCCTGCCCAATCGCAAGTTAGGATTTGTCTGAAAGAAGAGAAGAGTTCCGGAATATGTTCAGCGCACCTTCGCGTATGCCGGGAAGAGAACGGGCTGCCGTTATCGACCAAGCCTTTGCTAGCTGACGGAGGTCGGTCTACTCCGGTTGGAGCCATCACAGATGCCGTTGTAGCCGCTATACCGTTGCGCGGTGTCCGTATCAAGCACCAGCGTTACTCGTGTGCCGTCTCCATATTCGATGCAGTCTCAGGCAGCAAACGTCGAGTCCGGGTTAAACTTCGTTGATAGATCTGTTGGGACTGTGTGATATATACTTTTCAGACCATAATCAGCACAGATGTGCACAATGCATGAGGTGATATCGATAAACCAACGCCCACCTGCCGAAACTCACGATAGCGCTCCCGTAACTCCGTCTGCTGTGCATGAATCGGGTCAACTGGGGTTGTAACCCGCGCACGCACAGCGGGCTGCTCGCGCAATTCTGGTCGCTCGCGATCCTCGACTTGTGGTTCGCAAGGTTCCGCACCGTGACAGACTTCATCCGACTCGTGTGGTCACTTCGCATCCTACGATGTCTCGTCATTCATGGCATAATGTTTATCGAGAGGTACAGTTCGAGCCGCACAGTGTCTCGGCGGAAGCGCGGCAAACTGCGCGGCAACATACCATAAACGAAGAAGCATGAAAACGATATGAAAGGTACTTACCATCGTGCTCCTTCTTGGAGCAGGCCTCGGGGATACAATCTACGTTCACTGTGGATGCCAGGCTGGGAGAGGCGATCACACAGCTCAATGGTTTGGATAGATCGCATCCGGTGTTCTCTTTGTGAGCCTTGTCTATATCTACAAACCAAACATTGCTACAGCTTTGAGAAAGAGAATGTTAGCGTGACACTGTAAGTGATATGCAAGAGGGATATACTCACGTTATGCCACTCTTCGAGCCAGCGTCGTCGTAGCAAGTTTGCGTGATCCGGGAGTTTCCGGAGAGACCGGAGCTACTTAGCGCTGTCAATAACTGAACCTGCCCTAACGTAGCGTCTGTGGTTGTCCGAGTTTCTTGGTAGTATGACGCAGTTGTCGGCGTGTGTCGTGTCCTCTGGTCCACCGTCTAGGCTTGGACGTCTGGACCCCAATGCCGCTTCACTAGACGGTGTTATTGCGTGTGAGAGGCCGTCTTGCCGCCATAGCCATGCCCGAACACTAGCGCTACCTCAACCTTATTCCGAGTACCAGTGATTCGACGAATTCAACAGAATACGTCTGGATCGCTATCGCGCACGAAAGCTCAAGGTTCGCCTCTCAATCATATCTTTATTACTCCCGTTCCTCACTCAAGGGGTCAGGCGAGCACCGGTGTTCATCAGGTCCCCCGTAACTTCTCATGATGTCCGTAGCTGCGGCGTTGGCTGTAGCTGCAACATCGGTGCGCAGTCAGCTCCCACTTTGTTCCGGTTTCGCGTGGCGTGGCGTGGCATTGCTTCACGTAAGTGAGGGAATGCCAGGAAACCTGCATTGATCCACGAGGTCGTCATAACCGCTGCTTCACGCCTGAGTGATCAACTTTATGCCACTATGTCCGCTCACCAGCAGGCGGTCGGAACTTGCAAGCCATGCCAGATATTGGATATCTTGATATCTGCAGTGGTCTGTATGCAATCGAAGTCATCATTCTCTTCTCTGCGCGACACTGAAGTTCGAATCAGCTCTTCGGCTGCCAGACGGAGCACATGACAGAGCTTGCGAACCGGCCGACTAGAAACCTATGGCCGCGCGTGAGATGCATCTGTCAGAAAATAGCCAGTCCACCTTCGTGCGCTGCTACAGCGGTGGTACCAATGCGTAAGGGGCCGTCTTCAACGCGCATAATAAGGCGACCGTCTCAGTGCCGCAGAGGTGACATCCTAATGCCCATCCTCAGCGATACGACTGTCTTTTCTGTGCTGTACTCGGGGATTATTATGCTGACTCGCTGTGCTCTTCTAGTACGCTGCCCCTCATCCGCTGGTTTTCACTCTCACCGGAAGAGTACAACACTATCGATGGACTCGATCGCCCTATCCAAGGCGTACACTGCGTAAAATAACCAGATATCCCGGCCACTCACTCACCTGATTCTCGCCCTTCACCCTAGTGGAACAAAGGCAGAAGAGCGGTGCTCCAGATACGGCTGTTGCTTTCGAATGTCCTCACATCTGCCGGCCAACTGGCATCATTTGCCACCGTACGGATTGAGGGCTCAGCCTATATCAGTCGTCCAAGTGTGATTCCCCAAACCTCACAAGTTCCTCTGAACCACCACCACCCCACCGCTGTGGGGATGGCGAACCAGCCCCCGCCGTCCTTCGACAACCAGCCTTACTTCAACCCCTCACTCACAAACATATACTCCCACTACAGCCCCGTGGTGCGATTGCCAGTGACGCCATCTGTTTGAGGCCCACACTGACGCGACCTTAGTCCTATCAGGACCAACCAGCAATCGGCGATGACGCTCCGCCGTCGCAGCCCTTAAGGCTTTCCTTCCCTCCCCCGATGACTGCTACCAGATATGCTGAATATGCTGGAGGCATTGCACAATCCGTACGTCAAACGCAAATGACCTTAGGCTTCACTAAAGGATCTGAACAGGGTGCACCGACCCAGAACAATACTGCGATGTCCGGGACTCGCATAACCCACTGGCAAACGGCCCCCGTCTACGAAGTAAACTCTTCGCAAAGATCTGTGCGTCATCGTTTGCCCTGTTTCGTACTTACATATGTTGACCATACACGACTCCAGGGTTTCCCGAATGGGATCAACACCATCTTGCCGCCGCAGCCGGCCATGCCAGTCTGGCAGCCGCCGCACGCTAGCCTCCATGAATATTCCACAGTGCCTGCATACAGGACGAATGCTCTTCTCCAAATGCACCAGGGCAGCAACCTCGCCTTCAACGCGGAAACTCGTGTTGATACTGTCGCTGTGAGCGTCATCAGTCTAATATTTTCAAAGTTCTACCCTCATTGTGGGATATGATGTAGCACTGGGACGGGAGCCCTGCTGCGTACCCCACGCCCTCGCACGATCCCCTCTATCACCATCTGCTGGGCTTGATATCGGGAAACTATGGGCTCCAAGGGCCCCTCGATGCTCTGCCCTTTGTCCCCCCCGACCAGGGTATATTCACTGCGCCATCGCCGGCCAACGGTGGGATGTACGAAGTCGCGGGGTATGTTCATCCTCAGCCGGTGCTCCCCGAAGGGTACCTGGCGGCGGCGATGAGTGCTTGGAACTCAGATCGCGAGTGGATCATCCACCAAAGGCCATACCCGCGTGGCCGGTATGAAGACATACGCCCAGTGGCCCCCGCGATCATCAACGTCCTCGTTTCCGATGCTGTTTCTATGCAACGGCTTGCGGAACCTGGTGTCCTGGAGAGGTATCAAGATTCAGCCTTCCCAGACCTAGCACGAACAGAAAAAAAGTTTTGCGTCCGATTCGAGGTACGTTGTCTCATCGTCGTGCCCGTCATGTACAGGTGCGCTCATGCGGCTTTCTGCTAGTTTGAAAATCTCGAGCCCAACAAACATCCCGTTCAATTCAACGAATACTACAAACCCGAAGGGCCATCGCTGAACGGGAAGCAGGTCGCGGGGAGACGTTCGCGTCGGGTGCCCCTCTCCAGGGCGGGACTCACCAGAATAGTGGCGGCGCAGCTGCGTATGTTCTTGCAGGTGAGATTTGAACCTTCATCGCCTCCGCCTTGGAGTCTTTTCTTCGAAGCTCACATTGGCTGACAGAGTTTGCAGCTCCCTAGACAACTGGTGTTTAAGGGTCGCCCCGTCAACATCGACCACCTCGTCATCGTCGAGATTCGTCGTCCTTCTGCAGGAAGCGTCCAGCCGGAGCTCATGATTCACCGCAACTTTCGGCATCTCTACGCTGCTGGTTCCGACGCCCTGTAGTCGGTAGTTTTGGACCTTCCAAACCTTTCGATAGGTACGTCGCCGTTACGCCCTAGATCTCAATGTTCGTTCTCTGAGGGGCGCAACTAGACTTGGACTTGCATACCCCGCCAGACCTACAATCTCGCCCCGGGCACTCGACATAGACGGCATTGGATATAGACAGCATTGGATATAGACGGCTACAACTTGCGCTATGATTATGGGATTAGAGAGGAGTCGTCCTTGATGCATGACCAATGAGTAGGGAAACCGGCTCGTACATCTCCACATCCTACAAGCGCACCATAAAGTCGTCGGACGCGGACGCCGCGATGCGACTACCGTCGTGCGACCAGGTGAAGAGGGTGGTGGCCTCTGTGTGGCCCCGCAGCGTCGCGAGGTGCTTGTCTTCCCCGACCACTTAGATCATGTTGAGACCGTCGTCGGTGGCGGAGGCAAGGCGCGGGCTATCGCGCGAGACTGAGGCCACGGCGGAGACGCCTTTGAGGGTCGGCAAATGCCGCGCGGCACTCATTTGGACCTAACGGCTCTCTTCTCCACGGCCGTTCACTCTGGATCTCTGTCTACCTTGTATCTGCCATCTGTATGATGGCGTACTCGGCAGATCCATGCACTTCATACCTTGGCTATCATGAAAGCTCCAAAAATGAGGTGTACGCTGGTAGCAAACTCAACCGCCACTCTCCACGCACAGTTGCAACGTGAGTACAGAAGACCGGTCTATGCGAGTGAGTGAGTGAGTGAGTGTGTATTTGACCCGAAATCATCGTACCTCGGACGTTTTCTGCGGTTCCTCCGTGCGGTCCGCTCCGCGTGCGGAACGATGAGTTTCGCACAGCCGCACCCAAGTATCAGCTGGGCGTGCTAATCGTGCAACTGTATTGATAGAATGTGCCCGAAGGAATGCTGGTGGCAAATTGCCAACCACAGTAAGTCATGATAACTGATAATCTATGAAGTAGTGTCGATATCTGACCCGATCTGACCATCGCGCATCGCGGACTCTTTCGGAGCTTCCAAATCCAAGTACCGAAGTCACCGGAACACTGCCTGCGCTTACAACAAGCTACGCTCTACCTGCATCGCAGACATAGCCATAAGAGCCATTGCACAGCAAAGACCACCCACCCGATCGCACCCTCGCAACACTACCTTCACTCACCATGTTGGTCTCAGCGTACTGGTGCTCTGTTCGCGGCTTCATATGGTGCCACGGAGGATACAGGTTGCCGCTTATTCTCTGGGAGCGCGTCATAGACGAGCTGTCGCTTCCGATGGGTGAAGAGTTCTGGCATCCTCAAGCCTTGCGGGCGTGCGCTGCCGTCTGCCGCGGATGGTGCCCACGCGCTCGCTGCAAACTCTGGCACACCACCATGATCAGAACGGGATCCCAAGCGTCCAAACTTCTAGACCTGATTGACGATGATCCGCAATTAGGCCAGCTCATTCTAGAACTCCAAATCTACCCCGCGCGCCCTGGCAAGGAGCTCGGCTGTGTGTCATTCCACCTCCCCAAGCTCACGAGCGCCCTTCCCAACCTCCGTTTGTTGTGCATGAAGCGAGTCAATTGGGTGTGTAACCCGCGCGCACATAGCGGGCCGCTCGCCCAGTTCAGGTCGCTCGTTGTCCTCCACTTGTGGTTTGCCCGGTTCCGCACTGTGGCAGACTTCATCCGCCTCGTGTGATCGCTCCGCAGCCTCCAGCATCTCGTCATACACGGCAAGATGTTTATTGAGAAGCCGCTCTCCGACGAAGATGCGCTCAGGCTTTCCGTACTGCGGAATCCGAACGCATGCGACAAACTCGCTAAGATCGAGGTTGGAGTACGTTCGTTATGCCTTCCCTCCTCGCGTCGGTCCGCTGATGAGGTTTTCAGAGCGTTCTCTGCGAACAAGGGAACAAACCAATGGTCCTCTTTCCGCCACCGCGTGTTTTCGGCGATTCGGTCGCTTCGCTTTCTCTCCAGCCGCACGGGTCGCGACTCTCCGTCGTTCTAGGTACGTGATCGGTGGTCTCCTCTGACTACGGCGCATCTCTGAAGTGCAGCACATTCCAGAGAACGTCGCTCGTTACACGCATTGGTGTAAACACCTACGCTCCCTCGAGCTGTCCGTCGACTTCTCCACTCTCGTAGCGCGCGCGCCTCCCGACGACCCGACGCAGGGTCGCGCGTTCATGTTCCACCTAGTCGCACAGCTCCCCTCCGCCTACATCATGCAATCTGTCTCCATCTCCGTCACTGGTCGATCTTCCGGCAGCCGTTCGGGACTTCCTCGACGTGCTAGTGGGCGATGAGGACGAATTCGGTCTCCTCCGGGAACATCTTCCGTCTCTACTACGCCTACACTTCCAGCTACAAGATGGCGGCTCAGACTACCTCAAGTGGTGGACGAAGGGGATCACGGGTCGTTTGCCAAGCATCGGGCACCTCGTACACGTCGAGATCGAGCGCGGTAAGTTCCTGTTGTCCTGCTCGCTACCTCCACGCTCACGACGCGATCGTCTAGTAATGGAGGGTGGATGGTCTGAAGCACCGCGGTCGAGCCCCGGGCTGTCGCGTCTTGTTATGAATGTACGGACCCCCGCACCTCCATCAAGCTGAATGCATTCGCCATCATCTAGTAATGCGGTCTTCGTATGCCTCTCCTGATGCGGGGTGGGTGCTAAGTCCGCTCGCCAATTCAGGTCAACGCGACTTTGCGAAGTAGTATGCGCGGGGTAGTAGCCGTCCCCGCACACAGGACTTGTGCTCAAGAGCCTGGTCACTGGGACCGGCGGCCCGACCCCGTTGGCCGAGCTCCAGCTCGTCCCTCCAGCACTGTAGACGAGAAGAAAAAAAAGCCAGAGGTCCAGATGCTCAGTATGAACCAAAGCGCAAGCGTTCAGGTATGTGGGGAGTAGCTGCTCGCCAGTAGATCCAGCCCGAGCAGTCAAGGTCAAGGTCACTCCAAGAACACCGTCCATCAAATATAATCTAGTTTCGACGCACACATACCGGTGATCAAAGGCTGCACAAGCATACCGCCGCCAAAAGGCTTTTTGGAAAGGCTTCACGACACCAGCAGGGTTCGAACCTGCGCTCACAAAGTGAAACAGATACTCGCTCGCGCAATTCTAATCTGTCGCCTTAACCACTTGAGGGTGAACGGCGATGCTTCGCACGCCAGATCCGATTCCAGCGGCCTAGATAATGCACATTATATTTGTCACTCATAGCATGATTAACTATGTGTTATACTACGTATAACAGGACAACAAACACATGGCCGATAATTGTAATACGGTGACAGAGGCAGCGTGGGCCGCCGATGATGCCTGCCGCAGATTCGTACACTCACAATGAGAGGTGGGCCTACAGCCCACTGGTGCGAGCATCGAGCCAAGTGGCTGTATCTAGAGGGCTGCCGCCAGATGCCTCATGCGCTCGCTGGGGGCCTCCTCATCTCATGTATGTGTTATCATTGCAACATGCACGCTGTTTCGATTATACACACAAAAATGACGTTGGATGCTACACCTGATGGCGCCGGAACATACCTGCAGTGCGGCGCCATACTCGCCAGCGCGAGAGATGCTGTTCCACACGCGTTAGCGTCGACGTCGTGGAGTGCCACACTCCAAATGTAGGTCAGAGCTCGTAAAGCTCGTGCCCCATCAGACAAAATGCGGCTGTACACAGCTCGCAAAACAAGCGAACTGGTCGCACAGCGGAATGAAGTCCGCGGCCACATAGCTCTGCACATGATCGATGAATTTTGATGCCATGGGCAGGATACCTAAGAGGCAGCAGGTGGGGTAAGATGCCACTTGCTATGGCGGGGAATATCGCCGGAAGACACGCACCGTGAGTTATCATGTCTCCCATCCCGACTCGTCAGAGCAAGGCTCTCACCTCTCATTCGCGTCGATCAAACCGTGCGCGACACTGGCGCTGACGAGCAACGGCATGCACCGCTGTAGGTACTATTCGAGTAGCTGGCAGACGTCCAAGAGAAATCGTGGGCAGAGACGATGGGAGACGGACGTAGCATGATGGTACGTATGTATCACCGAGGAGTAGCGGAATACTTGCGAGTGAAGACGCCACAGAGCAAACAGATGCAAGCAAATGCAAGCGCTCTGAAGAGTAGGGAGTCTACGGAAACCTACGGACGAACCCGGGTTCGCCTGGATTCACGTGACCAATCCATTTCTCATAGGCAAGACCGATTCTTTGTGGAATCGGAACTTTGGCTATGGTGTCATGTCCCTCCGCTCCCCCCTGCCATCCAGAATCGGCGCACACACGAGCGTCGTATTATGGGCGAGCCCGGGAGCATGTAAAGTGATGAGGACTAGTACAGCCGAACGCACGGAACTAGTCTACGCAGCTAGCTCGCGAGGCGCGAAAGAGTGATACAGCAGACGAAGAGTGTGTGCCAGAGCGTGGAAAAGATGAAAAGATGCACAGTGACAAAGGGATGGACAGCAGAGCGAACGTGGGGGATATCTGGGACGGATGTCGAAACTAGTCCGCGACGGCAAGATAGAGTAGTGAATAACATACGTATATATGGTGCACGGCGCGCTCGGTGGGCAGAAGCCTACGCAACGCGACCGCGGAGAAGCGTCTGAGCATGACGCGGGGCGAGTCGGGACCACATCACCGAGAATGGCGTGCTGCTCCTAGCCTGCCGATGACGACCCGGGGCCACCCCACACCCATACCCCGCGGTCGTCCTCAACGCCGCCAGTGCCACTTTGGAAGCTGCCGAGTGTGCGACGGCTCTCCCTCGCTGCGTTTACCATACGTGTATACCGCCGCTCGGATCCTGGGGAATCCGATGGGAGGGACGTTCGCCTCTCCTCGCCGTCCCGCGTGTCCATAGAGTACGCGCTCGGAATCCGCGGGCGCGAATGGCGAGCATGCGTAGGACTCGAGGGAGAGGACAGCGAACCCGATGGGCTCGGGATCGAGGACGCGTATGAAGCGAACCGAAGAGGAGAGAGCGCACGATCGGGCGGCGAAGGGTACTCCGGCGGATCCACTGTTGTCTCCGTGATCTCCGCCATTTCGATGTGTAATGTCGGCGGAAGGGGGTGCGCGGTTGAGAGTGGGTCCACGGGTGTTGCGTACACCGCAGCGAGCGGGTTAGGACTGGGAGGCACCGCCACGGTGGCGGAGGATGACGCGGAGGTGAAGGAGTTGAAGCGCTGCTGCTGTCCGAGGGCCGCCGCGGGGAACGCCACACCGACTACTGTTTCGATCCCGCCATACTGAGGGGAGACATCGGGGTGACTGAGCCGCGGCGCACGCAGGGTCGGCACCGGGCTCGGACGGGTCCACTCCGCGGAGGCGCGCGCATCGGAGGTCGGAGCATGGTGCGCGCCAGGTGTGGGGCTCGGGTTTGGCGGGCGCTGAGCAAGGTGCAAGGAGGCGACCGAGGCAGAGAATGAGGCAAACGGGAGCCCCTTCTGCTCCAGGGGGTACCGGAAGATACGCGAGTTGCTGGGGAGGAAAGATGTCCTGGTGTGGTGTACCTGGGAGGGGTGGATGACGCCGCGTGCGTTAAGCCTGCATGAACGAGGTTAGCTAGCGCGGACAACAACACGCGGACCGCGTACATGGCCATGTATGAATTGATGTATACTGTAAACAGCCGAATGTGAGCGCAACATCGGACCGGTACAACGGATGAAGACATACGCTTGACGACAGTAAATTCTATCGCAACCGGGATGAACGTCGTCGGATATGCGACCATCTGCCGACACGGGGATTAGCGTGTGAATTCCTGTACCAGGACAGGAACATACCATCGAAATTGCGAGGAGCGAAAAGAGGCTAAACGCCGCTGTCAGGACAGGTGGCAACAGTGGAGCGCAAGGGAAGACGCACCCAGTAATGGTACCAGTATTCAGCGTGTATACCATTAGTGTCTTGAACGGACCATTCATCCTGCACAGTACTCGTCAGCTCAACTCTAAAAATGCAGGGACACTGGGACGTACGCTTCTGAACGTGGCCGACACCGAGCAAGGAAGTAGCATAGTGATCCGGCTATGACCCCGTCGATTACGGTGGAGGCACCGAGGGGTACATATGTCGCCCACTGGAAAGAACACAAGCCTATCAGGTGGGGTTCACTGCGGTTGATACATGAACGTACAGGGGTATGAGCTAGTTCACTGAAGGCCTCGAGCTTGAATCTGCGTCGGATTATTTTCAGCGATCTGCACGTGCATCGACGCGGCGAGCTATCTCACGTCTCAACACACATCACTGAAACGAGTAAGCATGGGGTTTACACGTGCAGGCATACCGCAAGGGACGTACCTATAGCGATGCCTACGTAGATCGGGCGTGGGGGTTAGCGTGTCAAGCATCTGGGTCGGATTCGCGAGGCGCATACCATAGCCAAGACCGACCAACCCGCTCTATGGCTAGCTCAGATCTTGTGCTTCAAATGCAACTTTGCGACTCACGACAAGCCAAGGTACCAATCTGCGCATTATCCACCGCGACGCGCTTGCATGCGCCGTCAACTTCTGTCGACTCCATCTACGCGCTTCTTTACCGAAGGGTTCCATGCGTTCGTCGATAGCGAGGACTGTCGGTTAATACGGTTAGCTATTGGAGTATAGACGCCATGAGGTTCGACCTACGCGTCCATAACCGAGACGTATACAGTCTGTGATACCCGTGAGCAACAATCTGTCATGTTGGCAAACCTACTTACGTGTGCACTGAGCAGACCACAAGAGACTGCGCGGGGTCAGGACAAGCCCTTCGGAGACGGATTGCGGAAAACATACATCAATGACTATGCGAAGCTATGTGGGTCTCAGCAACTGCATCCACACAAGAAATGAACAAGCGTACCTTGAAACTCCAGACAATATGTGAAAGAGCGTCGGGCTTGTCGAAGTTAGTGACAAGGTAGAAGTAGACGAAGTGCGCGCTCAGCGCCAGATGGATCGCATCAAGGAGCCTACGGAAACAAGGAAGGGGCATAAACGGGTGAGACGAGTGGGCCGATGGAGGCTCACGTACCAGAGCCAGCCCACGGCGAGCTTCCTCCACGCCCTGTCGGTAGGATACTGGTGGAAGTAGACGAACATCTGGAGCATGGTCACCCCAAACAGTCTGCGGAGAGTTCAGCGGCGGTCGATCCAAGATGAGACTTGGGCTTACACAGCGGACAAGAGCACGCCGACGAAGAGAGCGCCATATGTGGGGTTCAGGTTGGACATGCCTCGCGAGGGCGAGGTCGGATGTGTACGGTCGGGCGCAGAGGGAGCTGTGCGCGCAGGCGTCGGGGAGGGCGGGCGGGAGGAAGAGGGAGGAGGCAAAGGGCGGGGCGGGAGACGACTCAGACATGGAGGGACGTGGCGGGGAAAGTGGCGGGACCGGGGATGGACTGAGGGCGACGGGCAGAGGGGGAAAGGCATCGTCCTAGCCCGACCGGGCGCAAATTGCGAGGGCGTCGCTTCCAGTGACAGGCCCTGAGTTCCGCGCGCTCGCCTTCTGCATGCACCGCTCCCAAATCGAGCAGTCTCCGAGTCTTCTCGCCCGCCTTCTCCACGCGAGGATCCCTGTTCTCGACATGCACGGTGCGCGTCACCCGGCCGACGGATAGTGTCTTGTGAATCCGCTTGTTGCAGGACGGAGAACGCATCCGCGCGAATGAGTGAGGAGGGAGGCGTGATGGCATTGAATGACAAGTGAGAGGTGGCTGTGTCAATTAACGTTCCTGCCTTAATTGCCGGCGCGTCATCGGTCCGCAGGCGCCTGTCTCTGCGTCTTCCGCGGAGAACGTCTCTGGCTCGGACTCTCCCTCTCCAACCGCCACTGTCCAGCAAGCCTCTCGCGACCGCTCAGACGACCAGTACGCGCGTCGCTCTTGACGACTGCATAGGCTTCCCTGGGCACGTGCATCGCCGCGATCGCCGGACTCAGGACGTCCTGTTGCACGCTTCGCCCCGTTCACGTCTCCCATGCACTACGCCCAGCGAGCCTCTTGGCCGGCCCTCGGAGCATCTTACTAGTTGAAAGGTACGTCGCCCTCGACGGCCAGTCCTCTCTATGGCCTCCTTGGCCCGCGTCGCCGCGTCCGCTCACGTGCGATTGGCGGCCGCCCTCTCGCTGCTTGGAGCACGCCCCTCTCGTGCGGGCCTTCCGTGAACTGGCCAACTAGCACGGCTGCCCTTACGCGCTCGTCCCGCTTCCACGGCTTCGCGCACACGCGACCAAGCTAGGCTCGTTTCGTCCTCTACTACCTCGCATACCATTGTCGCTCACCGTACTCTACAGCATGTACGGCCCCCCACGCACGCATACAGCGCTACCTTACGTAGTCCGACCTCACCTGGGAGGTCCCCCTCACTTCCGGTCTCAACCCCTCCCCTACACGCGTGATTGCCGCCGCTGCTGACGACTCACGGCGCGCATATAGCCTGCGTTGACGTCGAACCTGTACGTTCAAAGCTCGCCCTGTGGGTATCGCAAGTCAGCACTCATCCTGTACCCGTAAACGGACGCATACAATCACGTACCAGCCCCATCGCCCTCATCTCCGAGGCGATCGTCTTCGACACGAGTCCACGAGGACATATGGCAAGCAAGACACCAAAGTAAGACATGGGAGGGGAGACAGCGACGGGGACACACAGAGGACCACCCGTCTGTGTCCATCTCCCGTCCGTTTCTCCTCCTTCTTATACCCTCTCAGTTCCGGGCAGGTTCTGACCTCGTTCCTCCAGCGCCGACATGTCTCTACGTGCCGAGATGCGCGTCTCCACGCCTCCGCGGCAACCTCGTCTCCCAGGATACGGCCTGGCCCCCAACATACGACGTCCAGTCCTGCCCTGTAACCGCTCGCTTCCGCCTTTCTGGTCCGTAGGCCGCCCACACGTCACGACGTCCACGGGCCCTGCAGACGCCGCGGACGCACCTGCCCCCGTGCTCTCGCTCGCGAGATGGGCCACGCACGATCGTTCCTGTACCGTGCACAAAGTCGCCACCGCCCCCGCCTCGTCGTATCCATCTCGACCTGCTACGCGTTCTGACGCCGCGCCCGACCCTGCTCGCAAATGTGGGATCACGATGCTCGGAGAGCCGCCGCCTCGCCGCGTATGCACACGTCTAGGAGGGCGTTCCTCGGTGTGCACTACGCGGACGCGGACGGCCCGTCGCGCCCATCGCCGGAGTGCCCGATCTCGCGCGCCCAGCTTGTCCGGGCTTACATCGTTGTCAGGACCGTTCCAGCGGACACCAGCA
Source organism: Trametes versicolor FP-101664 SS1 (assembly GCF_000271585.1). Lineage (NCBI taxonomy): Eukaryota > Fungi > Basidiomycota > Agaricomycetes > Polyporales > Polyporaceae > Trametes > Trametes versicolor. The sequence continues at coordinate 193,424 of NW_007360328.1, forward strand.
CGTCCGCGGCTCAGCCTGGCGGCCCTGTGAGCCTCGACGTGTGGTGCCCTGGATGCGAAGGCAGCGGACCACTGCGTCGTAGCAACCCGCAAACAAGCCCGGGTGCGGTCGATCGCCTGTCTACGACTTGCCCCGCCCGCGTCGGCCTTGTCTGCGCGCGATGGACTCCACCTGCGGAGCACCGCGCGACGAATGTGCCCGGAGCTGTGCGTATTGCCCCCGCCGACGGCTGCGCACGTTCTCGAGCGATGCCGAGGCGTCCGGGACGTCTGCTCGCCCGCGGCCGCCGCGTCCACCGCCCCAGTGTACGTCTCTGCGCGTAATACGTGGTACGGTGCAGGCCGCGCCGTGCGCATCTCTTTGCCGGGACGACGCTCGTCGGCGACGCGTCGATAGAGTCGCGCCCATTTCGAACGCGTATGCAAAGGACCCGCCGATGATGCCTGCAATCCGCCCGAGTGCCAGCACGCTGCACCGCATGGAACCCACGACGTCTTTGAGCCATGCCCGCCCCCGCCCGCCCCTCGGTACGCTTTTGATATCGAACACAGCACCGACTCGCAGAATACGCACTACTGGCGGCCCTGCGGCTGCCACACCCGTCCCGATGTCGGCCTCACGAGCATCTCCTCGTGGCGTGTGCGTGGCTGCGGCAGTCACCGACCGAGTCTGAGAGCGGATGGCGCTGCTCGCGGTCGAGGGCTCCCCGCCATGCTGCCGCGTCTCGGGAATGAAACGCGCCTTGCGGGCCTCTGCACGCATCCTCTGTCCGCGCGCGAGGTCCGCCTTGAGCACTGCGTGCGTACGCCGTCAAATACGGCTGTCTTCCGCACTCGAGAACGACGCGAAGAACGAGCACGTCGAGCGAGAACGCCGCCTGTGGCGGCCGAGAGAGCCCGTTCAGCACGGACGAACGCTCGCGGGCAGGTAAGCTTGCTGCGTACATGGCCGGTACGTTTGAACGTCGAGAGCTGACGCGGACGTTTTGGGCTCGCAGACGAACGCGAGCGCTTTGTGGTACCCGTCTAGACAGCATGAATGTCGTACGTGCTCGGAGACGGCGCGTCTGAGGTTTGGGTCGCGACGCTGGTGTCGCGCAAGCAGAGTCCGGTGCATGTACTTACTCGTAACGACTCGGAGGCCGCTTTCGCGCCCTCAGCGCCGGCCAGGTGCAGGTACCGCTGCATCGATCGCTCTCCTGGTATTCTTACGACGTCTGCTCGCCCTCGCAGAATGTGGAACGTGCGCGCGCGGCTCGCGAAGTGGGGAATCCGGCTCCACGCGATTACGAGGGCATCGCGGACGTTTGCTGAGAGGCGACACGAATGTCGAGTCGAGTCGCTTGGACACCGCCGCGAGGATAGGATTGTGCGAGTGTGCTCGCGGGGGGCTGTCTCCGGCCGTACCACTCGTCCACTCTTCTCCCTCGCACGCGGCATCTCGAAGGTGTGACTACCGGACTCCAGACGCAAGACATGGCCCACACGGTGTCTCCGAGTCACGCTCGCTGCGAGATAGCCTGATATCGCGAGGTATGGCCGTGATCTCCGTAGACGGCGCTCCTGCGCAGGTGAGTTCACAGAGTCACCGTTTTGTGGTTGTGTTCGTGTTGTGCTAACGGGCACGTTCACACAAATGCTATAATCCTCTCTGTGTGGAGATCAGCTGAGCCCGCGTCTGCCCTGGGGTTCGTGCAGAGACCGACACGCGCCTGCAGCACAAGGAGCTGCACCGCAGAGCGAGAACGGCGCTCTTTCTGAGTGCGACATGCTCGATTGTACAGCGCGGCTACCGCGCCTTCAACTTAACATGAGAATGGGTCCTCACTCCTTAGCCAGGCCGCCAGACGTCGCACTGGAGACTGCCTCGATGCAAACACGGTGCGGCACGGATAAGCTAGCTAGTCTTAATTTCGCATCTAACACCTGTGCATTAAAGCAGAGACTTCCCCCGCCGCGCGCGATGCTGGTGCCCCGGCGCCGAGTATTTCTGCGCCTAGAGCCTCGGATGGAAGTCTCTGGTTGCTTCTCACTCGCACGGCGCACGAGCGTGCTCAAAATTGCACGCCGGACTATATGGTACGTCCGCGAGTTGGTCTAACACATCCGGATGATTCTCTAATATGTTCGTGCCATAGACTCGCTTCACAGCGCACGCATACTACGTTCGCCTCTCGTATAGCTTCAAAGCCCTCCGTCCTTGCTCCGGCGGTGGCGATCTGTCATCCTGTGGTGCCATTTCGCGGGTCGCGCGGTCTCCAAACGCTGGCGCAGCGGCGTTGGTACGTTGTCAACTTCTCAACGAAATCGCACGTCCTCAAGTCGGATGCTGATTTTGTAATTCCGTAGTCCGGGTGCGCCGTGACCCGGGCATCGGCGCGCGCTGAGGGCCGTCGTAACGCCCCAGCGATGCCGCCTCCCCTCCGACGATCAATATTCAATCCCTGGTCCGCGCTCCTGCACGACGCGAACGAGCGTTACCCTGCCGGTGGGGCGCGCTGTAGTGATAGGGATGAGGTACGCGGGCTCGCGCAACTCGGAGGCCGTTGTGCGATCACGATCAAGCTTACGTTCTTTATGGCAGACATGGGATGCATCGCATTCTTCCAGGGAGCACCCCTCGCATGCGTACGGCGTTGCAAGACTGACATTCCCCCGTCTGGGCGGAATCCAGGCGCGTGTCATGCATCGAAGCGGAGCCGCCTGATCGTGCTGCTTACGCACATAGACCGCGCCGCTGGCGTTGAGGTTTTCGATCTATCCGACATAGATTTTCCCGATTTCTGTCTACGTACTAGCTGTGTTTCCCCAATGCTATCTCACTTGAGGCGCACGACGCATCCACATCGGTGCAAGCGGACACACCGCCTCGATATGCTGGTGCTACCGTGAATTTCCGATGGCAGCCGATGAGGATCTCGGGGGTCTGGCGGATATACGTACGGCAGGCTATAACGTACTGTGTAGTCGCGTTTCAGCGGAGTAAATCGGCGACTGGACCCGGCTCAAGCGCGAGCACCGGCAGATACTGCAATACGCCGGCAAATGGTGGTCCCTAGTGTGGGCTACATTTCTTGGCTCTACCGCCGCCGCTGCCGACGCTCGAGTCGAAGGCGTAGAGTACATACGATCCGAGTCAGATACTATTCATCCTATCAAGATATATAAGAGGTAGCAACTTGAAAGCGACAAGAACACCGGCCTCTCGTTACATGGCATCGAAAGAATACATCTGAATCATAGACTCCAGCCGCAGCGACGCATGATCTACATGGTGAGCGGAATCAGTATGCCAGATCCCGTGCAAATACACGAAGATAGCGGTGTTACGGCTGCATCGGCAGCATGAATCGCTCTTCTAGGATGCGGAAGCATGCCAAAAGACGCGTACTTCGAGAAATGTCATGAATACAACGCGAGACAGAGAGGTTGATGAAGAAAGCATGTTGTTAGGGGTCCGCCGTGGCGGTAGCGCGCACGGGGTCCGGCATGTGGGTCCTGGAGAGCGTGCACTATTCGTAGCTGTTTCCCAGGGCGCAAATCAGCTACAGAAAATGGGGGATGCCATAAAGGTTTCTCGCCTGGGCAAATCGAACGGGTATGATCAATAAACGGGCCTTCGTGCCGGGCTGAAATGCGAAGGGCCGCAGCTTCAAGTTGCGATCGCGTGGCTCTGCGACACTCACAAGGTTGCTGAGCCATACGAGTCCTCGTTGCTGCCTGACATAGGGCGAACAAATACCCAAGCTCCGAGCTCTGCGAGTTTCATTTGCCGCAGGCGGACATTGTGTATCAATCCGTGGCCGCATTTCTAAGACGGTTCCCACAATGTACTTCGGCCCGGCAAACTAGTACTGTGTGCCGGTACCATTGCTGCCCAGATTCTAGCGCAGAATCTCAGTAGTGGATTTGCGCCGTGGGGAAATCAGCGCACCTTGTACATCATTCTCATGACCACCAGGAGCGCATCACCGTCCGCTTCGCTTTCGCATTAGCCATATGAGGCGGACTCGGGGGGCCGATACGACGGTAACGGCCAAGCACACCAGTAGTAGAAGTTAAGGGCGCAATCAGTCCCGACGACACGGGAGCGTAGTTCGCGATGCTATGCACCACACAAGAACGTCGGCCTTACCTTTGGATTGATACTGTCGCTATGCCATGAAAGCGCACAGTATGAGCTGCTTGAAAACGACGTTGAGGACGGCCATTCTACTACATAGACTTACCGTCCGCCCGGGGACCGAGATTGGGAGTCCAAGCATGGAACACCTGTGTTGGAAATTAAACTAGTAAGCGTAGGCAAGCGAGCGAACACCACGTAGCGCGAGATCTTCGCGACTAAGTTTTGAAGCGGTTCCCTGGACTAAACTTAGCTCTTCGATTGTGTTTCGCACATGGCACAACACGTACCGTGCCCCCGCCGTGCAACAGATGGGTATTGCCTTTCAACAGCAGCATGTTGGAGTCCTAACAAGCGAGAGCAAGTCAGTCACTACGGCGATGTGACATTCAGAAGCGAAACGAACCTGGGACGCGCATAGCAGTGGAAGCAATCACCCTTCACCTGCAGGACCCAGTCGTTGGGTGAGCTACGCGGGCAGTGCGCAGTAGATGAAGGGGCAGGTACGGGATGTACGGCTTGGGCGGTCTGGCTCCGTGTCTCACGATCCTGTAGATACTGACATCAGCATTTTTGGCAACCATGTCTACATTCCGCACTCCGTGGGATGCCCTGCGCGGTGACCGTGCTCGCACAGACATCAAAATGTGAGGCGTGTTGCATGCTCATCGGAGGTGGCCATCCTGCAAATATCATCATCCAAGCGCCATCGCAACGACTTGGAATGGTATTTCCGATGCCCCAATTTGAACTCGTATAACGTACCTTCTGCAGGAAAATCACTCCCGGGATCGACCCAAATCGGCGGAGACAAATTGGTGAGAAGATGAGGCTGGCCCACGAGTAGGCCGCCACTATCGGAGTCGCTCGGGCTGGTGTGTGGAGTTAACCGTCGGACTTGCGCATTGCAGCTTGTGTTGCTTGAAATACCGTGCTTTCCGTTTGTATGCACAGAGCTGGAATTGTTATAACTCCTGAATTCACCCGAAGCGCGAACGGTAGGTTACCTGCAACCACACCGGGCTGATCGGGCTTCCTCGGAGTCACTTCCAGTGCTCGTTATTTTGAACACTGTCGTTCCCGCAGATTGCTGATGTGTATGCTCATTGATAAGCGGTGTCATGAACCAGACACGGTGTCAGGCGGTCGATGAAGGTGGTGGTACCGAGGAGACAATGAGCGCGCGGACTGCCAAGCCGGAAACTCCGTCGGGCATGAAACTGAATGGGCGCTTGATTCCTGCATACGATGTTCACACCCCCCCACCACCAAAGTCTATTGGTGCGACAATCTTAATCCTTTCCTTGTCCCTTACGGTCTTCGTTACTATGCGCAAAAATTAATTTCACGGTACATCCCGCCTTCGCTTGACCTTGCCATGTTGTCTGATTCACACGGAGAGGTTCGGCCGCCGCTGCCGCCTCAGGTCTCCACCGCCCCAAATCCTGTTCGTAAAGTAGGCAATGCGCAGTTACAAGTATATTCAAAGACGGTGTTGAAGGTACTAGCTAAACCGCATTGCTGTGGACAGTGACAAAGGTAGCTATGTGAGAGGCAGTGTCTGGACTGCTCCTCATATTTTTCACCTCTCTCACCGTCTATGGCACTAGCCTGAGATCTAGATGTACTTACATATCCAGGACGCCGGACTATCACGTCCCCAGTGTAGAGGGATGCACCACGTCCCCATGACAATTTATGAGCTGGTCCGACAGGCACGGCACATTTATGAGGAGTGACATGAAGCTATCAGTATTTCAAGGACCCGGTCTGGCTCACTGCTGAGAGAAAGCACGCTGCACATAACTCCGCCCCATTACATGTCCAGAGAATGTACGATACGGCAGCGAATAAACAGGTAGTTCTGGATTACCAGATGCAAGGATGATCACGGAAATAGCGGGCACTCACCAAGCGACACAGGCAACCACCTACTTGCTGCGCGGTCACACACACGCATCAAGGGCCATCCGAGTTGCCTGTAATGCCATTGGCCACTGCCCTGAGCTTAGATACATGCTGCGGGTTTCCAGGTAAGCTGATCGGCAGCAGCGGTCCAGGCTACAGGGGCAGGCAGAGGTAAGCAGCATCACGGCACAGAGGTCGTCGGTACGGAGATGGACACACGAGACAAGACAGTGGGACCTTGCGGTAATACGGAACTTACAGGCAGAATAACATACCCGCAATGGAATCAGCCTGGAGCCTGGTCGATGTGGCCTCGCCCTCACCATGATCTCGTCTTGTCCCACCCTCGTCGCTTTGTATCCTGCTGCTCGCCGTTTTCGATTCGACAGACCACTCTTTGCTCTGTGATATCGGCAGACAATCCACCGCCGCACCCAATATGTCTTTCCCCACTTGCTGGCCATGTAGGCGCTTCGATACTGGGGCTTGCAGACGCCGCACAGACATGCAGCCTGGCATGCTTGATCCAAGTGGTGATTCACAATCGGATCAGCTTTCATTACTGCACTGAATAATGAATGGTACGTACGAGCAACTTGTGCAAGTGTTGCATAGCTCACCAAGGTCACGTCAGACAGCAGTACCCTCCGACCTGCGAGCCTGCGAGCCTGCACCGAGTATAGGAAACCTGTAATTGTGCGTCACTCCCTATTTGACTAGGTAGTGCCAGCTCTCGTACCTTTCACCGCACAGGTCGCAGCCTGTCGCCACCGTTGTATATGCCGTGGCGGAGAAGGCCGGATGGAGGATGACGCTGGAGCGAGGTCAGGTACGTGCCCCCAAACTTTCGCAATCCAGTGACACGGTGATGACTTGCTAGCGAGGTTCAGTAAGATTTCGTTCGCGCGAACAGAGTACGGTACGCACATGTCTGCTTGTATTGCGAGCGATGTCCACACGGCTAGCTTCGAAGCATAGCCGCCAGGTCATCGTCACCTGTGCAAGGGTGGCCTGCTCTGACAGACTGTGGTACCGGAACATCGCCGACCACCCACCGCTGCGAAGCCCACATCTGACAAGTTCGTGATGCTGGCTATACTCCTGGGCCTGAGCTGACGTGCTGTGCTCGCGACACATGCATGTCCAACGTCTGTTCCCATCGATGCGAACCAACACCCGCGCGGCGGTCGAGTGCAACATGCTGCGACCCAGGTCCGCCGGCGCGTTGCGTTTGCCATCTCGAGACGTGAATCACGTAGCGCTCGTATTTGTCTGACGGCGGCACTGGCGCTCTCACGTCTGCCTACACAGTGTGCGCAATGCAGAACCATCCTCCTGTGCCTGCAGCTGAGCGATTTTCAGCAGTATGTCGAGCGGCACATCTGCTTGCACTCGAAGGTCGTGGGCCCGGCGGATGTATACAGCATAGTGGTACTTACGTTGAATTCCGGTGTGGAGACCTCCAAGTCCCCGCTGCCACCGTATACAGCTGCGGTACGGCGGCGGCCAGCGCCAGACGTTGTGCAAAAATCTATGCGGACCGCCAGATGCTGTAAGTACTTCGTTGTGCTCCGAGTCGAGCAGACACACAGAACCTCGGGGCGGCGTTTTTTGATGGGGTCCTGAGCAGCGTAAACAGCCGAATATGGTATCCCTAAGTCGTTTTGGCAACGAGAAGGCAGAATGAATCGCATCAGACCGGTGCCGCGTGCGAGCCGCTGCGATGAGCGTAGGTAGTTGTTTGTCGAGATGGGTCCCTGCCACGTACGGGTAGTAAAAATGTAATGCCAGTCACGGCAGAGTGTCCATGTGCGCAAGACCCAGAAGACGTCGATAGCCTGCTACATAGAGCTAGTACCGCAGCAGAGCCGACTGTGAATGTCGGATACTGACAGTGACGGCGTAAAGCAAGGACGAAGCGCGCGCGAACGCACTCGTGCGGCACGAAGTCAGACGAATAAGCGCCCGTCAGCGCGGTTCCCTCCCTGAGCGAATCGCGGTGAGTTCTGAAGGCGGAGATGGACCACGCTTGGGCGACGCGCTCATGCCCCTGATTGCTGCTAGGATACACAACACGATGATGCCCGTCGTGGCGCAGATTGCATCCGCCGAGCTTCCCCCGCTGGAGCTCGGAGGCCGAGTCTGCCGCCAAACGAGGAGCACACGCCGGCCCGCGGCGACCTCTCCCGCACACCCCAGGGAGACGATGTTGCACACAGTTCTCCTCTCCATAATTCTTTGCGGTACTCTGACGACCCGCCCCCGCCCGCTCCCCGGCTTCCCGTCTCCCGTCCGCCCCCGCACACTTATCCCACCGGCTCTGTCCTTCCGCTCCGCGGAGGCACGCGTTGACGACTCTGGGAAGCTACCAAGCGTCCGGCGGCTCTCCCTGGCCGCGTTCACCATGCGCGTATACCGCCGCTCGGATCCTGGGGAATCCGATGGGAGGGACGTTCGCCTCTCCTCGCCGTCCCGCGCGTCCATGGAGTACGCGCTCGGAATCCGCGGGCGCGAATGACGAGTATGCGTAGGACTCGATGGAGAGGACAGCGAACCCGATGGGCTCGGGATCGAGGACGAGTAGGACGCGAAGCGAAGAGGAGACAGGGCACGGTCGGGCGGCGAAGGGTACTCCGGCGGATCCACTGTTGTCTCCGTTATCTCCGCCATTTCGATGTGTAATGTCGGCGGAAGGGGGTGCGCGGTTGAGAGTGGGTCCACGGGTGTTGCGTACACCGCAGCGAGCGGGTTAGGACTGGGAGGCACCGCCACGGTGGCGGAGGACGACGCGGAGGTGAAGGAGTTGAAGCGCTGCTGCTGTCCGAGGGCCGCCGCGGGGAACGCCACACCGACTACTGTTTCGATCCCGCCGTACTGGGGCGAAACGTCAGGGTGGCTGAGCCGCGGTGCACGTAGAGTCGGCACCGGGCTCGGACGGGTCCACTCCGCGGAGGCGCGCGCGTCGGAGGTCGGAGCATGGTGCGCGCCAGGTGTAGGGCTGGGATTCGGCGGACGCTGAGCAAGATGCAAGGAAGCGACCGAGGCAGAGAATGAGGCGAATGGCAGCCCTTTCTGCTCCAATGGGTACCGGAAAATGCGGGAGTTGGAGGGGAGGAACGAAGCTCTGGTGTGGTATACCTGGGAGGGGTGGATCACGCCGCGTGCGTTGAGCCTACATCAACGAGGTCAGCTAGCGCGAGCGACAACACACGGACGGCGTACATGGCCATGTAAGAATTGATGTATACTGTAAACAGCCGAATGTGAGCGCAAAACTTGACCGGTACGAGTGAGTAAACATACGCTTGACGACAACAAATTCTATCGCAATCGGGATGAACGTTGTCGGATATGCGACCATCTGCCGAGAAGGGCATCAGCGTGTGAATTCCTGTACCAGGGCAGGAACATACCATTGCGATTGCGAGGAGCGAAAAGAGGCTAAACGCCGCTGTCAGGACCAGTGGCAACAGTGGAGCGTAAGGGAAGACGCACCCAGTAATGGTACCAGTATTCAGCGTGTATACCATTAGTGTCTTGAACGGACCATTCATCCTGCACAGTACTCGTCAGCTCAACTCTAAAAATGCAGGGACACTGGGACGTACGCTTCTGATCGTGGCCGACACCGAGCAAGGAAGTAGCATAGTGATCCGGCTATGACCCCGTCGATTACGGTGGAGGCACCGAGGGGTACATATGTCGCCCACTGGAAAAAACACAAGCCTATCAGTTGGGGTTCACTGCGGTTGATACATGAACGTACAGGGGTATGAGCTAGTTCACTGAAGGCCTCGAGCTTGAATCTGCGTCGGATTATTTTCAGCGATCTGCACGTGCATCGACGCGGCGAGCTATCTCACGTCTCAACACACATCACTGAAACGAGTAAGCATGGGGTTTACACGTGCAGGCATACCGCAAGGGACGTACCTATAGCGATGCCTACGTAGATCGGGCGTGGGGGTTAGCGTGTCAAGCATCTGGGTCGGATTCGCGAGGCGCATACCATAGCCAAGACCGACCAACCCGCTCTATGGCTAGCTCAGATCTTGTGCTTCGAACGCAACTTTGCGACTCACAACAAGCCAAGGTACCAATCTTCGCATCACCCATCGCGAGGCGCTTGCTCGTGTCGTCAACTTCTGTCGACTCCATCTACGCGCTTCTTTACCGAAGGGTTCCATCCGTTCGTCGATAGCGAGGACTGTCAGTTGACAGGTCAGCTATTGGAGTGCACACGCCACGGACTTCGACCTACGCGTCCACAACCGAGAGGTATACAGTCTATGGTAGTCGTTAGCAACAAACTACCTTACTCGCGTACCTACTCACGTGTGCACTGAACAGACAACAAGAGACTACGCATAGTCAGGACAAGCACTCCGGAAACGTACTGCGGAAAACATACATCAATGACTATGCGAAGCTATGTGGGTTTCAGCAATTGCACTCGCAAAGGAGATGAACAAGCGTACCTTGAAACTCCAGACAATATGTGAAAGAGCGTCGGGCTTGTCGAAGTTAGTGACAAGGTAAAAGTAGACGAAGTGCGCGCTCAGCGCCAGATGTATCGCATCAAGGAGCCTACGGAAACAAGGACAGGACGTAAGTGGGTGAGACGACCTGGTGATTGGAGGCTCGCGCACCAGAGCCAGCCCACGGCAAGCTTCCTCCAAGGCCTGTCCGTAGGATACTGCTGGAAGTAGACGAACATCTGGAGCATTGTCACTCCGAACAGTCTGCGTAGAGGTCAGCAGTTATAGATCCGAGACTCGACTCGAGCTTACACAGCGGACAAGAGCACGCCGACGAAGAGAGCGCCATATGTGGGGCTCAGGTTGGACATGCCTCGCGAGGGCGATGTCGGACGCAGATTGATGGGCGCAGATGGAACGTTGCGCGCGGGCGTCGAGGAGGGAGGGCGGGACGAAGAGGGAGGAGGCAAGGGGCGGGGGCGGGAGGCGACTCAGACATGGGGGGACGTGGCGGGGAAAGTGGCGGGACGGGGGATGGACTGAGGGCGACGGGCAGAGGGGGAAAGGCATCGTCCTAGCCCGACCGGGCGCAAATTGCGAGGGCGTCGCTTCCAGTGACAGGCCCTGAGTTCCGCGCGCTCGCCTTCTGCATGCACCGCGCCCTAATCGAGCAGTCTCCGAGTCTTCTCGCCCACCTTCTCCACGCGAGGATCCCTGTTCTCGCTATGCATGGCGCGCGTCATCCGGCCGACGGATAGTGTCTTGTGAATCCGCCTGTTGCAGGAAGGAGAGCGCATCCACGCGAATGAGTGGGCGGAAGGAGAGGAGGGAGACTGATGGCGTCGAATGACAAGTGAGAGGTGGCTGTGTCAATTAACGTTCCTGCTTTAATTGCCGGCACGTCATCGGTCCGAAGGCGCCTGTCTACGCGTCTTCCGCGGAGAAGGTGTCTTGCTCGGTCTCTTCACGTCCTCCGACGTTGACTTGTCCAACAAACCTCCTTTCCATCTAGGCGCCACATGTTCTGGAATTCTACTCATACCGCCGATCGTACGACCTGCTCAAGACGTCTACAACTTACTAAGCTATCAGTAGGAGTTCCGTGATTAATATATTTATTTGTGCATAACCTCGAGCACAACACTGCCAGTACGCACAAGGACAGGGGAGTTTCGAATCTTATGAGGCGTGCCAGTGTTTGCGGAGCCCTGGTGCTTGCACTCATGGCGGAGCGTGCAGCGGGATCTGTGGGCGAACAGACAAAGACCTCAGTACGGCGCGCTCGTGGTACGAGTGCAAGACTGATATATTATGTACCTGTGGGCGAACAGACAAAGACTGCGAGCCGAGTACATGAGTAAAGAGTCCGAACGGGAACGGGGCGTAAGTAAGACTCACCCTCAGTACGGCGCGCTCGTGGTACGAGTGCAAGACTGAGGGGGTCGAAACGAGAGGCGGCCGGTATATGTGAGCGCCGCGCGAGCGACGAGCGGGAACACGAGGCGGGAGATGGAAAGGCGCGGAACGCGAGCATGTACCGTAAATGGAAACGATGAATCGATGGCGAACGATATACGGAAGTGGCGCAGGGGTAAGAGAAAGGCGAGAATGCGCAGTCGCGCGGTAGGTAGCAAGTAGCGTATCATAGGAAAGAATGTAGGTATAGCCGGTGTGCGATAAGGTGAGCGTGAGGCACGAC
>NW_007360328.1:205895-211597 GCF_000271585.1 Trametes versicolor FP-101664 SS1
CAGCGGGATCTGTGGGCGAACAGACAAAAGACCTCAGTACGGCGCGCTCGTGGTACGAGTGCAAGACTGATATATTATGTACCTGTGGGCGAACAGACAAAGACTGCGAGCCGAGTACATGAGTAAAGAGTCCGAACGGGAACGGGGCGTAAGTAAGACTCACCCTCAGTACGGCGCGCTCGTGGTACGAGTGCAAGACTGAGGGGGTCGAAACGAGAGGCGGCCGGTATATGTGAGCGCCGCGCGAGCGACGAGCGGGAACACGAGGCGGGAGATGGAAAGGCGCGGAACGCGAGCATGTACCGTAAATGGAAACGATGAATCGATGGCGAACGATATACGGAAGTGGCGCAGGGGTAAGAGAAAGGCGAGAATGCGCAGTCGCGCGGTAGGTAGCAAGTAGCGTATCATAGGAAAGAATGTAGGTATAGCCGGTGTGCGATAAGGTGAGCGTGAGGCACGACGAGTGCGCACGTCGCGCACAACGGTGCGCGGGCGCGGCGCACGGCGCGGTCGTCGGGAGCTTGCGTGTCCGCTGCGCTCGGATTGCTTGCTCCAACACTCCCCCTCAATCCTAGAGCAGGCCAAGGGTGGACGCAAAGTGCTTGACCTTCGGCGAGGGGAGCGCTTTCGTAAGGACGTCGGCGACCATGTCGTTCGTCGGGCAATAGACAAGCTTGATCTTCTTGTCTTCGACGACCCAGCGGATGAAGTGATAGCGGATGTCGATGTGTTTAGTGCGGGCGTGATACTGGTGGTCGCGGGTGAGGGCGATGGCGGACTGGTTGTCGCTGTTGAGCGGGATGGCCTCGGTGAACGGCGCGAAGACCTGTCCGATGAGCGAGCGGAGCCAGAGAGCTTCCTTTGTCGCGTGCGTGATCGCGACGTACTCGGACTCGGTGGTGGACAAGGAGATGATCTCCTGCTTCTTCGACGCCCATGCGACGGCTCCGCCGTCGATGAGGAACGCGTAGCCAGAGACGGCCTTGCGATCATCGTGCATGGAGCCATCGGCGTCCGTGAAACCCACGAGGTCGAGCTCCTTCGCGCCATACGTCAGGCGGAGGGCTTTGGTCCCTGCGAGGTAGCGGAACACACGCTTGCACGCCTCCCAGTGCGCGCGTCCCGGGTTCTCCGAGAAGCGCGACAGAACGGAGACGGCGTACGTGATATCCGGACGCGTGCCCAGAGATGCGTACATGAGTGAGCCAACCGCTTCGCGGTACGGGACATTCCGCATCTCTGCCACCTCGGCCGTTGTCTTAGGCGACTGCTCGGTCGTCAGCTGTACGTGCGGGTCCATCGGCGTCGTAAGTGACTTCGCGTCTTCGAGGCCAAAGCGACGAATGATCGCTTCGATGTACGCTGTTTGAGACAGGGAGAGGGTGCGGGTAGGCCGGTCGCGAATCACCGCAAAACCTAAGATCCAGTGGATCTCACCCTCATCCGAGATCTCGAACGCCTCACGCAGCTTAGACTTAACCAAAACAATGAGCTTCGTTGATGAAGCAACAATTGTCAGGTCGTCAACATGCACCACAATGACAATGAGATCGCTCCCCGCAACGCGGAAGAAAACGGCCTGATCGACATCGCATGGATGCATGTCGAGCAGCTCCTCAAGCACTTGGCGCAGCTTCTTGTGCCAATGTCTCGCGCTCTGGCGCAGTCCGTACAGGGGACGAAGCAGGCGCAACGCCAGAGCAGGATCATCGGTCAGCTGGACGCCCGGCGGGACAGACATATAAATGACCTCGTGTTCATCGAACTCACCATTCAGGTACGCTGACTTCACGTCGACTTGATGGACTTCAAAGTCGTGACGTGCGGCAAAAGCGAGCGCGATGCGAATGGAAGCAGTCTTTGCGACAGGTGCGTAGGTGTCGAAGAAGTCGATACCTGGGATTTGCGAGAAACCGCGCGCAACGAGGCGTGCGCGGTAGCGATAGACGTTGCCGTTTGCGTCCTTCTTGGCGTGGAAAACCCATCTGCAACTAACCACGTTAGTGCCTTGCGGGGGTTGCTCGAGTCGCCAGGTGCGATGCTTCTGAAGCGCGTCCATCTCCTCCTTCATCGCCTCCTCCCAGCGCGGCCACTCCGGGCGGCGCTTCGCCTCTGCGAGCGAGGCAGGGTCGAGTCCCTCCTCCTGCGCCTGAGCTGCGGCCATCGCCACTCCGTCCACCTCCTCCAGCAGGTCCTCCACTGCGTCTTCTTCATCCCTTGCGTCCTGGACGCGTACGCCACGCGGCAGCTCCTGGTCAGCCCCGCGGCCTTCCAAGATGTCGCGCACAATGCGCGATGGCATGCGAGCACGTGTGGGGCGTGCGGCAGGGTCCGACGCTGGCGCTGGGGGCAGGTTTGCGATGGGCGTGGTCGGCTTCGCAGCAGGCTCGTCCTTCGCTTCAGGCGGCTCGGGTTCGGACGTTGCGGACTTGTCATCGTCCGCTTCATCCTCCCCCTCAAGCTCCGCAGCGTCGTCATCAGCGAACGGTGCCGGGAGGTTCGGCGCGGCGAAACGCACATTGCGCTCGACAGTGACGGAACGCCGCTCGGGCCAGTATACCCGATGTCCTTTGCTCTGCCCATCAAAGCCAACCCAGCGTGCAGCGACTGCTCGATCACCGACCTTGCCGGCAGCAGTGCTGTGGACCCAGACTTGTGCGCCCCAGACAGGAACACCCGAGAGGTTCGGCGGACTGCCAGTGACAGCCTCGTACGGTGTGCGGCCCCCAAGAGCCTTAGTTGACGTGCGGTTCTTGAGCCAGACAGCATGCAAGAGAGCCTCGCCCCAGAGGAAACGTGGGAGCCCAGATGAGATCAAAAGAGCGCGGACCTTGTTCATGAGCGTGAGGTTGAGCCGTTCCGAGACGCCAGCGTGCTCGTGCGTGTCATGCACGGACAGCTTGAGTTCAACGCCGTGCGCGTCGAGGTGCGCTATGAACACGTCGCTGAGGTACTCGCCGCCGCGGTCAATGTTCAGGTGCTTGATGCGAACGTCCTCGTGGCGCTCGAGCCACGCCTCATATGCCTGGTAGTTGACGAAGGTTTCGCTCTTCGTGCGCATGAGGTAGACAGTGGTGAAACGCGTCGCGTCGTCTGTGAAACTGACGTAGTACTTGCGGCCGCCCAGAGTCGCAATACGAGCAGGACCCCAGGTGTCTGAGTGAACCTCGTCGCCTAGATGCTCCGCACGATCGCCCTCGCGTACGGAAGGGACAGGCTGGCGTGTGCTCTTCGCGCGAATGCACGCCTCGCAGGTATGGGGCTCCTTCGAGGGTGCGAGCTTGATGCCGGTGATGAAGCCACGCGAAATGAGCTCCTTGATCGCACGGATGGGAACATGTGCGAAGCGGCGGTGGGCCTCCATCTCGGTGATCTCCTCGACGGTGGTTGCAGCCGCTGTTGGTTCCGAGTCGTCGCGCTCACGTCGCACGACGTAGAGGCCGCCCTTCTTGGGGATGGTGCCGACAGTGTTGCCCTCTGTGTCGATGATGACGCACTTGCCGCCGGCAAAGGTGGTCGCGTAGCCAGCGTCGTCGATGCGGCCTACGGAGATGAGGTTGTAGCCAACGTCTGGTGCATAGAGAACATTGGTGAGACGGATGCGGGTGTCAGGCGCAGAGCCGTTCGGAACAGGGAGGACCATCTCCCCGACACCCTCTGCGCGGAACGTCTGTTGGTTCGCGGCATTGAGTGTCATGCGCGTCTCTGAGAGCGAGACGAAGTCCTGGCGGTGCGGGGACATATGGTGACTAGCCCCCGAGTCATAGAGGTCGATTGGCTGAGAAGAGGTCGCGGCGGCAGCGAAGTCAGAGGGTAGGACAGGTGCGGCATAGACCAGGTCCTCGGGAGAGACGGCGTCGAACTCTCCTGCTCTGGGCAGCTCTTCGAGCCAGACGGACACGCCGGCAAGGCGCGTCTGCATTGGTAGAGGCTCTGGGGTGGGCGTCGTCGCTTCGTCGGCGTAGGACGGGCGAGCGTAGCACTCAGATGGGGCAATTGAGTCCACCGAGGCTGTGACAGACTGTAGCTCGGGCATAGAGTCGCAGTCAGAGGCGGCAGGCGTGGCAAGCTCGGGCATAGAGCTGGGAACGTCGGAGGCAGTGTCCGACCAGGCGTCGCGCATGGGAGGCAGCGGTTCGTTCGCAAAAACGGCCCATGCGCCGTCGACATCGTCGACATGCGGCGTCCACGCAGCAGCAACAGCACCCGTACCACCCGCAGCGGGGGCGTTCGGTTTGTTGCCACCGTCCTTGCCCTTCTTGTCGTCCTTCGAGCTCGGACAGGCTGCTTGCCTGTGACCCTTTCCTCCACACGTCCAGCAAACCCCAACAGGCCTGCGTGGACCGACACGTCCCTTCGACTTTGGCTTCTCACTCGAGAGTGCAGCGGCAGCGACGCCGGCGTCCTTCCCCTTCCCCTTCGTCTTCTTGTCCAGCTGCCTCCTATCCCACTCCTCGAGCGCCAGCTCCATAAGGAGGTCGGGGGCGATGATAGGCTTGTCAGCGTCAGCGGCGGTTCCGGTATCCGCAGCTGTGCCGGCAGTGGTTGGGTGTAGACGTTGAGAGAGCTTCGCCGTCGCGGAGAGCTGCGAGACGAACGAAGAGAGCTCGGAAGGGAGGAAAGTGACGAGCATTGAGGCGTACTCGCCGTCGCTGATGTTGATGCCGACGTTGAGGAGTTCATCGTAGGCGGCGCGAACACGGTCGAACTCGAGATGGAGATCCGCACCGTGAGCGCAGCGCATGCCCATGAACTCAGCGCGGAGGGTCGTGCGATAGAGGAGCGACTTCTTCGTGAACTCGTCGCTGATAGCGGCCCACATGAGTGCGACCGTCTCGCGATCCTCGTACTTCGAGAAGATCGCTTCGGGAGTCTTCAGCGAGAGCAGGTAGAGGGCGGTGTTCTCGGCTTTCGTCCAGGCCTTGAGCTCCTTCTCCTCGTCGGCGGTCGGTGCATCAGCGACGGCAGGAGACGGGCGCGTGGCTGAGCCATCGAAGTGGTCCCAGACCTCCTTCTGGCGCACAGCGATGGTGAATCGGCGCTTGAAGGAGACCCAGTTCTTTCCACGCACTTCGAGCTTGTCGAGGGCGGAGACGAAGTCGGCGAGGGATGGAGTAGATGACATAGCGAGCAGATGGACGAGATGGGAAGCAGGTAGAGCGTGGGATAAGAAGCGGGTGTGCGTGTGCGTGTGAGTCTTGCAGGTAAGGCCTTCACGCAGGGCTCATAACCTGGCGGAGCGTGCAGCGGGATCTGTGGGCGAACAGACAAAGACCTCAGTACGGCGCGCTCGTGGTACGAGTGCAAGACTGATATATTATGTACCTGTGGGCGAACAGACAAAGACTGCGAGCCGAGTACATGAGTAAAGAGTCCGAACGGGAACGGGGCGTAAGTAAGACTCACCCTCAGTACGGCGCGCTCGTGGTACGAGTGCAAGACTGAGGGGGTCGAAACGAGAGGCGGCCGGTATATGTGAGCGCCGCGCGAGCGACGAGCGGGAACACGAGGCGGGAGATGGAAAGGCGCGGAACGCGAGCATGTACCGTAAATGGAAACGATGAATCGATGGCGAACGATATACGGAAGTGGCGCAGGGGTAAGAGAAAGGCGAGAATGCGCAGTCGCGCGGTAGGTAGCAAGTAGCGTATCATAGGAAAGAATGTAGGTATAGCCGGTGTGCGATAAGGTGAGCGTGA
>NW_007360328.1:211857-305231 GCF_000271585.1 Trametes versicolor FP-101664 SS1
TGGCGGAGCGTGCAGCGGGATCTGTGGGCGAACAGACAAAGACCTCAGTACGGCGCGCTCGTGGTACGAGTGCAAGACTGATATATTATGTACCTGTGGGCGAACAGACAAAGACTGCGAGCCGAGTACATGAGTAAAGAGTCCGAACGGGAACGGGGCGTAAGTAAGACTCACCCTCAGTACGGCGCGCTCGTGGTACGAGTGCAAGACTGAGGGGGTCGAAACGAGAGGCGGCCGGTATATGTGAGCGCCGCGCGAGCGACGAGCGGGAACACGAGGCGGGAGATGGAAAGGCGCGGAACGCGAGCATGTACCGTAAATGGAAACGATGAATCGATGGCGAACGATATACGGAAGTGGCGCAGGGGTAAGAGAAAGGCGAGAATGCGCAGTCGCGCGGTAGGTAGCAAGTAGCGTATCATAGGAAAGAATGTAGGTATAGCCGGTGTGCGATAAGGTGAGCGTGAGGCACGACGAGTGCGCACGTCGCGCACAACGGTGCGCGGGCGCGGCGCACGGCGCGGTCGTCGGGAGCTTGCGTGTCCGCTGCGCTCGGATTGCTTGCTCCAACACTCACGCAGGTGATCTGCTGGCACATCATCAGACGCAGCTTGAGTGAGAGTAAAGCGTGCCGTCACCTGCATGAAGATGATCGTAGCAAACCGCCCGGCCCATAAGACACTGCGTGAGTTCGCCATCATAGCCTCGTTGACCGTGGTACTTGTCACTTCTGACTTTTATCTTGAGCGGACCACACACTGAAGCTCAGCAGAAAAGACGCCGTACGTCTATTAAGGAGAGTAGTAATGTGCAACAGCTAGCTAAGGAGCGACAGGTAGTAGCGCGTTTTCACCAAACAGGGCCTCGACAATTCCCTCGCGTTTAGATGCGAATCTACATCACCTAGTTAGTTTACACATCCTTACAACACAACGTAGAGACTTACCTGGGTAGTCATGCTCGGCGGCTCCGACACGGGGGCCGAGGGCGCGACGGGGCCAACCTGGTTGAACTCGAGCTTCGTCGGGACGCCAGACACCACAGCCCTGTTCAGCGGTGGCAACGGAACAGCAGCGGGCACCTTCGGGAGGCCGCTGGGGACGCCCGTCACATCGCGAGGGACCACTGGAGTGGGCACGGACGACACCGAGGGGAGAGGGGACACCGACGAGGGGAGCGACGAGACGGCGTGGACCGCAGCGGCCGACGCGCGGGGAGGCCAGTCGGTCATGATGTGGCGCGCGGCGAGCGCAGTCGCGCTCTCCAGGTGAGACGAGCACGGGAGAGTCACGCTAGGAACAGCGGTCGTGGGCGGGATAGAAGACGCCCCAGACGGAAGCTGCAGCTGACGAGCGCTGAGGGCAGGCAGGGCAGGCAGGCCGCCGAGGACACCGCTGAGCGCGCCGCCCGCGATATCGGGAGTAGGTCCAACCTTCGCAGGCTGCGCGACCGCGTCACGCCCCAAGATGGAACCCGTCGCCGCCGGCGGGTTGCTGATAGGGCCGGACTCGAAGACCACGCTCGTGGTGATAGGGCCCGACGCGAACGCCGCGGTCGACGTGACCGGGTTACCCGGGATGGGTGTAACGTGACCAGGAGGGCGCGAGACCACCGTGGTGGGGGAGCCCGGGATGGGAGTGACGTGGCCTGGGGGGCGAGTCTCCGTGTTGGCGACGCGGCCGAGCGTGGACGCGACGACGGGGCCGGACGCGACGACGGGCGTCGGGACGGAGCTAGAGACAGCGACGGTCCTGGTGATGGGCCCGGAGGCGGTGATGATCTCGAAGCTGGTCGAGGTGTCGATCGGGGCAGCGAGAGCTGCATGAAGAAATGCATCAGTATCCGATGCGCGGAAACATGCAGGAAGATATGCACGTACCGCCAGTCGCGGCGACGGCGAGGAGGACGAAGTTGCGGAGGGTCATCATCTTGCAAAGGAGAGCGAAGGGAGCGTTTGGATTAGGAAGAACGACGCGTAACAGAGAACGGAGCGGAGGAGCGGACGGCGGTGAAGCCAACCCGCCCTCCCCACTCCCTCTTATACCCCGCCGCCGCCCACGTCGTCACCCCATCCGCGGGCAACGCTGACCCCACGCAGCGTGCAGCAGTCGGCGCAGCGCCGTCCGAGCGCTTCGCGCAGCGGCCGCGGAGGCTTCTGGCACTGCCGCCGAGCTTGTCGAGCATTGTCGAGCGTTGTCGAGTCGGTCATCGCCGCCGCGGTGGAGCGGGTGCGCGTACGCGACCGCGTACAGCGCCCGATCGTCGTCCGGCGCGTCGGCTGCCCGTAGCCGTATGGGCTTCTCGTCGTTCTGGGGGACAGAGGTCGGTGAGCTGGCACACGCACAGATGCCCGAGTTGCGTGCCGGTGGGGTATCAAGCATATGCGTGGGCTTCTTGGGCGCCGTCATGTAACACTCATAGGGAACCGCATGGTATTCCGCCTGGGTTGCGCTTGGAGGACACCGTCCAGGCTGGATGGTGCTGATAGGTACTAGTACGCCCTATGTCTTCGTGCAGCGAGTGAGTATCAGCTAGGAATCATGCGATGATCTCACAGGTGCAGTGAGGTAACCAAATACCGAAATTGAGAACCGTTTCGAGTCGGACATCACACGCTCAACGCTCAGCGTTGGAGAGTACGGAGACAGTTCCTCCGTCAGACTTTGTCCAGCTTGCACGACTCGAAGCTGAGGGAGCTCGCAGTCGAATTCGTGCGGACCCAGGCGAATCATGCTGGTATGGCAGTGGTATGAGAGAGAAAGGCGTGCAGTTTGAGTCTGGGCGTTCTGGCGCCCTTCTCGGTGTCGCGCGTGCGACAGGCGCTTGTTTCAATACACCGGGGGGTCGTGCCGAGTTGCCGGATGGCGAAGGCTTCATGCGCACGTTGACGAGTCGGACCACCCAGCCACAAATTCACAGACTCTCTGGCAGTCTACCACCACCTCTCGTTCGTGCCAATGGATTCAGTCGTGCTCAGGCCAACCTTTCTTGCCCTTGCGTTATAGCGTCGCGATGCCCGTACAACCTGAGAGCAGAACTCAAGTCGGCGCTTCCCGGATGATGGTCCAACGGTCTCGCGCCGGCGGTGATCAGCCTCACTGGGCTGTGCGCACACACTCAGTGCTCAGTACTGACCCACCCATCCCTCTTGGGGATGCGCTGCCTGTTGGCCAAAGAGTTCTAGAATGCCTTAAAACATACGGTGAGCTGGTCTATAACCACACAGACACCTCGTGCTCAGTGCTAAATTATTGACTTCGAAGGCTAGCCGCATGTGCGGCATCGCGCCTTCCTATAGCTTGCATCATAACACCAGAAACCAGCCACGATGTTGCGGCATCCGCGCGGCGACTTTGCGAAAACGCGCCTCAGCTCCCGTCAGTGCTGCGCACTCATCACAGATCCACTCTCTATCATCTCATATTCAAACAGTCGGCCACGGGCATGCTTTCCCGCGCACGATGTTGCCAAGACCTTGCGGTGAGGGCTCACGTTTGCGTGTTGTACCGGCTTCTGAAAATCCTTTTGGAGCTATCATAAGGAAACACACTCGCAACCGTGGCGTCAATCGCGCCTCTCTCTCCTCCATCGACCAATCCGTGTTACACCGGCAGCGCACGCTGTCAATAACCCTGTTCGCATCCGAAAGCGTCATGCTGTAAACCCGCGCAACAAAGCGTAACGGTTCCTGCTTTCGCCTCTCTACGAGGTTGAGGCGGTGCACATCGCAACACCGCAACGGAATGCGCGAGGGACGACTGTATTACAAGGTACACGCGATCAGCGCTTTTCGGAGGATCTAGACGGGAATGTTTGGAACATACCGTCCGTCCTCCGTTGTTCTTCGTGGGCGAGGCGCCCCACAGTGCGGAAGGAAGCACACCTGCTGATACTTTGCGATGCATACCAGGTCGCACTTTGGCCGCGTATGACCCACCTTCTGCGGTCAGTTTCTGCCGTGCTGCGATTTTGACGATCTCGACACAGGACTAATACGGGGACACACGGTGCCTGCTCGTGGAAGCAGCGAGCCTCTGGGTGCTGTCTCAGATCCTAGCCGGCGGGCCGTGCACAGCGCGCCTTTGGTTCGATATTTGACATCTCTCCGAGCGAGTATAAATTGCGACTGCGAGGACGACGACGCTCCACCTCAGTCTTCGCTCTCTTTTCTCCTTCTTCTCCGTACTAATCACCTTCCCTCTTTCTCCGCACGCCGAGTTTAGGAGTCATGATGCACATGCTGAGCTTCGTCCTTGCCGCACTCGTTTTGGGCCGCGGTACGTCGTCTGCTGGTTTATGTATACACTCCCGTTACTTACGCCGTTTGTTTTTACAGCCAACGCTGTCCCTCTCGAGCCCAGGTATGTCACCACGATCACGACCACGATCGGCCTGGGCCACACGACGACGATCTACGAGACGATCGACCCTCCCGGTTCCTTCCCCACCGGCAGCAGCATAACCTTCGACCCCGTCGGCTCCTTCCCTACCGGCACCACTACCTTCGACCCTGTTGGATCTTTCCCCACCGGTACTACCACCTTCGACCCAGTAGGCTCTTTCCCCAGTGGCATCACCGTCGACCCTTCCGGTGCTTTCCCCACTGGCTCCGCTTCAGACGTGACCACCGTGTTCACCTCCATCGGAAGCGCGGCTTCCACCACGTTCGTGGCGACGGTCCCGTCGGTCTCCGGCCTCGACGGCACCACCGTCGTGGTCCCCACCACCGTCAACCCGGGCGAGACCAGTTCTGTGGTCACCTCCGTCTTCTCGGTGCCGACCACCTCCGAGGGACCGACGAGCATCTTCACTTCTGTCCCCGTCAGCGCGTCCCCCAGCACCGTTAGCACGACCCCCGCCAGCGAGCCGGTGACCTCTATCTTCACGTCCGTCGGGCCTAGCAGCCCGATCACCACCATCTTCACGTCCGTCGGGGCCGCCGTGCCCACCACGTCCATCACCGGCACCGTCATCAGCACCACCGCCGTCCCCGAGGCTGTCACGACGTACTACAAGTGCGTCCCGATCGACTTGGACGTGCCGACGGGCGCCGTGGTGTCCAGCAGCTTCACGTTCGTCGGCGCTGCTCCCACCAGGGTCTCGAGCAGCTTCACGTCGGTAGGCGGCAGCCCCTCTGCCGTTTCGAGCAGCTTCACCTCCGTCGGCAGCGGTACCACTGGGATCTCGAGCAGTTTCACGTCTATCGGCGCGGTGTCAAGCAGCTTCACCTCGGTCGGCGGGGTTTCTAGCAGCTTCACGTCTGTCGGCGCTACTCCCACCGGCGTTTCGAGCAGCTTCACCTCCGTGGGTGGCGTCTCGAGCAGCTTTACGTCCGTCGGCGCCGGCCCCTCCCAAGTGTCGAGCAGCTTCACGTCCGTCGGGGGCGGCGTCTCTAGCAGCTTCACGTCCGTGGGCGGCGTGTCCAGCAGCTTCACGTCCATCGGCGCCGCTTCCACTGGGGTCTCGAGCAGCTTCACCTCCGTCGGCTCCGCCCCGTCCGCGGTCTCCAGCAGCTTCACGTCTGTGGGCGGCGGTGTCACCAGCATCTTCACTTCCGTAGGCAGCAGCCCCTCCGCGGTCTCCAGCAGCTTCACATTCGTGGCACCTTCCGCGGTCACCTCCCTTGCCGCGGTTAGCTCTTCTATCTGAGCGTGCCGTCGCGGGTGGATACCGTGGACTACAACCGTGCCTTGCGAGTCTCGTGGCTCTAGAGGATCTGGGGTGGAGTGCTGAGCGGGGGGTAGCGTAGGCTGGAAATGGACCTTGACTGAAATATGCACTACCTACAGTATGCCAGTGCGAGTGACGATGATTCTCCAGCGGACCGTCCTTTGACTTGATTATTGTTTACAGTTTTTTTGGTGGACTTCGCAGTTCTGGAATCGCAGTGGACAGTGCTAATACAAGTGCATACGATTACTTGGATATTGTCCATCTACTCTCGTGCCATTGCAGGTGGCTGGGAGTGTACTGTTGTTGCGCCTGTACGCGCCCGACTGTTTGCATAAGTCACAACCCTGGCGCGAGCGTCCTTGCAGGTTCATGAGTACACTGTAGCAATGTCCGCAGCGAATCCTCCTTCGAGTGAAGCTATTTACATGTAATGGTGAAGGACATACGTGCACATTGCATGCATCGCGACGTCAGAACATGTCACAATTAATTCCACACCGAGTCCGCTGAGGTGACTCAAAGTCCAAGTTCAAAAGCCTCAAGCTCGAACTCGGAGCCTACATGCGCACGAACGCCTTGAATCAGTCGTTGAACAGCATAGATTCATGAAATGAGATACATAAGCTATCAACGTAGATGTGGATATGACAAGACGATCCCAGCGATAATAAGACGCCATCAGCTTTTGAACGAGCTCGTCCCTTTCGATGTAACAAGGAGTGTAGCCGAACGAGCGATGTCAACGCCGACGGTCTTGCGACCGTCGTGCTCATCTCGCTGCTGAAGTTATCATCATAGGCGTTTATGATCGTGGAAGAATCGTCTGAAGAGCGTGAGTGCTCCTTGCAGGTTTATATAGTACCCATCATGTTCCCACGCACGGACCATGTCCAATTCCCATCGATGGGTCCTACAGACGCCCACAAAGGCTCTCGGCGCTTACCTTCTGCACTAACACGAAAACTCGGACGATCCTGAACTACCCTCCCAAACATAGAGGTAATAAAACGTGAACTACGTCGTACTCGTGGAGCTATATAACTGCGCAAGATGCAAAAACTGAACGATGATACCTTGCTACACGTCTCCAGCCTTCTTCCGGCCGCGTCTATCCTGTCCCTCCGAAAGGCAATCCTCCTCCGCTTGCAATATCAGCACCCAAACTAATAATATCGCACAGACCTGTACGCGTTTAGATACTATCTCAAGGCAGCACACAGTCTGGCAAACGGCTTGCGTCGATCAGGTGCTACAGAATCGCTATCCCTTCTCGCATCGCGATGCGGCCACGGCAGACGCGAACGCACTGGAGCAGCTCGTCTTGCGCTCCCTCCGCATTGGCGAATTCTGGCTGTCTCCCTCTGCGAAGCCTCACTGTGCCCTGGAGTATCAAGCGAGCTCTGGGACGGGTGTCTCAGACGTCCGCTTCTTGCCTGGATACGGTGGCCGTTACATCGCTACGGTCTCCAAAGGCATCTGGTCGATGATATCCTGCTGGGACGTCGGTGACCCCTCTGCGGCACAGAACGAGACGCAGCCGCGCAAGGTGGCGGATTGGTGCCCGAAGGGCGCGATCTTCTCTGGCTTTGTCGTGAACACGGACCCAGATTCTGACGCTGTGCTCGCTACGGCCATGCAAATCGGAAGGTTAGTCCCTGCACGATACCGCTTCTCTGCGTCGTGCTGACAGGCACGCATAGCGGGCAGAGGAGCATCGAGATCCTCACCATCACTGGCCGCGAATCTGGAAGCCCATCGCTCGTGTCCATCTGCAATATCGCGACCTCGTTCAGGCCCATCGCGCTGAAGGGCGACTTGATCGCATTCAGCGACGACGCATGTGAGACGATTGTCATGAACTGGCGAGAAAACACGTTTGCGCTGCTCAAAGGCTCGCGGCAGCTCCTGAACGAGAATTTCCAGGTAGGCACGCATGCGGTCACGATATGCCGTTGCTCACTCGCTTTGGCCGCAGTACAATAGATGCCTTCAAGTCGTCTTCGCACATCACAGTGTCCTTGTTGTACGCGCACGCTGTGTGGAGCTCTTTCCGGAGCCTACATTGCGCTTGGCCGAAGACTCGTTCACGACGTACGAGCCTATCGGGTTCCATACCTTTGGCTGGATTGACGGCGTATCCGTCAACCGCCAATGCGACCCGCTGAATGGGACCGACGTATCGCTCGAAGATGTGCCCCTTTCAATACTCTTACGCACTGAGAGTGACAACCCTTGGGCGTCCGGTGTACACACGCTGGAGCAATTCCTTCTCTTTCCCAATCCCGCATTCGCCGAGCTCATGGACGCTCCCCCTTCTGATGCGTCGACAGACACACTTGGGCCATCCACCACTCCCTCGGTCTCTACGCCTCCCCCCATTGCTCCATACATCTTCCCACCCGTGCGCGCGGAGCACACGTTGCCCGCAGTGCGCGGCTTCCTGCGTTGCACGGACATCATCCTCGGCCCATGCGGGACTGCCCTCTGGATCCAGCCCCGTGCCGCACGCACGGCACATCTCACCGGTCTCGACGTGCACTCCTCCGATGCGCAGGTTGTCGACGCGTTGAACCCGGACCATCTCCATCCAGACGACGCCTCGCTGGACCGCGCGAAGACGGCAGAGGCGCTATGCGGAGCGGTGTTCGCGGGCCCGCTCCAGAGGCGCCATCCAGAACTGCAGCCGCGCGCGAGGAGGCTTTGGGTGCAGCAGAGGGACAACTGTAATTGGACGTCGTTGGACTACGATGAGGAACGAGGACGCGTCGCGCTAGGGTCGAGCGATGGGATGGTCACTCTTCTGGACTTTGCGTAGTCGAATTAGCGTATGAACCCAACAAATGTAGCTGTTAAGGCTCTTCGAGCTGACGTTTAGAATCGCATTCCGCGGATTGTCCGCGGAGCTTAACTACCTGGCGCTAACTAGGTATCTCACTATGTAAGCGCTCAAGTCCCGAAATCAGAAACCGCCCACTGAGTCGGCTTGTTCGCGACCACCATGATGACCTCGAGCATATTGACGCTGCCTGCAGAAACACTCGTTGATGTCCTTGAAGACGTCGACGGGAAAACAACGTACATAGCCAAATAGGTGCGATCGTCTCGGGTTTAGTCTCGTTGAGGTGTATTCACAAATCGTCGGTGTGCGCAGGTCTGCCGGGCATTCACGGACATCATTCAGGGCTCGCTACGCTTGCAGTTGAACATCGAGTTAGCTGCCGTTGGGCTTTTCAAAGCGTGTTCAGATGACCCGTGCCTCGACGAGGACCTTCTCACCCTCCGCTAAAAACTCGGGCCAGTCGCCGGCAAAAGATGTGCGGTACACGGGCGAAGAACATTTACCGGAAGAGGTAGATACTGCTCCTCTCATCGCAACATATCTCTGCTTTGCCGGTGCCCACAATCTAGAGTTCATGCAGAGTATCCTTCCGTCGCCGTACCTAATCCGGACCAGTATGATACACACAGAGCTGTTCAAAGAAGACACAAGACCAGGGATGCCTTCGCATGGGAGACTGGCGTTGTGTTCGTGGTGAGTGGTTCCGCATAGGATCACCGAAGTATCGTGCTCACAATGTTAATACTTAAGGGGAGTGAGGGGTCAACTGTGCTATCTCTTCGAGCGTAGTAGATGGTGGTGAGATCATGGGGAAAACGTGTAGATTCGGTCCGTGGGCCCGGCTTCCCGCGATGCGCTCACTCCTGAATTGGGAGAGCCTGTGACTTGAACGTTACCCCCATACAACAATCCCCAACAACCCAGATATACACCACGGTGGCGCATTCGACTCTCGGGTTCTTTCAGACCACCATGAAGCTTTTTGATCTTTCCACCGACTTGTTAGTAACTCTTTTCGAGGGGGCCGACGTCAGGTCGCTGTCTAGATGCAGGGAGGTACGAGCTTCACCGTGCAGACATCTTGCGAGGCCGTTGTTGACGTCCTCTGCAGGTGTGTCGTGCATTCCGCGACCTCGTAGACACAACATCGCTTGGGTACAACCTCGAGCTCCACGCAGCCGGTCTCGTACGCAACACCTCACAGTATCCCGAGGAAGCTGCCCTCAACGAGCTGCCCATGGCGGAAAAGACCTCGCGGATCCGACGCCACAGGCAGGCGTGGCGCGGGCTGTCCTTCGCGCCCCCAGTCGCGACCGAGGCGAGTGTGCTGTACCTCATGGCGCCCGAGCTCCGACGCTTCCATCCGAGCGGGATCGCCGCACAGATGACGGAGGATCAGGACCTGGCGTTCACACAGTTTCCGACGCCACTTGGTGCGCAGAAGAAGGAATCATGGACCATTCCCGCGGAGACCCTCGACATACCCACCGGGATAGACACCTTCGCGATCGACCCGGCGCAGGACTTGCTGGTGATCGTGTGGCGCATGCAGTCAGTCCGTTCGTTCTTCATGCGTGTGCGGAGCTCACAAATCGATGCCTTCTCAGCCAGGGCGGCGGCGTTGGTGTGTGGCACATGTCGTTCAAGTCGATGCGCAGCGGTCTTGAACACCCTCGCGCGTCCGTGCCAACGCGATGCCTCGACGAAGCGGATAGGATGCAGGACCTCCCCCAGATAGACATCCACGGAGACACCGTGGTGCTCCAGTACAGAATGGGCTCCACGTCTCTATGGCTGTTCAATTGGGAGACTGGCGCACTTCGGACACAGGTGCGTCTTCGTGTGCGTCGTACTCGCTCGTCCTGTGCTCACCTCAGTGCTCGCGCTGGACCAGTTCCATACGCCAAACACCGTGTACTGGTCCCTTCTGCCCGGCGGGCTACTCGTGGCGGCCAACCTTGCCTCCTTAGCAGTCGGAGTCATTCCAACAGATTCGACGGACTTGCGCCTGAAATGCGTGCTGGTTCTTCCCGATGAGCTACGTAGCATAGCTCCCAACTTGATCCTCGCAGCCAGTCCGGGCGGTGCGGGTCGCCGCGCGCCTTTCTGCCTCCCGGACGACACGGCGGAGGTCTTCGTCCTCACCGCCTTGCTGGACACCAACGAGATGTGCGCGTGCATCGCCGTGCCGCGTGCAGTGCTGCTCGAGTACGCTACTAGTACTCGCTTCGCGGACGTTGTAGAGAATCCATCGGGCGAATTACCCAAGGTCGCTTGGGAGGAATGGGGCCCGCGAGCATACACCGATACCAAGTCCTGGCAGGGAGGGACGATCTTGAGGGGCGCGAAATCGATGCTTGGCGGGCCCCGCTTTGCCACCCTCTTGTACAACCCGCCAGAAGTACTTCTCCGGATCGTCGAATGGGGGCCTGCGGTTGTTAGCGGAGGAAGCGACGCTGAGGAGGGACTCAGTCAGCAAACCGTGGAGTCCGACGTATCCGCCGGCTCCGCTCCTATTGCAGAATCGGATGCCAGCCTAGGGAGTACTCGCGTGATGAAGGCCCTGCCTCTCCCTTCCAGGGTGCGCACGGTGCCGCTGGGTTTCGACTTGCAGGACGGGTATGTGCAGGTGTACACCTGGGACAACGGTGTCGTTCTCCAGGTGCGTAGACGATTAGTCCAAACGCCACGCTGGTGCTAATGGTAGATGCGCCATGTAGGCTGGACCGAGCATGGCCGTGCTCTCGCTTCAAACGTGAAGTGCGGGGTTCCAGGTTCGCATCGGACGAATCAAGTCCCGCAACCTACAGAATCGGGGCATCTGGCAAGCTGGATACAGATCATCAGACCTAAGGAGTAGAGAGTGTGTGTGGCTCGTGCGAGGTAGCAGTCGTGAGAGGACCTCGTCAAGTATCGAATGAGTATCTATCACAAGCTGTAGCGAGATTCGCAAACAATCATAGTTACACACTGGTCGGAGGTGGGTTTGCGCCGCTGCGTGGGGGGTCGGGGCTGGTAAGTATGTTTGAAGAAAGCGATTCGCGGTCTTTAATGTTCATATCTGCATTCATAGTCAGTACAATCGGAATTCTCGTTGGGTGAGGTTCTCGGTGTCGGGCACACCGTAAAGAAGATCCTAAGAGTAGGTTGAAGTTAGCTTCGGATTGGTTGCTATGTGTGTCGCGCGCAAGCCGAGCGGCGCGTCTCTGATAGTTCGGTCAGACCCCTTTGACCAATCGCGGTAGTATGTAATCGTACCTGTGTCTAGGTATCCCTGGAGGGCATATGCGCATATGTCACAGACGTGTCCATCAGTCT
The DNA here is from genome assembly GCF_000271585.1 of Trametes versicolor FP-101664 SS1. Taxonomy (NCBI): domain Eukaryota; kingdom Fungi; phylum Basidiomycota; class Agaricomycetes; order Polyporales; family Polyporaceae; genus Trametes; species Trametes versicolor. Next base: position 223,688 of record NW_007360328.1, read on the forward strand.
CAGAATTGGTTCGAGGTGAATTTTCGATTCGTACCCGGTTATGAAGGTGATGCGCGCACTGACACACGTCTGCAGTTAACACGACCTTAATGTTCGCACGACGTTATACACGGTGCCAATATTGTGTTGCGGTATCCTTGGTATCATGGCGCCGAACGTCTACGATGACGCTGTCATCGTACTCGTAATGAATAACCGCGTTCTTCATTTTCGCAGCATCTGTAGAGGTGTCATTCCCGACGGCATGATAGGGCATGATGGGCAACGCGAGACGGTAACGACATGTTCCTGGCAGCCTGCCACAAGGGCGCCACGGGGGCCAAATAGGGCCAAACAGCCGGGATGGCTGGAAAAGACGGGAAGCTGTTCCTGGCGGGTTGCAGTGCCGGCCATCTCTCCCGCTTTCTCGACCTTCGACCCTCTCCGCTCGTTTCCCCCGCCATACCCCCCTGCGCCTCGTCTTCTTGGGCTGCGAACACCGACGACGACCACATCACCCTTCGCCCCCATCTCTACGACCTCTGATCACCATGCACGCTCTGTCATACATACCCACCGGGCTTCTCAGCCTCTTCTTCGCGTGGTATCTCCTCCCATTAGCTCACGCCAGCTGTAAGTCACTCTCTTAATACTGGCGGGACTGTTGAGGAATATATGCGGAAGATGAAAACATAGTGGGAGAGCCCCGTAATGAATCGGACTGACCAATTTGTGTGCAGCCTACTTCGTGATCAACCAACCTGCGAAGGGCGCAACGTGGGTCAACAACGCCGTCAACCCTATCTCGTGGACGAAGGGTCTTCTCGACGGTGTCACCGCTGTCGACATTGAACTTGCCCGCCTCAGCGAGGACGGGCTGATCTTCGTCGCGCGCGACGGTACGTCTCCTTCACCTCTATGCCTTCCGAAAGGACGCTATGCCACAATACTCGGGAAGGTCTGCCGATGATATACCTGAAGTCCGTTCAGGTTCGGGTCGTTTGAGCCAGTACTTGTGCTAGATCATCCACGTCCGCACCATACCGCATAGGCTGTGTGGCGAGATGTCGACATCCACATCTTCTGCTAGCTTATCATCAGACCTCCCCGATGTTTAGTGGCGGCTCTACAACGTCGCACCTGAATCTCTCGCTAATCGCTTCGTCACAGTCCCCGCGGCGGTCTCGACGGGCGGCGTGAACATCCTCATCCAAGACATCCCGACCGCAGACGACTACTTCCTCCTCTTCGTCAACTCCACGAACGGCATCATGTACGCGTCCTCGCCCCAGTTCACCATCTCCGACACCGCGAACGGCACCTCCACGCCTGTCTCCGGCTCCGCCACCGTCACGGTCTCCGGCGGGCCGAACCCCACCGCCGTGTTCGCGACGACGTTCCCCCCGTCGGCGAACGGCGCCGTGTCCGTGGAGGGCGCCGGCCGCCAGCTCGCTGCCGTCGGCAGCGTCATGGCGCTGTCCGTGCTCGGCGGCGTCTGGGCGGTGCTATAACCGCTGGATGCGGATGCGGTCGCGCCACGCCGCGCGGGTGGATATCGGACGAGGGCGCGGGTGGGCGAGTAGATCTATTTTATCTGCCTGGGGACACGGACCATCCTAGTGTGTGTTTATTCTGACGTGATGGACTACTTTCAGAGAGATATTAATGGCAGAGTTCGGGCTGAACTTTTTGAGTGAGTTCCCGATTCCGTTGGCGTTCATATAGGGTCTTCAGCAACTGCTCGCGAACGCAGTATGCCACCTGGAGTCGCCAGCCTTCTTCTGGGTGGTAGTACTTCTTCATTAGAGCACACCAACCGAACTATCAACGCGCAAACCTTAACTCTGTAGGGAACCTATATGACCCCGCCCCCATTCCGCATTCGGTCTTGTATCACTCACATCTCAGCTCCTCAGATGGACTGGGCAGAATTGCCGATCAAAATTTGCGAGCGAATCATCGACTCCTGCAGCACCTACCCTCCATCCTTCTACCCAAAGCACCATGCCGATCTCCGAGCATGCGCGCTCACATGTCAGGACTGGCTTCCTCGCAGTCGCCGCAATCTCTACCGCAACGTACGGCTGGGCAACACTAGACAGATCAACGCCTTCCTGAACACCATTGCCGCCCAACCCTCTTTCGCCGCCCTCGTCCGGGAGCTCGTGGTTGGTTGTCCGAAGCCGATCCCGGACGATCGGTCGAAGACAGTCATCCCGTTCGCCCAGGATGCTTTGGTATCTGCACTTCGCGAGGTACGCACCCTCCGGGTGTTCCATTTTCAATGGCAGGCGCAGCATCCCTGTTACTTCCTGCTCGCTGCGCGGTACCCGGTCGTCCAACTCACCCTCGTCGGCGGCACGTATCAGACCATGGCGGAGCTGTTCCGCGTAATATGGGCGTTCGAGCACCTCCAAACCCTCACACTCGCCATCACAGAGCCGTTCAAGCGGCCGGATATGCATGTCATCAGGCCCAACAATCGGATTTGTCCAAACCTCAGAACAGTCACGATTCTCGAGGTACGCTGCTGGTTTTTGCGAGCACTCCTACCGCATCGCATGGTTCACGATGCGCGCTGCACAGCCCGAGCTCCTGAGAACGAACACCTTCCCCCCTCGAGGATGGTTTGGGAAATTCTTGACTCAATTGAGCTTGCTTTGGACGGAGGAGTTCCTCGAGCCGTCCGGTGAGAACGTTTTCGTTCGCCGGTTGTTCATCGCACTGTGATTGACACCAGCCCCTCGTAGACGCGCTCCTGCTCTACTTATCCTCATCCAGTGCCCTGCGGCATATCACCTGGCGGGCAGACTGCCGCGGTAGATGGAGTCACAATGTGCTTGCCGACTGCACGAGGTATGTATCGTACGCGCTGCACGGAATCCCCGCCGACGGGTCGTTGCGGTGGGTCACGCTCGACTACAAAGCACAAGCTGCCATGGGTATCCAGCGGACGTCTCTCATCGACTATGCCCTCAACCAGAGACTAGGCGAGGCCTTCAAGCGCTTTGCGCACTTCGAAGGCCTAACGCTATCGGTACCGGAGCCCAACCGGGAGTCTTTCGGGGTCGCGTGGTGGACGGACCAGATCGCCCGAAGGCGGCGAGAATATAGAGCGCTAGTCGCAGTGGACGTGCGCACCGCCCCTGCGAGCACGGGTGCGTTAGCTCTATATCCAGGCTCGTTTTATGGCATGTTCACGCGAGGATCGTCAGTGTGGGTGGAAGAAAACGACTGGACCGAACAGGAAAGAGGGGCCGAAAAGGAAAGAGAGGTCGAATATTACTGGGAGAATGGACAGATGCGCGTCCTATCCAGGTTCTTCAAGCAGTATTGACTCCCGTAACGAGTGCGGACTGTGAGGTGAACTATCGGTAAGGTTGGGTAAGGGCACACTTTGATAATTCCCGCCCAACGCATGTCTAATATTCTTATTATAGGAATTCAAAGCCTGAAACACAGGGGTCGGTACAAACCAGGGTGTTCTATGTACTCGATAGGCGATGCAACCACTTCAAACCATATATCCCCGCGTTTGCAACGTGCCCGTACGGTACTAGCGTTCAGTTTCCGTGGGGACCCTTGATCACCTATTCAGACCGAAAATTGACAATGCGAAGGTATCGCTTTCAGCCCCGGCGGTGTACATATATCAGTGTACGTCGACCTCTCCGTAGGATACTCCCGGCCGCAGAGGTGAGCCCCCCTCTCGCTTCGTCATACTTCGCCGTCGGGGTTTGCGCGCGCTTCTGACACGACATCCAGCGCCTAGATGGCAGTGTCTGCTATAGCGCGCAAACCCCAATATACAAACCTTATAACGCTGCAGGGTTCCTTTTCTTTGTCCCCCCAGCTCGCAGCCTCGCGTCGCTCATACTACCGCTATCCGGATGGAACGCGCACTACTTCCGATCGACGTCTGCGAGCGCATCATCGACTCTTTCAACTCATGCCCCCGGTTCTTTCCTCCACACGGGTACTTCGTTGATCTTTGCGCGTGCGCCCTCACATGCCGAGACTGGGTCTCCCGAAGCCGCTGCAACCTCTATAGTAGTATAAAGCTCCGCAACGCTCGACAACTCGACGCGCTCCTGAACACCATCGCTTCCCTGCCCTTTCTCGCCGACCTTGTTCAGGAGCTGGTGGTCCATCCGTCGGACAAGTACCTTCCGTTCGCTCAAGAGGATCTAGCGTCCGCCCTTCGCAGAGTGCGCAGAGCCCACATCTGTTACTACGATTGGGCGGCGCACCACCCCCGCTATCATCAGCTCGTCGCACGGTACCCGATTGTGGAGCTATCCCTCCTCGGCGGCACATACCGGACCATGGCGGACCGGTTTCGCGTGGTCTGGGCGTTCGAGCACCTCCAAACCCTCACACTTGCTATCATAGAGCCTTTCCAACAGCCGGGTATACCCGTCGATGAGATCATCAAGCGCAGAAAGCGGATTTGTCTTAAGCTCAAGACAGTCACGATCCTTGGGGTACGTTGCTAGGTTTCTTCTACGGCATTGCACAGCTCACGGCGCGCTGCGCAGCCCGCGCTTTTGGGAACGAAGGCCCTTCCCCCTCTGGGATGTTTCGGGAACGCCTTGACCACTTTATGCCTCATTTGGACGCGGGAGTTCGGCAAGACGCCAGTAGAATGTGCGAATGGTGCACTTTCACGGTATTCCGACCATATCTCGAGTGATACTGGACGTAACTTTATGATTCTGGGCTTGCCAGACTCGTCTGTCTAATGGCTCTCCAATGGTACTATTCGCGAAGGAATCGCATTAGCGAGGATATATGTACGCTATGATATATGTCCAAAACATACCCCTGATGGTGCAACAGACTTTGCGCTTCAAGGAGCAGTTTATCGCGCCCTGTACTTCAGTATATGGTAGATATAGCTCCGTGATACTGTATAAATTAGCTGGGTAAGAACGCGCCAGCATAATAAGACGAGTGGGAGATCAGTAGTGTAGATATGTGCCCCACCGGGAGCACAAGGTGTATCATTGCGTCCGCCGGCTAAAATCGCGCGCAGAAATGCTCTTCTGGTAGTCATATGCCAGTCATATCTAGGAATATACGCATGGGGTATTTAGACTGCACTAGTGCTACAGTACAGGTGAGTATATGTCCTAGATAGCACTCTTGAAGGTAATTGCTATACACATTGACTAATACTACACGTATTGACGTCGGACAAGGCGCGTTTAGTAGCCCTATAGAATGCGCACACAATAAAAAAAGAACGGCATGATTAGGTGGGCGGGAGTGGGAGCTATGGCCCGCCGAGGGAGGCCATCTTGGTCCCAGGAGAACCCCTTACCGGATTTGGGATGTGTCGGGGCGGGAGCGCTCGCGCTCGGCGCCGGCGCGCGGGCTTCGGCGTCGTTTGCGATGGCGTAGGGACACCCCCCAGCACCGTGGGAGGGGGGGAGGGGGGGTTGCCGACGCCGGCAATGATGGGCGGGCGGTGATGGGCGGGCGGGCGTTGATGAGGTACTCAACGCCGGCGCGACATATCTTATCAGTATTGTCGAGCGCGTTATCTCTCCTGATCTATCTCATCTATTCGATCTGCACACAGTACATCCTTGTAGTATTTCAGCTGGTAAAGAAACGATAGGCCGTTTTATCGGCCGCTCAAGCGCTCACCTTTGGGGCTTTGTTTACCGGGTGGGGCCGAACAAACACTCCTCAGCCGATGGTTGAGGCCTATTATCCTTCCTTTGTGTGCGCTGCTTATCCTCACCAATGGAGACGGTGGTTAGGACATTGGTATCCATCGGGGTTCTTGAAGAGGTACTTCTGGTGGTAGTCTTCCGCATCCCACCACTCGCCCGCGGAGACGAGTTCGGTGGTGATCTTTTTGCCTGGTACGCTTGCATCAGGGCCAATCGGATGCGCGGCGGACAGTCGCAGTACATACCAATAGGATCAAAGTGCTTCTTCTGCACCTCCTCCGTGACGCGCTTCGCGATCTCGAGCTGCTCGGGCGTGTGGTAGAAGATGGCCGAGCGGTATTCTGAGGTGCCGACAATGTGAATGATAGCAGACGACGAGGTGACAAGGGAATACGCACGAGTTCCAACATCCTTTCCTTGCTGGTTCTTGGTCGTAGGGTCATGGGTGCGGTAGAAGAATTCTAACATCCCCGCGTCAGCGACCCCACGCCCTCGCTCAGCCTCTGCGGTGGCGACGCACCTACGAGCTCGTCATACTTGACGATGCTGGGATCGAACTCGATCCGAACCGCCTCAGCGTGGTCCGTCGCGCCCGTGCAGACGGTCCGGTAGTCCGGGTTCTTCGCGTCCTCCTTTCCGCCCGTGTACCCGACGGCGGTCTTGAGGATGCCCTTGTTCTCAGACGGCGGGTAGTACTTGAGGAAGATGTGCTCGACGCCCCAAAAGCAGCCCTCCGCGAACGTCGCGACTTCAGGTATTCCGCCTGTGAACCCGTGCGAGTGTCAGAGCGAGCACGTTCCAATGTTGAGAACGCTGCGCACTGGACATGGTCGATATGAACTGTTGGGAGCTGATGCCTCTTGAGGAGGTCGTGGGGCGGAAGAAAGGAGCGAAGAGGGCGGCGAGATGGCTGCGCATGCGGGGGGACGAGGTTGGGACGATGAGGAGCGGTTGCGCCCATCCTGCGCAAGTATAGCGCAAGCACACGTGACGGGCGTAGCTCAGTCAGCGCGGCCTCCACGCGGTGTTCACGGTTGTCGAGCCCGGATATTCGCAACACAAAAATGCGAGGATATGTCACGGAGCAGAAACATTGCAGGCGGTGTGGAACGAGGAGACTGGGAGAATGAGGGGATCATGCAAGGGTCGCGTAAACAGTGCGCTGACGCGGTAGCCCTCTAACCGCCGGGCCGCCACAATTGATGTTCTTGGCATTCCAGGTGGACTCGGAGCACGAGCATGTGTGCAGGTTCGGATTCGGAATGCGACAGCTGCACCCAAAGCACAGGGATATACATCCACAGCATCATAATATACAGGAGGAGAACCACAAGCAAGTCCCGAGCGCGAGGAGGCACGAAATAGGCACCGTGTAGCATGACCCAAAAGGAGAACGAAAGCGCGGATAGCAAGAGACAAGCAAGCAGTTGAGTAAACAGATAATCTGTGGGCCGTTAAACCGGGCTCCGTGGTGGGAAACCATGAAGAGAAGGGAGGATCTAGCATGCGCACTCTAAAGGAACTGCGTCGGGTCGCGCCACTCCGCCTCCTCGCAGCCATAGCACGCCAGCCATTCGCGGGCGTTGTACTGCGTCCGGCCCTTCGGCCACTCGTCGAGCTTGATCTTCCCGTTCACGCGCGCGACGGTGAAGTAGTCGTCGTCGATCCGCGCGATGCGCACCATCGGGAAGCCCTGCTCGATGACCGCCGTCGCGTCCTCGACGTGGAACTGGCTCAGCCCGATGTACGTGAGCGGCGGAGGCAGGCCCGCGCGAAGTTGCTGTGAATATGAGAGACGGGTCAGCCAACGTTCCATATCAGGGTGACTGTGAGATGTATACGCACCGAAACGAACTCGATGGTGTTGACAGGGGTTAACGCCTGCAACGACAGGGCATGGACGCCTCGAGGGACCAACCACATCGCCACCGCCGCAGCGACGTCTTTTGGGAGTGTTGCAGTGAGAGCCTTCAGGCTCGTGAGGGATGGGAGGACTCCCCAGACGGTCGCGTCGTATCCTAACCGCTTCAACGCCCAATCCGCGCTGGGCACGGTGAGCTGTAGTGAACGCAGAGCGTTTCTGCCCTTCAGGAACTCAGCGATGGCCGGGAACAGGTCGTGGTCGTTGACGCGGTAGCCCATCAACGAGAATGCGAAGTGGTGGAGGAACGGCAGCGCGGTGGTGAACTCCCTAAACTGCTTCGACGCGGTGCACTCGAGGATGCACTCCAGCCGGAGCGACTCGAGCTGGTGGCCATTCGCGAGGATCTCCGCGAACGCGCGCGAGTCCGCGGGGAACGTGCCCTGGAAGTCGAGCGTCGTCAGGTGCCGGATGGAGACGGCCTCCGTCGGGAAGCTCCAGTTCGGGTTGTGCAGCGACAGGTAGCGGATGGAGGACTTGTTCTGGACGAGGAAGTCGTACACCTGTGTCGTCGCGCCGCCGGTCGAGTGGTACGAGAACTGCATGATGTGCTTGAAGCGCGGGAAGCGCAGCTCGCCGGTGCCGTCCGAGGGCCTGGGTCCGCCGAGGCGCGTCAGCGCGCCGCCCCGGTCAGGAACAGAGAGCGGGCACACGTACATGAGTGAGAGGCCCGTAAGACGGTGGCTGATGGTCTCCAGGACGCGAAGCACGGAGTACATGTCCTTCCACCGCATCGAGCAGTGCACGTTCCTGAGGTTGGTGAGCTTCGGGAGTGCGTTCGACAACATCCCGGTCTGGAAGGTTATCGGGAACGTCTCCCGCCCGGGTACGAATACGCGCAGCGTCTTGACATGGCTGGCGAAGTCTCCGTCGGTGATGATGCGCGTCAGGATGTCCGCGCTGCGTTGCGACTCTCGTTTCTCGGACGCTGTGGAAACACGACGACGACAACGACGCCCGCCGACCATCAGCTTCACACGCGCGACATCACACGGTTGCCAGCCTACCAAGGTGCAGGTCTATCCTCTGGAAGAGCAGCTCGCTCGCGATCCGTCCGAGGACATGGGGCACCTGGAGGAGGCTCTTCCAGTCCCTAGGTGGGAGCCACAGCACGATTTCCCGCCAAATTTCTGTAGAGAACCCCGGCGTCGCGTGCGGCTTGATGACGGGCTGGTGGGAGTGCGGCATGAGCGACGGCGGGCACAGCGGCGGCGGGAAAAGGGCAGCGACGACTAATAACGCACCTTGTCGGAGCTCACGCCATACTCTGCCATGAGCGCCGCCGCTTCTAGGTTGTCCGGTTGCAGTTCAAGGACCGCCTGGATGTCTGGAGGGCGCGACGGTCAGCGGGACGGGGCGGATGGGAACCGCGCACGGGTCCGCCTAGAGGGGTCTGGACCGACCTTGTCGCGCGCCGACGCGCAGCCCAGCCGCAAGCCTGGCCTTTGCCCGCATCAGGCGAGCTTTCGCTGCGTTTGCGGCTGGCAATCTGGATATCGACAGGCAGGACTGCACCGCGTTCTCTATGAGCGTTCGAGATCTGCCACGGACACGCCCCCATGCACAAGAGACAGCACGTCAGACACGCGCACGGGACTCGAGAGCAGAAACCGCACGGCGGCGACCGACCGTTCGAGCTCGAGGTGGCTCATCGCGTACAGCAGCACGTCTGCCTTTTGCTCGTCCGAGAGTCCTGCGGTCACGTCGCGGACGCTCGCGTCGAGGATTTTCGGGTTAAAGACGTTCAACGAGCGTATCGGGGTGGGCGTCTGCGAGGATCCGGAGGAAGAGGACGCGGAACTGAGCCCCAGGCCAGGGTGGGCACGGTGGTGCATCTTGGTCGTTCAAAACAGCGTATGCCAGTTATGATTTTGATGAGTGCACTGTACCCCGCGAGTCGTATATCTGAACCGTTGGCGAGCTGCGTCACCGTCGTCGCTTAGCCGGGAGCCGGCGGTCTGGACTCTAGGCCGTATGCTGCCGCTCAACCAACACGATCGGGGTGATCTGTCTTTTCGTATTCGTCCTCGACGACTGTCGGGAGGGTCGCGAGAGGAGTCTTGGGCGGGGGGCGTCGTGTCGTCGTGAGAGTAGGATGGAGCGCCGGCGGAGCAGCGTGTCCGCGACTACACCGTCAAACTTTTCCTGATGCGGCCGTGAGACTTCCAGTTCGACTAAATATACCGCGAGGCACCTAGCAGTCACCGCTCATCCGACGTCAATACCACCCGCAACGCGTCGTAGTGGGGAAGGTTACCGCAGGAAGGATTTTGGGAAGTCTGCCAGGCGAAAGTTTGCACCCGCGCAGCAATCTCAAGCGGATCTGAATGCCTTGATGTAGCGCCGGGGTGTTGCCAAATATGGATAGCACGGAAACAAATCTCACCGTGAAGTTGGCGGGTGCAGAGAGTGGGAGGAACGAAGGAGGGGAGAGGGAGACATGTGTACGGATTTTGTAGGGGAGAGGACACGGGGAAAATTTATGGCCGTAGCAAAAGGTGTTGTGCATGAGACTATCGTTTGGATTATGTTGTAGACTTTCGAGGTAAAGGCCAAGTCCTCCAGGTGCATATCTCGAGAGAAAGGAGACAGCAAAAATAGAGCGTGTGTAGAGATGCTGAGTGGAGTGTGCCACTGGCCGCGGACCTGCGCACGGGAGGAAAGTATGGAGAGGGGAATACAGGTGTAAATGCAGCAGTTATATGCTACTCGGACGGAAGCCTGTACGTCATCGATACCGATATAACACGGTGTCGCTCACGGAATAAACGTGCGACGTCGGATGCACACGGACGATCTGATCCACCGCCGAAGCCGCGGGCTGCTCGCGAATAGGCACGTACGGTGTGAATAGCACAGATAGCGTTTGCAGCGTTTGCACGAAACATGATACAGGTATTGCTACATTGCAGCTCGATTCTAGCGGCGAGAACGACGGAGGAAAGAGGCGGAAAAGATGTGGATGGTGGCTCAATCTTCAGCCCAAGCAGTACCGCCGCTTATGCCGGGCGGGAACATGTCCTCTTCGATGCCCCAACCAGCATCGTCCTTGTGTTTCATAGCCTGGGCGAAATGATGAGGGAAATCACGCAAAAGAAATCATGGGTAACTTACCTTGGTGAGATATTCCTTGCTTGTGTTGACCGCGCGCTCTACATCGAGGAGCGCGCGGTTGTGCTCCTGCGCCTGCACTAGTATCCGATCCAGGTCCTCCTTCGAGAACTTCGGCACGACGTCCGCAAAGGTCACGGTGTTGTCGGCGGAGATGGTCGCGTTGATCTCCCCGGCATCAATCTAGAGGCCGTGTTAGCGCAAGCCAGGACCCACCCGATCGCAGGCACCGCACCATAGAAAGGATGATCGCGCGGATCTCCTCGTCGCTCTCGATCCCGACCTCGCGCCCGATGTCGGCCAGACCGAGCGTGAGGTACGTCGCGGTCAGCTTCTTGATCAGCCACACCGGGGACCGATCGATGGCCTGGTTGATGAGACCCATGTTCCGATCCTGCGGAGCCGGTCAGTTTCAAGTCCGCGCAGAGCGAGGGTCGCAAGCTATACCTGCGCAAACTGCTCCTGCTCCTTGGTGACGTGCGCTCTGAGAGTGCTGATCTGCGCGGGGTACATCTTGATGAAGGCTCCGTAAGGGGTGCCTTTGAGAAGTCGCGACAACGCAGGATGCGTGTATTTTGGAGCGGAGGTCGTCTATGGTGTACGTCAGATGCTGAAAGAACTGAGAAACGTGCGTGGATCGTACCTCGCCGTACTGAATTAGCTGGACCAGGACAAGTTTCTTGTAGGCCTCTAGCTGGATAGCCGCGGGCACTTGCGCGGGTGCGCTGACGCATAGCTCGAAGAATTCCTCCGCCTCCCGCCATCGCTTCAACGCCCCGAGAGCCATGCCGCCAGAATAGTGGTAGACGAGGTTGTCGTTATAGTGTAGGTCCGAGACGCTTGTGTCTACCGAGGTGATTGGGACCGCTAGTATCGGTAGCGCAGTGGTAAAGTGACCGGTCGCCACACATGTCTGGATATACAAGTCAGCCATGCTCTGCAGTAGTCCACACAACGTAGTCAGAGATAATCATAGCTACTTAGCACATGCCCGCCCCAGGTGTAGACGGCACAAAAAGGCCAACCTTTCACAAATCACTCGCTGGATTTAATGCCGGTGAATGGAAGTTGCTACGCCGTTGTTGTGTGAAGGGGTAGAGGGTGCCACGAATTGTCACAGATATACGTGCGCGTACTGCAGCCTCATCATACGCCTCTATGCGCGAGTATGGCAAGCCCCCCAGAACGGATACTTCCGTAAATTTCGGGCCCGAGAGGCCGTATTAGATAGATGGCGAGTAGGAGGCATAGGTGGGGCGTCTTTCCAGTCAGGATCTGCCATGGCGGGGCCGCGATTGGCCCTGGCAAAGATATCCACTACGCAGGATTGATGCGCCGCCGAAATGAGACGCAACAAAATGTTGTACGTTGCTGTGCATCTGCTATACGGGCCCTAAGAAAAGACGTCGACATACCTTGAGGAATATAGCGTGTAGAGTCGTCAGGTAGGAGAGATGTGGCGGGTATCGTGTGACAAGGCTGTAGAGTGGTCCCAATGCATACTTCGCCTGTAAAAAGTTGCATTAGCTCGCGCCCAAGCAAATCACAGATATGAGCTGAGAGTTGACAGTGAAAAGCCACGCGCGCTGCTTGCACTAGAGACGTGTCCATAGATAGGCTTCAAAGACCCGCCCGCGCCGCCTTCCTTACGTCCCCGCCCTCCGTGTTCGCAGCTACGGGAGAAATTCCCGGAAGGTCTGACACGGGACTACCATATGTCTTCGGGTGCAAGATGCATATATGTGGGGATCGGGCTACTCCTCGCCGGACACAGCGAGGTGTAACGGCTTAATGCCCATACCAGTGGCGAGTATGATCCACCGGTATTACTGAAGAACTTTGGACCGCCGCATGCATTTGGGAGGGTAGCGTTGGGATACACTCACGTTGTTTGAGCTTTCTGACACACGCACGATCCCTTTCGCCAAGAGTGTTACTGGAGAGAGTTAGCGCCACCGAGCGGTACGAGCACAATGAAGGACGTACCGCGTTCTGGTGCTAAACGCGCCTGCGCAGGGTCAAATTGGTTGCAGAAGGTTTCTATAACACTGATCGTAGGGGTTGGCGCGGCAGCCGAATGCAATCTTGCTGAACTGCGGTATGGTGAGGTGCATGTCCGAGCTGTGCGATCGATGCACGTACATAATATACAGGTACCCCAGCGTGTTCCTTTGTGGATCCAGTACAGAGAGTGGGTCCTGTCCACTCGAAAGCGTGCTCGCCAAGATGATGTCCCTCGACTCCTTCGGCGCGAATGATTTCAAGTAATGGTGAAGGTTGTTCAGGTTTGTACTGGTTGTGAGCTGGTGGAGGACATCGTCAAGCGACGCGAAGCCGCCAGTAGTTTGAGAGGAGCCGGCCGCGTTCATCGTGGTATTGAGGATAGAGAGCAGCGTGCGACGCGGAGATCGGTCGAAGCAGCGAGCAAGTGGTAGCAGACGATGAGGACAGGTACGCTTTGGCGCCCGAGGATACGCGCAATGTACTCATAGGCGCCCATTTGTGTGCGCGCGTGCCAGTGTGGCGCGCGAAGTACGCGTACCATTCCGAATGTCTAGTGCGGTACAACGTCTTGTGCTATTGTGTGCATATTGATTTGAACACCATATTGTTAATATTGAGATGCTGGTGCATAGAAATATGGTTCCCGAAGTCCGGATTTACCTACACATTTAGAGTCAAGCAGACCAGTAGCAATATCGATGTATTCGCGAATTGCTGCCACCGACGAATTCAACGGTCCAAAATCTAGTGGACTGGTGATAACATCGTCTATGCGTAGGTAGCGCGGATGGTAGTGGCATATATGCATAGCACGTTAGGTCTAGCGTACACGGAAGTCCGTGCGGACACAGACTGTGCGCCCGTTGAACGTCGCAGTGAGATAGGAAGCATTTATACAGGGGCGAATTTGTCCAGTCCTGATTTTATTACATCTTTAGGCGGGGGCATACTTCAAATCCCCGATGTAGTATCCATAGCTGAGCATTGGCGGATGGAACGGGGTTTGCCGACTAGGAGCCTTCAGTGCCTGTCAAATATGAACCAGCATAGCCGTGCATTTATGGCTCCTTCAAAATACACGTTGGCCTAGGTCGGAATGTATGAGCTCGAAGTAAGAGATCAAGAAGAGAACGCAGTTGAAGGAGTGGTGAGCGGCGATCTAACTCGGCTTATAGCATTTCATTCCCACGCATTATATCAAGACGCCGCCGGCTACAACTACACTTTTGGAAGTTTGTTAGTAGTCACTATAGAAGCAAACCAACCTTGACGTTGAACCACCACATGCTCCGCCCTGCACCGGCCGCACGCCCGCACGCTCAATAGTGTATAGTAGCAGGAGGTACACACTTCGAAGGTAACGAGAAGATGTTGGACTAATATGTCAGAGCTCAGGCGTCGGCTCACCTTGGCAGTAGATATTTTCGTGTTGCCGAGAAGTCCTGCACGACCTCGAGCGATCCATAGCTGCTGTCTCGTGAAATTATGGCCGAAGAGATTGAGTCTAGTTACGGAACATGGGCGCCGCCCATATACAACATGACTCATCCTCCAAACGACATTCACTCGTGTCAAGTTGACGGAGGTCCGTTGTGCGAAGGAAGAGCCGGCGATCCGTCGGTCTTCGCTCGCATAGCAAAATGGCGAGCAAAACATTCGCTACACATTCACAAGTTCCTCCCACTGACACGCGACACGCTCACAGGTGCCCCGACGGTTCGGCCGCCCTCGCACAATGCGAAGATAGAACGTTCAGATTTCTCCAGCTGTGAGCTCTGGCAGCTGATCTGTCCTTGCCCCTGCGACGTCACGGGCTCATTCATGAACGCTATCCAGACCGGCAGAACTGCTTGGGATCACGGTGGAATCCACGCTCCTGGCTTCCCTGCCTAGGTCCTTGACGCAATCTGCCCCCATTCTGGACTACGCGTGGTATCCGGCCGCTTCAGTGCGAGACGCAGCCTCCTTCTGCTTTGTGGCGTCCGTACGAGAGTGCCCCGTAAAGCTACTGGATGCGTCTGATGGAAGGGTAAGCATGTGGACTCCCACCCGTGTGGGCCCTATCCCGACCCGGCTCATCTATTTTCGCCGACCCCAGCTTCGTGCATCTTACAGGATCGTAGATCATCGCGAACGCCATATCGCCCCTCACAGTCTGGCATTCAACCCCGGCGCAAATAGGTATGTTGATCCGCTTCCCAGCCTCGCGCGTACGTAAACCACCCTTTGTGGCGTTAGACTCTATTGCGGCTTTGAGGATGCCATCGAGGTCTTCGACTTTAATTGTCCCGGGGAAGGCACGCGCTTACGCACCACACCTTCCAAGAAGAGCCGAGACGGTCTGAAAGGTTCTGCCCCGCTTCGCCTCCCTGGGAGTATACACACACTTAGTTTGATGCTTATCGACAGGCATCATATCCGCGCTGTCGTTTGCGCCCGATATGTCCTCGGGACTGTACGCGGCGGGAACACTCAGTCCCTCTTCTCCGACTTCTTCAAACATTGCCATCTTCTCTGAAGACACGGGCGAGGCACCTGTCATGTTTCTTGGGGCCGATGACCCGCAGCGTGGAGCAGGCTATGGCGTACGGGCTAGTGTTTCTCAGGTATGCAAACGAATTTGACATGACAAACGTTCCCAGACTTACTTGGTCACCAGTTGATGTTTAACCCAGCGCGGCCGTATCTTATGTACGCCTCATTCCGCAGAATGGACACTATATTCTGTTGGGACCTCCGCGCGGACGTGGGCCGGCCGCTCGCGAAGTACACGACAGCACCCCGACCGATCAGCGGAAAAGAACGGAGAGCTGCCACGAACCAGCGGTTGCGGTTCGACATTGATTACGGAGGAAGATGGCTGTCCGTCGGAGACGAGGTCAGTCTCCATCGCCGCCGCCCCTCACACGGGAATTAACAGAGCACACACGCGGACGCCACAAGGACGGCGGCATTTCCGTCTTCGACCTAGCTGCGCAGCCGGATCCTGCCAGCGGTGAGAACGCACCCCAACCGAGTTCAACACCGCGAACCACGCCTATCATGCAGTTCGACGCACATCGTGGTACGTCGTTCCTTTTGCTGAATCATCGTGGCCCTGTGATTCGCCACGGCTTCTGACGCCCCTCGAGATGCGGTAGGGTCGGTCGCCTTCCATCCCCTCCGGCCGCTTTTGCTGTCGGTGTCGGGGGCGAGGCATTTTGAGGACCCCGCATCGGCTTCTGGAGATCGCTCTGACTCCGACGATGATATGGAGGACGCCGAAATAGTAGGCGCCAGCTCGGCGAAATCGGGGGAGCCACCCGGAGTGACCGTTAGTCGCCAGCGCCCACAACCGATCGCCCTGGACGCGTCGGTCAAGTTGTGGTCTTTCGAGCGAGATGTAGGGCACGATGGCGAAGTGCAAGTAACTCGTTAACAGAAGTATAATTAACTACTTTACAATGCAAAGCGAAGACAAAGAGGGCGATATCAAAGCACTAAAAAAGCATGTAACGAGGAAGGGAACACGGTCACTCGAAGTCGGTCATCGACGTCTGTATGAGCTGAGCGGTGAGCCCGGAGCGCGGCTTGAACTCGCATTTAAACGGCACCGGGTACCTGAAGGCGCGGTCAGTTACAACGCCGCTCGTCATGAGATGCTCACACTCACGTAACAAGCCCGCTCAGATACTCTCCGCTTGGCTCGACCACGTTCCCGTCGTCGTCAACGGGCTTGGACAGCGTAAACGTAGAGAGGACCGACGCGATGGCGATCCACATCGAGGCGCACGCCATATGACGTCCGGGGCAGATCCTCCTGCCGAAGCCGAACGCCGCCAGCTCTGCGTCGCGCATAGTGGTCCTGAGGCTTCCGTCTGCGTTGAGGAACCGCTCCGGAATGAACGCCTCGGGGTCGGGGAACGTCGCCTCGTCATGCAAGATAGCCCTGAAGAGGAAGATCGTCCGCTTAATATTGCAATTGATACGTGCCGGATATACACGTACCACGAGTTCCCTACAACGATTGATCCCGCGGGAAGGTGGTAGCCATTGTAGACGTCGTCCGCGGTGAGCCGGTGGGGAACCGCTGTCGACGTTCTCGTCAGATTAAACTGAGAATTCCAGCAGGATGAATATATATACCCAGGGGTGTGACCGGCCGCCATCTATATCCACAGGTAAGCTTCTGCGTGATAGCCAGAGTATGTGGGCGTATGCTAACCTGAGAACTTCCTTGACGATTGCAGAAACGTAAGGCAGGGACCCCTCATCAGAGAAGTCGGGAAGGCGATCTCTCCCGACGACCCGGTCCACCTCGGCTTGTGCCTTGCGCTGGACTTCCGGATACAGCAGCATCGCGAGGAAAAACGAGCCTATGGCCGAGACCGTCTGTCGATCGCGGTGAGTGTCTGAGTGAATCTGAGAAGCACAGAACCATTTACCGTGTCAGAGCCCCCTGTAGGCGTAGTCAGTCCTCAGCCGAGCGGTCCAGGCTCATGTGCGCAAGCACTCACCAGTATACGCAGCAGCAGCGACACCGCTGATGACGTTCTCCCTGTGAGGTTTGTCTTGTCCATCGTTTAGGTCATGCAAGAGCGACATGATCATCGACGGCGACTCCTTCCCCTCGGCCTGGCGGGTCGGCGTCCCCGAGGTCAGTACTTCTTGACACCGAAAGCTCGGTAGAAGGCTCACCATCGCGTTTCTCACGGCCTTGAACGGCACCTCGACCATGGCGTTGGTTGCCTTCCTCCATTCAGCCGCCTGGCGCTTGAACGTGGCGCCCGGGCACCAAGAAGGAATGTGTTTGACTATGGGGGTACCCGTCGGTTCTGGAGCCCACAAAAGAAGTATTCGAACTCACGGAAGGGGATGTAGTCCACAAGGTACGCGCCGGCGTTCCCAGCCATGGACATCGCATGCAGAGCCGTCTCCGCAGTGGCGATATATGGATCATTCTTCGGCTGTACGTCAATCCCGTATGCGACTCCGAGAATGAGGGATCCTGCCATGCTGCCCGGGCATCAGAACCGTGTTCGGCCCCCACGAAGAAGATGAGGAAACTCACTGCCGCAGGTGGACCATGAACTCGTCCGGCGTCTGGAGCAGCCGCCGGAGGAGCTCGCGAGCCACCTTGAGTTCTCTCGGCCGATAGTTCGTGGCCGCGTTCGGGTGGAAGTACTGATGGAACACTCGGCGCCGTTCTCTCCAGCTGTCACCGTAACCCATGAACACGAAGTGCCAGTCGCAGCCGACCCTGGATGAGCAGCTTAGCGAGGGCGTGCATGAGAAAGGACGTGGGGCTCACAATTCATTGAGCATGGGCATGCGTGTCCTGCGCGACATCGGTCATCATGGAGGCGGCATTTGATACGCGCAATACGTACCTATCCGAGTAGAGCGACGATCTTTTCTCAAAAAGGTCGTGCGCCGCTTGCGCGGAATTGACAACAATGACCGGCGTCCCGGCAAGGTTGAGGTGTATGATATCAGAATCTGTAGCAACGCGCCCGGCGGTAAGCGTCCAGCGCGCAGCACGCTCGTGAGACGGACTCACGATGTTCTCGGCCCCATTTTTCGTACGCGAGCCATTCGAACTCCTTGGGGACGTCGAAGACGTTCCCGAGGAGAGGAAGGCCCTTCGGACCCGGGGGAAGATTTTGACGTTTGCGCCTAACAGTGAGGAGCGCGAGCAAGGCGACGGCGGAAGCAAGCAGAAGCGACGGCAGGTCGAAGAAGGCGGCCATGGCGAGGTGGTGTGCGGGGATGGTGCAGCTTCACTACACACTCTGCGGGGTATTTATCCTCCTGCGTGACATTGCCCGCCGCCTCGTTCGTCCACGATTGGTGCTTCCCGTCCATCCAACGGCGACCCGTCGCATACTGTAGGAGCGTGGTTTAGCCGAGGGACATTTACGAAAAGATGCGGACCCATTGCATCAAGCCCCCATGGTGTCCCCAAGAACCGCCTGCATATGGCTTCCATGTGCCGGCGTCGAGGGAGGGCACGCCCGCGGCATAAGTCTTAGGTAAAGAGGGTGCCAAAATAGCGACGGAGCAGTTCATGCAATTGCCGTTCAAGCTTTGCCTTTACTGCCAGATCTCATGGGTGCGGATTGTCGCCGGCGTCGTGGCGTGTGTACTCGGAGATCCCCATACTTCGGGAAGAGTGTGCGGCGGCGCTATTCCGGACCCACCTGCTTGGTTCCCAGACCCTGGGGCATTATGGGAGAAGCCGCAGAGAGAGTGGATATGTGGACACGGCCAGGGGTCATGCAGGGCCGCTTCCTAAACTTTGGTTTTAATGCGGACATCGGACGGAGGCCACGAGCACGGCGGCAAATGTGACTATCGCACGCACTAGGCAGCCAATGTGCTACAGCAACCCTACATGCCGCGTGAATCTACGGGGTGAGAGAGCGACATGACGACCCGCCCGCGCTGAGTGTTCTTGTCCTGCTCGACGTCGACTCTGACCTTGATCTTGTCGAACACCGAGATCGCCACGTCCTGGTCGCCCGACGGGATCGTGATCGTGTAGTTGTCGGCATCGAACTGTATCTCGCGCTTGAACGTCACGAGTCCCTCGAGGCCCAATCTGGGCGGGGAAGGTTACAGTCTGCTTCTCACACCCCAACCTTAATACCGGCAGGAGCACGTACCTGGAAACGAAGACCCCGAGGCCGTTTCTGAACGTCCGAATAACGAAAGCGTCCTCGATGACGGTCTCCTTCTCGCTGCGCGCCTTCAAGGCCAGGCCGACGTAGAACTCGACGCTCGCTCGGCTGGCCATCTGCGCCATCCGGTGCCGCTTGTTCACGACCTCCAACACACGCTCGACATGTGACTTCGAATGCAGGCTCGCGTGTAAGGAAGTGTACCCTATCGCCGCGGAGAGCTGCCTATGCGCCAAAACGTCTTCCAGGAGATGGATGGTCAGGATGAGATAACGCAAGCGAAGCACAGAATGGCCTGGCTCACCCGCATAGCGTCTGATGGGACTCGTAAAATGCGTGTAAATGGGACTTGCCAAACCGTAATGCCCGAACGTATCCCGGCCCACGCTGCCGGAGCAGAAGTACTCCGCCGACAACATGCAGCGCGTTGCCATGATGCGAACGAGGGTATTGAATGCTGGCTCGGTGGGGTCCTATGAGAAGTAATGAGGGTGCGGAGGGGCGCGGTTCCATCAGACCACGCTTACCACGCACTCGTCCAGCGACGCCGCCAGCGCTCCTGAGCTGGAAACGTCGAGGCTCATGCCTCGGCGTTTCTTGAGGATATCTTGCAGCTTCTCAAAATTTGTTCGGGGCGGAGGCAGGTGTCGCCTGCAGGCAACGTGAGCACAGACGGCCCGCGCATCAAGGGAAGAAGCACATACCTCAGGACGGCGGTCTGTGGGAACGTCTCCTGGATCTTCCCCGCCACGCTGATGTTGGCAAGCAGCATGAACTCCTCAACTAGGCTGTTCGTCTCCCGCTGCTCCTTCTGCTCCACGTCAATGGGATCGGAAGATTCGGAGCTGTCGAGGTGGATCTTGACTTCCGGCGAGGCCAGATTCAGCGCCCCCGCGTCCATCCTGCCCTGCCTGAGCTTCCGCGAGAGGTCATTGAGCAGCCGGATGCTCTCCGTGAGTTCGTCCGTCTGCTTTCTGCAAAAGGATAAGAACTCGTTCTCACGCGCGCCGGTGCGCACTTACGGGTCGTCCTTACGAATCTGGGCTTCCTCGTACGTAAACGCAGATTTTGAGGCAATTACCGATTTTGTAAAGCGCACGTTCACGATCTCGGCTGCAGGGGACAGTTCCTGTGGTCGCACGGTGAGCACCTCATGCATAGATGGTCCCAGAACCAGAACCAATGACGACACCTACCCATATGACGGAGAACGCTAGTCGCTCCACGTGAGGCCGCAAAGAACACAGGTTCGTCCCAAGAAGCGCGGGAAGCATGTCTATCCGCTTGTCGACGAGGTAGACCGTCGTGCCACGTGCCGCCGCTTCGTTGTCCATTGGGGTGTCGGGGAGGACAAAATGCGATACGTCGGCGATATCTGCAATATGCATCGGCACATCAATCTCGGCGTGTATACGTTAAGAGACGGAACTCACGGACGCCGGCCTCGATGTTCCCGTTGGGGAGACGGCGCGCGTGCAGCGCGTCGTCAATATCTTGGCAACCTAAGCGTTGCGACGTCAACGACGACTCACCCTCGCTTTCCAAAGTCCGCACTTACCGGGAGGGTCTATACTACAAATGATCAAGTCCCTCAAATCCTCCCGGTCTCGCCAGTTGGGGTCCGCCGCGGCCTTGGGCGGAACGACCCAGCTGTCGCCCTCCGGCGGAAGACAGTCTAGAATGGCCTTCCCGAACGGCCTGTAAGGTACATCGAACTCAAGCAGTAGGGACTCTTGCTCTGCCTCCTTGCTCTGGACTTTGCCTAGCGCGCGGACGAAGTGCCCCTCGGGGTAACGCGAAGTCCGCTCCCACCGATCGATAGTCACCAGGATCTTCTGTCCTATAAGCGCCGGCGCCTGGCGTGTGCGCAAGCGAATGCGCGGGAGAAGGCGGGAAACGGGAGTAGCGAAGACCGTCTGCTGGGAAAGCGACGTAGGATTCGTGGAGGTGAGGGACGTGCTATCGATATGACACACGTATCTGCAGCGCAATGTAAACATCTACGTTGAATGAAGTGAAGGTTGGAGACACGCACGACCGCCAATTACGCTTGACGATGCCGACAACGCGGCCCGTGGGCTGCTTGCTAGAAGTGAGCTGCTTCGTGAGCTCCGTCTGTAGCACCTTCCGCTCCGCAAGGGCCTCGTCGTCTTCGCCTTCTTCTTCGGAGTCCTCGGCATCATCATTTTTCAACGTGGCTGTTGTGTGTTTAGCCCGCCGCCTATCACCAAATTGGGGAACAAGAACGTACCTTCTTGGTCCACGACCTCGTCGGCTGGTGCTTTCCAGTCCTTCTCGTCAAAAACTTCTACCGCGACAACGTCGCCCTGAACGGCCCGGTTCATGTGTTCGCGGCCTATGAGTAGTACGGGCTTCTCAAAGGCAGGCACGGACACGTTGCCCTGCGGCGCGGTAAATTGAGTGAGCGGTTCGCCGCTATTGCGTACGTAAGTAAGACAAACCTCCAAGTAATTGTACTGGTTGGCGTTGAAATGGCCCTGGTGCAGCTGACCAGACTTGATCCCAGCCTGCACTGTTGCCGTCGGAAGGTACTGGAGAACAGTGAGCCAGAGATAGACACAGCGAAAATTGTTTTGGGGGACAAACATCGGGATACAGGGCTTGGCGAATTGAGGCCGCTCGCGTCGGCTCTATGGTCTCCGAACCGGCAGCTGAGAGCAGATCGAGCAGCTGCCCAGATTCCTTCATACCCTCCACATATTTACGGACTGAGAACGCAGCCGTAAGTAATGAGCTGCGGCGGAGGGACCCTGGTGAGACCTACCGGACATGCACGTCAAGCCATCCTTCTCTCCCTTTTGCCGGTTCGCGACGTCATCGGTCAGTAGAACTACCGGCGGCAAGGGTGGCTGAGATTGCCCTCGGACAGGGGGGCGAGAGAGAGAAAGATGGCTGTTGTACCATGCGGTTGCCTTGCGGATGCCTGGACAATGTTTCAGCGCTCTGATCCCCCGCACCCTAACCAAACCAATACCTCTGTCGTTGCGGTCATTCGGGGACTCCCCTTCCTCTCTAATCACGGCCGTTTCCCTGCGAGCTTACCATGTATAAATAGAGCTAGGATGACCGACGCTACACACTCACGAGCGGTACTCATTGTAGAAGATCCAAATTTTCTTATCATCGGCTTTGACCAATGCCTTCAAGCGATTGTACAAAGGCAATGAGCGGTGGCGGACTTCTTCTAAAACCGTCTGCAATAGTATCATTGGGGGGCTGAAGAGCGGTGATTCCATTAAATCCATCTAGGTGGAGAACATGAGTTTGAGAGACAGGTACGTGAGGATTTACACGGTTGCCGGTCCAAAATTCCGCCGGGCATGCACGGCGATCATGGCGAGGATGGGTGCGCCGACTGACCTGGGACAGGAATATGTTGGTGTCAGGTAAGACGAAGTGCCCGTTCTTGAATGACGCGTGTTCTAGCGAACCCGAGGACGGCAAGAGAACATCTGCGTCATGCGCGCAAAGGCCGCAACTGTGAATGCCGCATGCAACATCGTCACGAAGGTACCGTTCGCGAAGGACTAAGAGGCCCACACTTCGTTAATTCCCGCACTTAATGTGACGCTGGAGACTCACCCTTGATGACCTTGCCCCTCGCCGTCTTCTTGAAGAACTTGCGCTGAGTAACGACCGCCTCCGTCCGAGGCCGCTTGCGTATTGTAATCTCGGCCATGTTCAAATCCGGTTGTCTTGGTCTTTCTTCCTCCAAGTCAAGCAGTACACGATACTCCGGTGAGTAGTTGAGCAGTCGGGCCTTGCGCCGCGAAGATGAAGAGCAAGACGCGGTCCGGAAGCAAGCGCTCGAGCAGCGGTGCATCGTGCCTCGCGATTATATTCAGGCGGAGCCTCATTTCCTTTGGGGCATCTGCGACTGCCGGGACCTGCCGGAAGTGGCGGAGAATGAATAACGGGGGGGGGCCCTGGCCTCTGGGAAAGTGGACTTCGTCAAACTTGAGCTTGAGCGCGGAGCTTGAGCATCAAGACATATCCTCATATGCGACCACATACTCAATCACTCTATGCTTTTGGAACACCGTTCGACTTGCTGAGTTACCACCGGATATATGCGCAATTCAAGTTGCTCTATATGCAAGGGAACAACGACGTTACAGTGTCCCAAGAGGCACACCATACTGTATTGCCCGATGCTTGGGTTTTGTCGCACCCCGCCGTCTGTGCATACGTGAAGGAACGTACGTTAACACATCTAGGTGTCTTGATGTTTCTGACACGTTTTTTCTCGGCAGAGCATCGTTTTTTCCAGGTGTATCCCACTAAGGATTGCAGCAGGCAATAGTTACGCATATACGCTTCTTCCTCCTCCCACACACTGCGTATTCAAAACTCGCCAGCATAAACAGTGCCTCAGTGTACTCATGACTCTAGGTGAAGTGTAGGTATAATGCGCGGCGATTGCACTACAAGTCACATTTTCCGTATCCTGTCGCGGAATATCGACCATCTGCTATCCCACGACGGGATAAACAAAACGAAAATGCCAAACTCGCGCGCTATACCTCCTCTGGTCCCGGCTCCACTCCGAATTTGGTGAGTAGATTATGCACATGCAATACGGCATCCTGGAAGATTTAAGGCCATAAGGAACACTGACAGACGAGGTAGAGGCCAATTTGCATATGCTGTCTTGCGTTGCACGTCCCTTCGTGGGACAGTATGCTGATATGCTCCCCCAGCTCGAGAACGGAGTTCAAATTCCTCTCTAGAACAGCTGGGAATGAGCCTGCCGTCGCGTGGCCGACGCTCAGGCTCAAGAATGCGATGTCCATCTCCTTCCGTTCCTCTACAACTCTCGTTGGCAGCGGGCTCCGCCAACACCGCGAACACCTGAGAACGAGCCAGTATCCGAGTATAGCCCACGAAGTCGCAGAGCGTCGTGGTCAGGCTCGCCTAGCAGCTGACCTGCAGGGCCGAGCGAGTCGACATCGCGCGTGCCGGCAAGGGCCGCATGGCACGCACGTTCGACGCCGAGATAGTATAAGATAATGGCCTACAGCGCGTCTCTAGGCAGTTACGCGCCGGCGATGGCGAACACCCTCTGGCAGTGGGCGGCGCACCTCCCGCTGCTCTGTTCTCTGGTCGGGCTCGCATCTGGCGACACTGGGAAGCTTGCGTCTGCGCACGGAGTCTATAATTCGTCCGTCACACCGGACACTCTACCGTGGAATACCTACAACTACTGCAACGCGCCCCATGTGAATGCGAAGCACTACAGCAGGCCGCCCAACGCCCCGCACGCCAGGTTGGTGTACCTGAACACCGTCATCCGCCACCACAAGGTGCGTGAGACTCGTGCCTGACTTCGCAGCCCGGCGTCTTATCCTGGAATACAGAGGACACCGGACAACTTATATCCGAGCGAGAATGAGCTGAACTCCGCCCCCTGGGAGTGCGCCGACTTCTTGGAGTTCAGTTACGGCGGCGGAGGGGCGCACGTCTTCCACGAGACCGTCAGTCCGCCTTGGCACCCCTTCCTCTCGCAAATATGGAATGGCACCTGCGACGAAGGCCAGCTGACCAAAGGTGGACTCGAGGATGCTATTCGTCATGGGCAGGTATGCTTTTACCTCTCGCCGGACAGAGTCAAATGCTCCGAAGACCGGCTGGGAGACTCCTGCAGGCTGTTCTTCCCCTCAGGATGTTCTTTGCTTTCAAAGGCGCTGAGGCCGTTTTCGGGGGAAATGCCACCATGCCGCGAGCTGTCACTGACTTCTACATAGGACTTCTGGTCGGTGTACCACCACGAGCTGGGGTTCCTTACGTCTGTGAACGAACAAGACATCTTCATCCGCACCTCGACGGAGACCAGAACGTTCCAGGTGGCGGGCGGCGTGCTCGTCGGGATGGATCCGAGCATGGCGACGAAGACGTTCCCGGTGACTACACAGCCATCGCCTGTACGTCGGCCCCGCTCCTTCATTGGCTGCGCGCGCGAACTCTGACGTCTTCATGAACTTCCAGATCGATTCCATTCCACCGAACTACCCCTGCCCTAAAGCAGACGCCATCCGCGCCGCGTTCCAGGCCGTCCCTGCATGGACGGACCACCTCGCGGCGAACACCGCGCTCAAGACGCGCCTCGACGCGACCCTCGGGACGGCCGGCCTCGACGCCTGGGCATCGTGGTGTGAGTTGCGCCGTCCGCGCAGAAGCGCGCCATCTCAGGCTCCACCCGCCTTCTGACCGCGATCCGCCCGCAGACGATCACTTCTTCGACACGTTCAGCTCGCGAACGTGCAACGGGCACCCCCTCCCATGCAACTCCACGGGTGCGTGCGTCTCGGACGCGGACGCCGCCAAGGTTTTTGCCATCGGGGACTTCGAGTACAAGTGAGCCGCCCGGTGCTTCCCTGTATCGCCGGTCTGCTGAACAGGGTCGGATGCCAGCTATATCTGGAATGCGGCCGAGAACGCGACGGCGTATTCGCAGCTCGACTTCGGTGAGCTACGTCCAGCGTCGCGCGCGTGTGACCGAGACCCTTATCCGCGTTTGACCTGCAGGGGTGTTCATGCTCGAGCTTGCGCAGAACTTCAAGCTCTTCCGGTCTGGAGGCGATCCGCATAAGTTGAGGTTCTACGTAGGGCATGACGGGACGATGATACGCCTCGCTGCACTCTTGGGCATTGGCAAGCTCGGCCCGCTCCGTTGGCCTGCGCTTGGATCCGAGATAGTCATGGAGGTGAGAGGTCCAGACGAGCCTGCTAGCATATATGCTGACACTGCGATAGGTTTGGGAGGATGATAAGAAGGCACAATTTGTGCGCCTCCTGCACGAAGGAACACCCGCGGATGCACTAGCCTGGACTCCCCTCGACGCTTTCATCGAAGCCCTAGAGCACCAGGTGCCGAGCGACCTTCTCGTAGAGTGTATGAGCGGTTGATGTCGGCCTTCGGCTGATATTCCTTTGCCATACGAGCCGCATGCATCCCGATACTGACTCATGAGAGGGGTGACGGTGTTCAATCTCAACCTACCATCGTGTGTGAGCACCGGTATCGACCGCGTCAGCATGCGTCCGGTGATGATCTGGGGCGCCTACTAGCCTACCCATATATCTGGCGATCCGTACACGGTTCGGCCAGCAGGTCGCACGACACGTTCGGAAGGGAGCCACCGTTTATGTACCAAAGCTTATGCATGGCAGACTCGCCGCAGCTATAACGTCTGACGTGCTGTACGGTGACTAGTATAGATTAGTGGTGCAGCGCGGCGCATGTGTTCGCTCTTGTTCATCCATGGATCCAAAGGCGTACTTTCAATTCTCCGCACAATATATACCGTGATCACGTCAAGACAAGATGATTTCGACTATTCCTACACACCAAATTCCAATCCGCATAGCACTATGCGGAACTCCCAACTTTGCGCAGCCTCGTCATTTCGAGCTTCTTCGCTTCCCGCTCTTCCTCCATTTGGAGTTCATCCTCGTATGCGTAGAACTTCGGAACCACTAGATCCATCATGCCGTCGATGGTAAAGCTGTATGGTTCAGAATACCTTAGAGGCCACTTCACCTTCTGAGCCTGATCCCAGTCCACCAGGCGCCACAGGTTTACTGGACTGGATATGTCGGTGGATGATGCGGGGGCGGGGGCGTTCAAAGATGCTCGTAGGATATTTGATGGCTTTATGTCTAGGTGAACAATGCGACATTGGTACACGTCGCGACACAGTTGCATGAGCTGCTCGCTGTGCAACGTTGTGTAAGTACATGGCGTACGGGTTGAAGGACGCCCTGACTGACCGCAGTACTGCTTCTGGTATGTTCCGCAGCGAATCCGGTCTGCTCGGATCGACAGTCTCGCTCAAGGGTTTTCCCAATCTCTCCAGGAGTAGGATGCTAAGACTGGCGCAGGGGTGAGGCATATTGTGGACGTCGAACGTCTCTTTAGACCTCGGGAAGGTGGTCTCAGGGTCCCAGGGCGTGATACTGAGCTCCTGCAAGTTGACTGGACGACGAAAATACCCGTAACACCAGGCCGTCGCCTTGCCCTGTACGGGCTTGAGCATGTCGTACACGTCAGCCTCCTCCGAAATCCGTCGACCTTCAGTTTGCTTTGCAATCTTGACCACGAGGGGGTGAGGTATGGTGAAAGTGTATCCGGAAGGAGGAGGGATGACCTCGACTGCGTATGTCCACCCGCAGCTCCCTTCCCCAAGGAGCTCACCCAACTTCAGCTTCAGCGCCGGCTTCTTCCCGTCGCTACTCGGGAATTCGCGGTTTTGGAGACGGTCACGGTGAGGATAATTGAGATCGTTCGAGAGCGGGTCCGGAAGCTCTCGAGGGATCTCCAGTGCGACGTATTCTCCGTTGTTCGCCTTCGCTAGGCCGCTTATCTCGATGGAACCCTATTGAGAATGGATGATAAGCCATGTCAGGGCTCGCGCCGATAGGATTTACAGTTGCGCTGAGACTGACCAGAGTGTCATCGGAGAGAATAGTATCAATGGGCCCGGGCAGAGTGTTGTGAGAGAGACTAGTATCTGTGTGCCCAGACATTGGTGTAGTGGGAAGATTGGGACGACAGGAAACGTTTCAACGTGACAGGGGTTTGCTGAGGAGAATCCGGTCAATCATCGTCCAGTTTATGAATGCCGCCAGTAGTAGAATATATAATGATCGATGTGCTCGGCGCCCTTCGGCCCCATGCTAGCATCGGCGGACACTCGGCGGACTTCAGCCACAGCGGAGTCCCAATATCGGTACATTCTGACTGGGTGTAACGTCTCGTCGCTACGCCCAGCATCGCGCGCGGGTGACCGAGACACTTATCTGCGTACGACCTGTAGGGGTGTTCATGCATTCATGCTCGAGCTCGCGCAGAACTTCAAGCTCTTCCAGTCTGGAGACCAGCCGCACAAGGTTCTACGTAGGGCTTGACATGACGATGATACGTCTCGCTGCTCTCCTGACTCGGGCATTGGCATGCTCGGCTCGCTTCGTTGGGCTGCACTTGGAGCCGAGATGGTAATGGAGGTGAGAGAGATAGCGGACTGTTCTATTAATTTATACGCTGACGTCGTGAAGTTTTGGGAGGGTGAGCAAAAGGCACGCTCTCGCGCATCTTGCACAAAGGGACGCCGGTGCAGTCATTTGCCTGGAATGCGCTGGACGCGTTCATCCAAGCTTTAAAAGACCAGGTGCCGGGTGATTTATTCGTAGAGTGCGCGAGTGGTTCACACGAGCGATCAGTTGGTATACACCTGACGTGACGACTCGCCAGAGGCTAGGTTGGATTGCATCAGATGTCATCTCAAAGTCACCTCCATCCACTATCGTTTGTGGTTTCCCAATTCCCGTGCCGTCAACCAAAGTCAATATATTCTACATTCATGCTCCTAGGCCTCGTCTTTGCCACACCCGGAGTCGTCGCTGCCGCCCATACCAGTGTCCGATCCATCCCCGTCTCCGTCATCGCGCAAGTCATTCTCTATCATCCATTTGACTTCCGTCTTGATCTCACTGAAGATGACTTGACGCTGGAGTGGCATCTCCATCTTGTGGCAGTCCTCCCAGTCCACCAGGCGCCACAGGTAGCCCGACTCGGATGCTGCAGTCGTCGCGCTTGGTTCAAGAACTCGCAGTATGTTCGCGGATTTGATATCCTTATGGTTGAACCCGAGTTCTCCCGCTGCTTTGTACATTTGAATCAACTGGTCCCTGTTAAAATTCAAGTCAGATCAGCATGAGTTGCGTGCTCGATGTGCCTTCGTCAGGGACTAACCGTAGCTCAGACAAATTATCGGGTAGTATGTGCCTCGGAGTCTTCCGAAGAGATGTACCCATCCTCTCCATAAGGAGCATGTTCAAGCTGGCGTCGGTGTGTGGCATATGGTAGATGTCGAATGACCTCGGGAATGTACAATTGGGATCCCAGGGTGCGAGACTCATCTCCTGCAAGTTGACGAAGCGACGGAAGTATCCGAAGCAGAGGGGTATGATCGTGCCTTGTAAGCTCGAAAGCTGGTCGTAGACGTCCGCCTCCTCGGAGAGACGCCGGCCTTTAATCCGTGCTGCTATTTTGACTGCGAGGGGAGGCATCGCTTGGGCGGGCCCTATTTCAGAGGGACTCGAGGAAGTGACCTCGACTTCGTATACCCGTCCGCTCCCTCCTCCACCGATCAGGCGCCCCAATGCCAGTTCCAGAGTTCGACCAGAACCCAACCACGCCGGCTTTGTTGAAGTACTACGTCTTGGAGCTGGCCAGACAGTTTTCCAATCGGGGCGACTTTGGTCATTTGTGAGCGGGTCCGGCAGCTCTCGAGGGATTGTTAGGACAATGGCATTTCCGTCGTTGTCTCTGGCAAGGCCAGTGATCTCAATTGCTGCAACTCGAAGCCGGTGAGTAGGCGAGTTCTAGAGAGGGGCAGATGATAACTAGTCAGAAAACCTGTCGCACGCCTACAGAGACTGCGGATGGAGTAGTTACAACAACGAACCAAACAGTTCTGAGCTTGATTGATCCAGGGCCCCGAAACCTGGGCCGTCGTCGCAGTGTAAGCTGTAGTAGGTGCCTGCGGGAGCAAATTCGTCGTTGTAGAGTCAGGCTGGTCCGGCGCCGTTACCATAGTGAACTGTTGAATACAGCTGGTTGAGGGGTAAATGACAAGGCCCAAGGATGGTGGCTAAACTAGTTTTTTTGGGCCTGCGCAAGGACTAATCCGGAGATGAGCGCCCTGAACCACATCGTTTTGTTTTAGGTAAGTAACATCACCGGTTCAACGTTCACTCGTTCACTATGTCGACGGCCGCCATCCATAACTGCGATACATATCCAAGTTATTAAGCTTACTAGTCCTGGCTTCCACGCGTTTCTGGTGAACGCTGTCCCCACTGATAGAACTTCACAAAACACAGACCAACGACGACCGCCTCCCCACCGATCTCAGTCGTCTGCATCATCTATGGTGTCTACATCGCATGAGTCTTCAGAATCAAGCTCCAACTCCCACTCGTCCTCGGAGTCCTGTTCTCCAGTTTCCATCTCGAGCTCTTCTATGAGTTCGTTTTCAATCAGATGTTCGGCACGCGATTCGAAATCGTGCACCCTTCCTTGACGGGTGTAGCCATACGATATATCGAAGTCCTCCCAGTCGATCAGACGCCACCGACTGAGATGTGGCGTATCTTGAGCAGTACCAGGGGACCTAGTAGCGTCGAAGGAGGCCTCAAGGATGTCGGAAGCTCCGATGCCGTGGTGTATGATCCCGAGGTCTGAAGCGGCCATCCACATTGTGACCAGCTCCGCTCTACAAATTCTATGAGTGTATACACATGACGCTGCGAGCCTCTCGCTTACTGTAGGCCAGGTGCGACGTCGCCAGCTCTGAACATAGACAGCGGGCGGCCGAGCTTCTCCAGCAGCAGAATATTCAGACTTGCGGAAGCGTTCGGCATATCGTAGATGTCAAGGTCCTCCGCGGACCTTGGCAGCTTGCATCGAGGATTCCAGGGGACGACGATCATCTCTTGCAAATTGACGAAGCCCCGGAAGTACCCATAGCAGCGGGGCAGGATGGCACCCTGCAGGCTCTGCAGCACCTCGTACGCACCGGCCTCCACGGAAAGCCGCCGGCCGCTCCTCTCCCGCGCGATCTTTGCAACGAGCGGGGGGATGTCGATGCGGGGGGAGATGACATGCACATCGTACACCCAAGTGTACCGCCCTGCGTGCATCCTCTTGCCAATCCGCAGCTCAAGACGGATTCCCGGCCCTTGCGAGGATGGCACTTCAGCCCGAACGGGCTCGGCCGTGCCAGTGCTAGGTTTGTATGCGCCCCAGTCGATGTCAGCGTCCTCTTCTGAGTCGACAATGAAATGGTGGGTTGCGGGGTCGTCAGGGTCGTAGTAGACTGGTCCCGGGGGAAAGGATGGCACTTCAGGGCGTGCTCGTGTAACCTCCAACGTGTGATCTGATGAACTCTGAACCTGGAAGGCTGTAAGCCGCACAAAGAGAGGTCTTCAGTCTGTGAGAGAACGACTATGATTGCATAGTACTGTACCTGTAAGCCGCACAAAGAGAGGCTTCAAGTACTAGTAAGTAAACATGTAAGGAAGCATAGGTAGTATGGGACTTACTCTTCAGTCTGTGAGAGAACGACTGAAGAGCAGAGGCCTGCAGAGTCCTCCTTATATACTACTGGGGAGGACGATGAGTAAGCGTATAGGAAGAGGGCATGTGACGTCCAGAGGACGCTGACTGAGCGATGAGTAACGCTGAGTAAGGGAGCATAATCGACATAAGGTCAGATAGTCCATGGCTGAGTAATGCGAGTAATCCGGACACTGTCTAGAATAGTCCGGAACATCGTAGAACGTACCAGAATCATATGGAGGGATGGCAGGATGCCAAGTAAGTACAGGACAAAAGAATGTACGTATATGGTAAGTAGGAAAGTCCATGCTGGCGTATGGTAGACGCACAGCCACTATCACTGCCACTCCCGGTCCGGCACAGCCGTAGACACAGAAGTTCAACATGATCTTTGCCATCATTCTCTTTGGCCAACCCCAAGACCGAGATAGAGGTTATCGAGTAGTCGCACTGCGGTGTAATTCAGAGTGTCAGTGACTTGCAGATCGACTTACATACTATCGTAGCCGTACGTCCAAAGGGAGCAGACCTCGCGGCTTAGGCGCACTTACCGGCATGGACGTCATGGACATCGCTATTTCGAATCGTTGTGAGGTCGTTTGACTTGACGTTGCAAACAGGAGGCGATGGCAAGTTCTGCGGGTGGTGTATTTTGGCACAAAAATGAGAGCCAGCGGGTAGTGCTGTCAGCATGCATATGGCGTTGTCCAGCTTCAGTCGCTGCAGCGGCGCAGCCTGCAGAGCTGCTGGCGGAGTTTAGATTCTTACGTCCTCAGGCTTACGTACACAAACAGTAGTCAAAGTTAGTGCTATACCATCGCTATCATGTACATATCGAGAAGTTACAACCCATCAGCACTACATCAGCACCAGTGATCACCCCGACCTTGCCTTCATCCGGAGTTTTCGCGCTCGCCGCTCTTCTTTCCTCTTCAGCCTATCTTCCGCGTCGTAGAGAGCCGGACAAACGTCGTCCAGCATGTCCTGGATGGCGTGGCTGTATATGCTGAAAGGGTCGGAACATTCCAAGGGCAGCCTCAGCTTCTCAACCTTCTCCCAGTCCACGAGGCGCCACGGGTTAGCCGGGTTGGATGTGTCGGAAGATGACGTGAGTGCAGGAGCGGTCAAAGATGCTCGTAGGATGTTTTCCGGCCTTATGTCTAGGTGAACCAAGTCGAACGGCGGGAACAAGCCCCGACACATTTCCAAAAGCTGCTCGCTGTGTAACCGTTGCGTAAGTAAATCTTGTAGGGGTAAAGGTACGTCAACACTCACCGCAGTACTTCCGGTGGTATGTTCCTCAGCGAATCCGATCTGCTCGGGTCGACGGTGTCCTGCAAGGATTTACCCAGCCTCTGCAAGAGCAGGACGCTAAGACTGGCGCAGGGGTTAGGCATATCGTGCACATCGAACGTCTCTTTCGACCTCGGGAAGGTGCATTCTGGGTCCCAGGGCAGGATGCTGAGCTCCTGCAAATTGACCGACCGGCGGAAGTACCCATAACAGATGCCCGTAGCCGTGCCCTGTGCGCCGCGTAGTTGGTCGTACGCCTCAGCCTCCTCCGAAATCCGGCGGCCTCCCGTCTGTTTTGCGACCTTGACCACGAGGGGTGGTGTGGAGAAACTACACCCAGGATGGGATGAGATGACCTCGACTGCGTATACCCACCCGGAGCTCCCTGCGCCGATGAGCTCCCCCATCTTCAACTTCAGCGTGATCTCCGAGCCTGACCACGGCAGTGTGTTCCTATCGCGTTTGCGGGGGTCGCCGATTGGGAGACCGTCACTATCCCAATAATTCTCGTCGATCGAGAGCGGGTCCGGCACCTCTCGAGGGATCCTCAGTGTGACGAATTGTCCATCGTTCGCCTTCGCTAGGCCGATAATTTCGATGTAACCCTGTAGAATCGATAGTCAGGTTCCTACAGATAGCTATATAATTGGCTGATGTTGGGGTTCAACTGACCAGACAGTCCTGAGAAAGACTAGTCGAGAGCTCCATGGATGCGGGCGTGCCCTCGTCGGCTTTTGCAAAACTGCGAGGCGTCAACTCGGGGAACGCCACTTCAGGCACAGGATCCTATAGATATTCGAGCTCTTCATGAGAGGAAATCCCAGCCATTCAGGATAATCCGTCAACTGACCTTATTCGGGGAGGAACCTGTTAAATCTTCCAGCGAGTTCGTCATCGTGGATGCCATTTCTTGACTCGAAGTCATCGCTGGGACCACAAACGTTGGTCAGACGCCGGCAGGATTGTATACGTCAGCACGAGACGAAGGCGACCGAGAAGGTGCAACGGCGAATTTGCATTCGCAGAGCAAGTAGTCGCAAGATCACGCAGGATGCGCTGCTGGAGGAGATATGATGAGAAGTTGTTAACGGTCTTGGCCGACCCCCAGACGTTTGAGCGCTACTTCTCAGACTCGTGTGGTTTTAGGTAAGGAATGTCGCGAAGGTCTATGGCTACTATCTTGCACCAGTCGTACACATTACACGGCCAATTCATCAGACGGGTGGCTGCCTTGAACGTTGATGTGTTGATAGCTCATAGCCACTCCGAGGGGAAACACCCGTCGTCTCAAAGTGCTCAGGCTTACTTTGAAATCTGTGTTCCGGGCGCGGAGGGAATCACCCGCTCCATCTATGTTGCACACACCAGGCAGAATCAGTTTGGAATATACAATTATATATCACGCTGATGATACCAAGACAGCACCAAGCTAGTCGTACCACCGCTCCCGCAGGCGTTTCCGCGCCACCATCGGTTTCACGATGAAGATCGCGAGCGCGAGGCCACCGATGGTGAACACGAGCTGCACCTTGTTGAAGTTCTCGCTGAGGACGTCGAACGTGTTCGACGGTGCGACGCGCGTGGAGAATAGGTCCAGGCCGTACGCGAAAACGAGCGATGTTGACTCGAGCAGCGCCGGGGACGTCACGACGCGGCGCGTCTTTGCCACCTGCGCACGCAGCAAGGTGAGAAGGTGTCCCGTGTATTGGGTGAGCAAAAGCCTACCTGGTAATTGTGCGAGAGGACGCGCTTCGGGTCGTCGGGGATGACGGGGTCGTACTGGATGAGCCATTCCTCCATCTCTTCCGTCGTTGGCTTCTGCTTCGGGCGTCGCGGGTCAAGGAAGCGGCGAGGGACTGATTGGATCTGCCCGTGCTCATGCGCAACTGCAGTCGCATGAGTCAACGCCGATTGAACAGCGGGAGAAACACTAACCGATGATGTCCTTCATGGTGATCCCATAGCTCGTCGAGGTAGCCGCCAGGGTCGTGATGCCGCGCGCGAACACATACGACTGCTCGTGTATGCTCACCGACGTGGTCTTATTCGAGAGTGACGTCAGGTCCGAGCTGGGGCAGACGGATGGTCAAACACGGCCGGAAGAGCGGAGCATCAGGGAACGCACCTCAACGTCTTATCATCGATCCCATGCCCCTCGTAGAGCTCGACGGAAACGACGCGATAGCCCTTCGCCTGGCCGGGGCCCACCTCGCTGTCGTAATAGTGGTACACCAGCCAGTTCTCGACAAGAGCCGCCTTTACGTCGCACGCGCCCTCCGCGGACGGCAGCACCGCGTGGTAGATGACGGTACCCTTTGCGCCGTCGACCAGGTACACCGCGCACGTCGCCGACTTGGATGCGGGAACAGATGCCGACGGGCCCGTCACCACGCCGATGAGGTTCGGGTTGAGATACTTGTACAGCGTCGTGCGGTTGCCGAGTACCTTCCCAAGCGACGCGACCGGGTCCGTGGGCCGCGCAAAGATGGTGCGGATGTCCTCGGTAGGCGGGAACGGCAGCGTCCACGTCGGGTACGCGATGTACCGCCCGGTGAACTCGACATTCGAAGGAATTTGATGACCGGTGAGCTGGCGCTGGCCAGGAGGGCCGGTTTTCAATGGGATGCGCAGGGCTGGGGCGGCTTTCTCGAGTGCGCGAAGGGTCTCGTCTGTTTCGGGGAACAAGTGTACTTGCAGGAACTCATCGAGCAGCACGACGACACGCGCTGATGCAGTTTTCAGGAGGAATGCCTCTACAAGCGGGCCAGAGACGACGTCTTTGCCTTGCAGAACGTCGTTGGCCGGAGATTTGCCTGTTGCGTCGTCGCCGGTCAGAGCATCTACGTGGAACAGCACAGTGTCCACGAGGCCCTAGACAATGGTCAGATAGTAGACGGCGAAGTAGACGGGGATAACCTACGTTGTTTGCTTTTCGCTGTGTCACAAGCACGACTTGGGGAATTTCGCCGTCATTGACCGTGCGCGTCACAAACAATTTTGCGGGAATGATTTGGCCGCCCACTTGCGCGGCCCAGCCAAGACCAAAGACACGACTCCAGAGGACCTCTCCGTTCGCCGAGTCTATGCCGTGAACCTTGCCATGGGACGTAGCGGCGACAATCACCTTTCTAAAGCCGAAGGTATCGCGAGACAGAGGCTCCGTCGCATTGGTGGACGGCGCAACGGAGGCGCTCGCGGAGGCATACGAGCCTGTCACGAATCGCCGCACGAAGTTGACGGCGTACTGCGGGAAATCCTGCAGCAGGGATTAGGTTCGTCCCTTCCTCCCAAAACCCAGGGTCCTGCGCACCTGTGCGTCGGAAAGTTGCCGGCGGAGACGCGCCCCAAAGTTCTCTTGCTCGACGCCGGCGTGCGAGGCGATCTTCCTTTCGGGCAGTTCGACGAGCTCGGCGACACGAATATCGGCGAGGCCCTCTTCGCGCGTCCATTGATGCTGGTCGTGCTGCCAGAGCTGAATAGCTCCCGTACTGGTAGTCAGGAATAGCCGTGAAAGCACCCTGTAAGGCTCGGGGTTCGCGGCGTCGACGGCGACCTAGGGCGAGCACTCAGGGAAGTTCATGAAGGGGCGGAGACGAGCAAACGTACATGGGTGATAATGCCGTGCTCCGCCGTCTTGAATGGGAATGTGAATCCCGTAACGAGGCCCTTGCCCTCAGCGAGGTGTGACGCGAAGATGTGCGCCGATGCTTGCTGAAGAACTGTCAACACAAATGCCGCCCACGGACGGGACAAGACGCACCCTGAACGCGTGTGACCAGAAGACCCGGGCGATGTATGGGTGGCCGTCGACGTCTAGACCGCCGGAGTAGATAGCATCGGAGCGCTGCGGCGACGTCGCCTAAAGAGAGAAAGTCAATATGGCAATCTGCCAGCCGGGGCAGTGTTGTACGTACAGAGTCTGCAAAGTCCCAGATTACCTTCAAGCCCTCGGAGCTGAGTCTAATCACCCGTCCAGAACCATCTTCTTGCACAGCAACGAACTGGCCATATGCGGAGACTCCAACGTCTCGCAGGGAGCGGTAGGTTGCTCCCTTGATGACGGCGGGCTTCGCCTTGAGGCTCGGTGTCAAAGTGTAATATTTGATAACCTTGCCCTCGAGCCACACGATGTGCGGTTCTACTTCCGATGTTCTGTGGTCGCGTACGACCACTACGTCGGTAAACCCTGTAGTGACGCTAGAAGGGACGTTCCCGCTGGCAATGAGTTCGCCGGTAGTCGGGGATAGGGTGCTGATGTGCAACGTGTACGACGCAAAGGAGTTGGCGAGCCCGAGGAGATAGATGGCCGACGGCGTTACAAGAATCTTTGAATACACCACGAGAGATCTGAATACCAGAAAATTAGGACTCGTCAATCAGGTGGTCTCGGGCTCGTCTTGCACCAAAGCAGAAGCAGAGCCTGCCCCAAGCTGCTCACGTTTGATCTGGCGCGCTCCAGCCCCACTTCACAGCTCCAGTGCGCCGGTCGATGCTCCGGAGAACGTGTCCGTCCGTGAGCACGAATACATCCCCAGCTTGCACCCCAGAGCCGAAGGAAATAGCAGTGCCCAGAGTTTCTGGTTCAAACAGTCGTCCCGCCTCAGGGCTATGAAGTCGGGTTTCCAGTAGGAGGTCGCCGTCTATTGCGTCGAATAGGCGGAGGTTGGCACCTCCGACGCCGGACAAGGCGGCGACCACTGTGGACGCTCGTCATTGCAGATCAACTCAGGGCATACATGAGCACATACCGTCATTGTCCTTGTGGTACGCGATAATGCGGTCGTCGTCGTCGAACACATACCGCCAGTCTATGCTTGACCGCATTCATTCCCCTGCCGTTATGACATACGGCTGTCTTGCTCACCTATTGAGCCGTTCGCTGGGTTCACAGAAGCAAGCACGTTGCTCTGTGTTGCGGTCAGAACAGTACTGCGCGTCGCCCCAGTGTCGTACTCTCTCCGGTGGAATGTGGGGGCAGTGGCAGCGGACTGGATGAGCGGAACACCGAGCTGAGGTTTATGCCAGTCGAGCACGCCGGCCTCCGAAGCGTGCAGCGCGTATGCACACGCCGCACCGAGTAGAACAGAGAAAAGCCTCATGGAGGCTTTCTGAAGCCGAGCCAGAGCAGTTGGCGGAGAGGATGAGAGAAGAGCTGCGAGAGTGGAGTGTGCGCGCCGCATGCGACGCGTCCACCGACGCGGTGGCAGCGCTAATTAGGCGCTCGTGGACCAGCGCCCATAACTATACTGACCATTCTCTTGCGACCACCTCATCAGTACTCGATGTCAGTCACCCACAGGCAAGTGTAAGAGAGTATCTGGTTTGGACTCCATCGAGATGACGAGGGCGATCTAATTCGTTTAGACATGCAGAACGATACTTCGACGAGACCTTGCAGACACCCAGGAAGGCACGGACCTGAATCCTATCGACGGTTTCGTCGCCCTTACGCTGGAATATTCCCAGCAGCCGTATGATTGTGTCAACGAGGTGAATCCTAAGACCGCTTTCCCAGGCCAATCAAAAAGTTTACAGTGTGCGAGTATACAACCACCGGCGTAACATTGGCAAAGACGCACAGCATACAACCCGTTTACTAGAGGGCCACATGGTGACGAGGACCACAACTTAGCTTAGAATGGGTGAGGGTCTATGCTGCTTCTTCAGTGGAATACACTCCGCAAAATATGACAGCCTTATGTCGAATGAAAGCACCTCAGGGCAATCGCACGCGGCAAGTGTGGCAAGTCAAAGTAGGCTGAATAGTCCTATTAGCAACATGGCGTTGCACGATGCAGACTCTATTCTAACTGCAGACACGGACGTCAATGGCAGGTCGATGGGTGAGAGAAAGAGACATACCTGGATGAACTAGACTAGAGGTCTCTTCTACTTGAGCTTGGAGAAGAGTTTTGGCGCAGTGCAACCCTGTGCAAGCCTCAGTACGAGCCAACGTCAATAGGAAGACGCAACATACGTTGACGCAGTGCATGAGGCTACATAGGGATGCATTAGCAACGTGTTTCGACTTCACGCCGGGACGGGTACTCACTGGTCTGGTGGGACAGAAGGGACGAGCGCGGCGCGACGTCAGCAGGCGGTATAACGCATTCACAAGACTACTTACAGCTAGAAAGCAGAGTTAGCACTAACAACATCTCCGAACGCAGACGTGTACTCACAATTCCTCAACGCAGTCCTCGCCCTTGTAGCCCTCGCCAGCGTTGACCTTCTCCTCGCAGTGCTGGAAGTGGTGCAGCGCGGGCGCGCACTTCGCCGACTGCTCGCACTCCTCCACAATGGCGGGCAGGGGCTATCCACCACACGCACGTAAGCAGCTGCCAGCGCAAACAAATGCGTGCGTCTATACGCACGTCCTCGGGCTCCTCCTCTTCCTCCTCTTCCTGGGCGGGCTCCTCCTCGGCCTCCTCCTCCTGGGAAGGCTCCTCCTTCGCCTCCTTCTCCTCAGGGGCGTCCGCGTGGACGGTGAAGAACGACGAGAACATCGACGAGAGACTCATTACCGAGCGCGAGCAGGAGGACAACGTTGACGGTGTTCAAGCGCGGATGCGACGGCCGCGAACGGAAGACGGACGGCGCCTATTCGCTGACAATCGGCCGTTTCCGATTGGTCTTGCCCGGTTCGTCTCCTGCTCCGAAGCTGAACCGCTCTCTGATGTGAACCGAACCACCTGTCGGTGCTGCTCCTCGAAGTCCGGAGGAGCTTTTATTGACTCTACCAAACGTTTCCGGCGACTTCGCCTCATGGAAATCGCAACTTATTGTGATGTCCCGTTGTACTCCGACTGAGTCGTGAAGGGACGCACAAAATCCAAATAGCTGCTTCGAAACACAGAACAAACCTCGGCGTGCGCTCTGAATACTGTTGGCACACAGCGAGCTACGAGACAGATAGGAAACCGACAAGGTGAAAAATCTAGCGTTCTAGCGGCGGGAAATGACAGGGGCTACACATCCGTAGAAAGGCGATGCGATGCGCACTAAACCTAACCATCCTCGACGAAATAGGGAGACTCGGTTTGCATCTGGAAACATACAATCATGTTAGTCACGACTGACATCAGGGCCTCTATGCATTTCAGCGAAGAGCGATACTTACCCAGGGCTCGTCACGTCCAGAGACGTACTTCTGCGGTGGGCGCTCCCAGCACGCAACCTTGTCGACCTCCTCCTGGGTGTGCAGCGGGATGACGACTCCGAGTTCGTAGTTGTTGATCTACGAGTTTTTTTCCGTGATAAACGCGCAAGAGCTGATAAGTAAGATAGGACGTACGTTC
The DNA here is from genome assembly GCF_000271585.1 of Trametes versicolor FP-101664 SS1. NCBI lineage: Eukaryota > Fungi > Basidiomycota > Agaricomycetes > Polyporales > Polyporaceae > Trametes > Trametes versicolor. The sequence continues at coordinate 263,776 of NW_007360328.1, forward strand.
AGCGAGGGATTGAACCCGCTCCCCGAGAGCGTGCCCCACGCGGAGGGCGTGAAGTTGTGCGAGCCAACGTACACCCAGCCCGCAAGCTTCGCGGAGCCCGCATCCTCGTCGGTATCTACCTCAGAGCTGCGAGTTGCCGATGCGCGTTGGTGGCCATCCAGAGTGCCCGTCTTCTCTTTGAACGTCCCAAGGATCATCTGCAGACACGCATCGATCCATCAACGCGGGTGGAAAGAATGAATGCTTCGTAGCTACCTTCGAATGCATGAGCACGCGCCCACGCTTGCTCCTCGTCTGGTGAAACAGCTGCCGCGGGAAGTTCGCCCCCTCCCACTGCTTCCGCCTGCAGAACATCGTACCGCCACCCTACGCTCTTCGCTTCAGCTCCTGCGAAGATAAACGCACAATACGCGCAAGACGCACCGACTCTCCCAGCACGCTCTCGCGCACATACTGCGCAGTCGGGAACAGTATCTTGACCGCAGGGTAGGGCACCTTCGCGCGGCGAGTCTTGGGCGTTTCGAGCCAGCTCTGCGTCGATTCGCCGCGGGCAGAGAGGAAGAATTCGTTCACCCACATCGAGCTATAGTTGCCAATGGATGACCCCTGGACAGACGTCAGCGCGACCGGTACACGATGAGGTTAGAAATACGGTGCCGCACCTGACATTCGAGCGCGAGTTCTTTGTCCTTGGGGACGGTGGCTTCCATGTCTAGCAAGGCCTTCATAAGTCGTGTATGGCCGGTGAGAATGACCTGATTTGAAGGCCCTGGATCAGTCGGACTTGCGTATTAGAGGTGTATATATATCGCACCTTTGGCCAGCCCTCGTGTTTGCCGGCGACCGAGGGAACGAGTGCAGCTTTCACTCGAGAAAAGTCCCAATGAGAGCGAAGGTCTTCCAATCGTTGCAACGGGAGGTTCGGATGCTACACCAGACAATTCGTCGTTAGCCCTATGAGAAAAGAAATAGTTCACTCACGTCGTTTCTCAACATGTTGATCAGGGCTGGCGCAACATTCAGAGCATGGAGTACGCGGACCATGGCTGAGGCGAAATCCTCCGTGTCTGCAGGTTGGGTGACGGGTGATGGCCGCTTCGGGATATCTTGCACCCACACGGACTAGAAGCATTCAGTATGTGGAGTATATTGGTGAGTGACATCCTGCTCACGTTCTCGATATCGCGCCAATCGTACTCGACTAGATTGGCTGTGGAGACGACCACACGCAAACGGCCGTCTCTGTATAAAAGCTTGCAGGAGGTCAGGAGACAGCTTCAAAGAGAAAACCTAGTCATACCAGCATGAACTATTCACCAATGAGCACACGGGATGTCAAGATCAAGAGCAGAACGTACCTTCATGTGCATACACCCGAATCCATTGCGAAGGAAGGGCGTAGTTCTGATCCAGTTAGGCAATATCGCCTTGATAGTTGCGTTGCCTGAGGTTTGGTTTAGCTATCAATTTTGGCAAATGAAGGCGACCAAATTACCTCGAGGATCGTGATCTACAGCGATTACTGGCGTGTTGGGGGAGAAAAGTTGGTACATCCACTGGTAAGACCAACAGAAAGCAGAAACGATCGCAAACTCGATATCCTCCTTCTACACACCTGAATTAGCAATGGACGTGGGCTAAATTATCAGTGGTACTGACCGGCGCAAGAATCTCTGACAGTCTGAATACCGGTCGCCTGTCTTTCTGAGGATCAACATGCTGGTTGGCCGTCTGACGCAGTTCGCCATCGAAGTACAGGTTGCGAGAAGCAGCACCGGAGCTCGATGCAGCGCCTTGCCCGACACTTCTAGAGGCGGTGGCAGGTGCAGGGGTGCTAAAGGGAACAGAAGCAGACACGTTGGCACGACGTGCACCGACACGAGAGGAGGAAGAAACGCGCTGCCTTTTCGCATCGCGAGGCCGCTGGCCCCCATCCATTTCATCATCAGAGCCATCTGCGGCCCGGCCGACGCCTGGATCGATGTCGGGACGGAGTCGTTTCTGTCGCGCAACGCGCTCTTGCTCCAATTTTGCCCGCTCTGAAAGGAAAGACGGAGTTGACGAGGATGGGGTGGGAGGGTTGCCTGAGGGCATGGTGTGCTGTGGTATCATCGCCGAAGTTGCGCGCGTCTCTTGCTTGGACGCTTCAATGGCGCGCTGTAACTCTGCTTCGAAGCGAGCGTCCTCGTCGTCCTCATCGTCGGCGGATAGGTCGATGACCTCGTGATGCACTTCAGCAGCACGACCATTGCTTTCCTGGAGGCTGAGAGCAATAGCCCTGCGTATTGTAAGCGTGACAAATCAGTTGTGTTAACTTCTGCCACTAGTGACCATGCCACAGACCTCGCAATGTCGTCGTCCATTATTGTCCTTGGAAGCGGCTTCGGCTGTAGAGTCAGTGAATCTGTTTCAGGGAGGACTCGCAGGCATCGACGGACGGCCGCCCGCACCTTTGTGTGGAGGCCAAGTGGTGGTCGAGAACAAGCTGCGTTGCGGGGGCGCTGCTGCCGCCACCCGATACGCGACGCGTCAGTCACGTGCTCTGTCTCCAGTTTGGCGCTTTTGCCCGGAAACAGCCTGAAACGGCGCGCTAATGTTTTGACGCAAGCCTCTCATCCCAACCTGGAGATTGCCTGAAAACGATCTCAACTCCTCCCAGTGCCCACTACTACCACGCTATCGACATGTCTCCCCCAATATTACCGGTGGAGGTCTTCGAAACTATCATTGACTTCTGTCGCCGTGAGCCTGGTCTCTGGGAAAGCCCCCAGTGGATATGGCAGTCTTATGCTCGGCTCACAGCGTGCTCCCTCACTTGCAAAGACTGGCTACCACGCAGCCGACGAAACCTTTACACCATCATCATACTGACAGATCGTCCGCGCTTTGACACGTTTGCTAGCAGCATCTTTCGGAACCCTTTTCTGGGCAATCTCGTCCGCGAAGTTCGAGTACAATCTCATGACACGTATATTCCCTTTGCAATGTCCGAGCTTCTCCAAAAACTGCCTCACGTTCGCTCTCTTGTTTTTGACGCAGATATATCGCTTTACCCCCCTAGCTACATGGTCCTTGTATCCCAATACCCGATAACCAGCCTCTCCATCTGGGACTTGTCGATCTTTCCCTCCTGGGCGACTCTCTTCAATTTCATCTGGTCATTCCCAGAGCTCTCGAAGCTCCGGCTTGGCAGCCACCTGGATGGTCTGCCAGGTAAAAAGGACGTCGCCGACGAGCTGACACTTGCGAAGGGAGCTAGACTCAGCGCGATCGCTAGTCGAGGGCGCTGCAGTCGGCTGAGAACTCTCGAGTTGTATGTGCGTCTGTCGGGCGGGCTCAACTTATGCCATCATCTATGTGAGATGCCTGACCGTATTATTCCAGGACATCTGGTACCTATGCTCTAACTTCCCGCCCAAAGGCGTATTCGGAGACGCTTTAGAGACGCTAATGGTCAAGGTCGGCGAGCGAGCTTGTAGAGCAGCCCAGTCTGCGATACAGCCAGGATTTCGTGAGCCACAACGCACGTCTCGCTTTGACCCTGCTGATATGTCTGCGTGGTAGCCCTGCTGAAAGACTTTGCCGCTCTACGCTCGCTAACGACGTTAGAGATACACCTTACCAGATATGCGCTTGCACCTGCGCATGAGACCTGGCGCCACCGGCGCATGGCCACGGAACTCCAACTCCTCGTCCAGAACATGTATGCCAATAAATGTGCCCTTAAAAAGCTCCGCTTTCGCTTCGCTGCACCTGAGTCGATCAACGATTTGACGCTGCCCTTCAACGCCAAACTTCTCCTGGACACATATTTCCGGCACCTGTTCTTCGGGGTTATCCGAAGCATTCCAGCGTGGCGCTTTTTGCGCCAAATCGAGGTTGTGCTGCCCTCGAACGATCTCCCCGCCCCTTGTCTTGAGGCGGATTGGTGGACGGACTACCTCCGCGCCGACGACCGGCTGCCATTTGACGGAGATATCGGGATCTCGCTCTCGTTTTATCGGGCCTACTGTGAGTCGCTCCGTTCTGGAGGGAGGCATGCGGAGGCTTATACCCTGCTCTTTTCGCATACAGCATATCTGGACCCGGACAAGACGCTGCCTCCCGCATGGTACTGCATCCGCCACCGCGCGGCAGTCGTGCCGACCATCTGCACCGAAGAATGCTTCAAGAAAGGGCCACTCCCGTACGATATCGCAGAAGGGTTTGAAGAGCTGGGCGTATAGCCAGGGGGTCCTCAATATCTGGTCGTCTTGCATACGTCCAGCGGTATCCCCGTACCCCGCAGGTATGCGTCCATGTCCTGGATCCTACTACTATCTAGTTGCGGACGCTCATACGGTATCTAACGAGAAACAGGCTTCTTCCAGCGTGGTCTTTTGGAATCTCCACCTTGTATTCCACCGAAGGGTCCGAGCTACTACCTCAACAACTCTGATCGCCGTCTACTACCTCCCTCCCAGACGTCCCAAGATTGAAATGTACATCGAGAAACCCCCTCCCCGTCACACCGACAAGCTTGCAAGGCCCAGCCAACCGCCGCTCACACGCCGACAGTGACCGTGGTCGTCACCGGGCCCGTGGTGAAGAACGTCGCCGTCGAGAACTCCGTGAGCGTCGTCGTCGCCGTCTCCGCGGTAACCTCCGTCAGGAGGTGCGTGAACGTCGTCGTCGCCCGCACGGTCGCGATGCTCGGGTGCCCGTCGACGGTGAGCGTCGTGACGCGCGTCACCGGCGCGATCTGAGTCTCGGTGAGCACGGTCGTGTGCGGACGCGTTGTGATGACGGGCTCGAGCTCGGTGAGGATGGTGGTGACTGCGTGCGCCTCGGTGGTCGTGATGGGCTTCACGATGGCGGGGACGGCAGCGACTGGAGGCGAGGGTGCGGTTAGCGGTGTAGCGGTGTGGGACAGGTGACGGGGCGACGTACTCTGGCCGACGGCGAAGGCTGCGAGAACGAAGCTGAGCGTGTACATCATATTTGCCAGAGGCGGGAGTGGCTGAAAGAGATGGAAGAAGGTTGTTGGGAGGAGTGGCAGCGGGATCGATGTGCTGCTCCTAAAATGTCTCGTACGCAGCTTTATACGTCTCACTGTTTGACCCAATACTCCCTGCTTGCTTAGCCGTCGTAGCCTCGATTCCAACAAGGCGGTGTAGAATTCAATTGTGGTAGTAGGTGCGACCCCTCGATGTTGCTTGATCGGCGTGGTGCGGCTTTGTATGAAGCGTGCATGTAATACGCCAAACCATATGTATCATCCTGCAGCATGACGATAACGTAGTGCAGAAAGGGTAGGTCAGTTACGCGAGCACGTACAGCCATATTTACCGAGGCCGAGTAGAACGGCAGTCTACGCAGTCAGCCGTACAAGACCGGATACACTGAGCGCCCCCTTGCCTACAGAATGAAGGCGCGATGTGGTCTTTATGCGCCGGGTGTGAGCCTTCACGATAAAGCCGCATATACCCGCAGTGCGATGCGCCACAAGCATACACAGTTTGCGATGTCTCTGGGTCGATGATCGAGCGTCCGTAGCATGGACCCCTGCGTGTTAACTTGCGGAAGATGCATCCTATGTAACAATCAAGTTGGCGGTCAGGCATCAGAAGATGGGTAAAATTAAGCCCGGGATAATTGCTCGCCCAGACTGGACTCGTGCGTGAGGGCGATTATGTCCCCATATCCCGCGATCCGTTACGAAGCCGCGCGAGCATTATGCCACTACGAAGCATGCGAACGCTGACCTGAGCGGGGTCACGGGCCCGCACGGCTAGTGGGAGATGCTACGCAGCAGATTGCGTGAGTGCCATGATGTGCTGTTGAACATCATCATGCGGTCGAAGGAATCAGAACCTAAGGTGGTCCGCCGCGGCGCATAGAACATGGTCGGGCGAGACGTGGCCGCCTCTAAGTCCCCCGCGGCGCGAGCTGCGAACTGTTATTCTTTGCCCATGGCTAAAAGTCAAAGTCAATCACATTTATGACGGTACAGTAGAGTATCTGAAACATACCGTGTCTGGCTGAGGGCGGGCAAACATGAAGTGTCCGGGACGAAGCGACGGCCGTTGCTTTGGAAGCGCCCGAAAAGGGCCGCACCTCCTCTGGGGCGGCGCTTACTGAACGCTCCTCGAGCTCTCACCATCAATTCACCACCTCACTCGAGCTAGTCGCAGTACCTGAGTCGCACCCATCGACGGAAAGTTATACTCTGCTTTACGCTTTCGAGAAAGAACACAACGACAGACGCAAAAATTACTATGATACGGGGTCAATTCTCCGTGAGCGCTTCTTGCTCAGACCTCTCGCCGCCGCCCTGTCTTTCAACTTGGATGACCCGCCAACAATTTCCCCAATTCTACTTCACCATCCGACAATTGAGGTACAGAAAACTCTGGCTATGCGATATCGGTATAGCTGCTAGGATGAACTGAGCTCATCGGACCGCACGGCGGGTACGAATGGTCTGCCATTGTTGGTCGCCGGGGCAGAAGCTTGGGCCTGTCTAAGCAGCACTTCTATATATGCCGTCTGCAGGTCTATTGGACTGCGTATTTACTAGTACTTGAAAATTAGGTAGAGCCAGGATCGCTTTTATACCGGCAGCGACAACTTATTTATTCGATTCATACTCTACTATATATTGACCTTGCAGTTACAGGAGTCAGCTTTGGGAACACGTACCTCATCGTGCATGTCTGATTACTCTGCGAGCGGGATCATCCACTGCAGTGGTATCCTCATCTCGCTCTTCCATCGACCGTTTCGTTTTGGTACGTCCGCTTTGTGGCCGCTCTAGCCACCGTACCCCGCGCCCCTATATCGGCTAATGCTTCATGACAGTGGAGGACCAAGCGGATTGGATGGCGGATTTTTATACCATACCCGCCGCCCCATTGTCCCAAAAAAAGCCTTATATTGCCAGAGGCCGTACGTCTCAGCCGTAATCTCGACACACCTCTGCCCATAACTACGCGTCCATCATGTCACTCGGCCTCAGCACCTCGCACTCGCAGACACTGCAAACTGGATTCTCAATTCTCACAAAGTACACTGATGTTCGTCTTCCGGCTCTTTATATCAGGCGCTCCTCGCTGATCGACCGCATCGTCCTCAGATGAGCCAGATAGGTTCGCCCTCTGCGTCTGGGCGGCAGTGCGGAGAGCACGCGTACTGACCGCTCACTCGGCTGCACAGGTAGCGGGTCATACTCAAAGGTATTCAAAGTACGGCCTGATTCACCGGTCTGCGCCAGAGCCACACTGACGCTGCTCCTCAGGCAAAGTGCCGCACGACAAAGATGTCCGTGGCTATCAAGATCATAGACACCGACCTTGAGGAGGGGCTGTCCGCGGTCGTCATGCGCGAGATCTCGCTGCTAAAGGAGCTGCGCCACAAGAACATCATCGCGCTCATAGAGTGCGAGGGGATAGAGACCCGCACCGCACTCGTTCTCGAGCACTGCCCGGGGGACCTCGAGACGTACATGACGCAGCGCCGGTTGACTGGCCGCCCAGTACATGGTGACCCCGACCTCATCCGGACCCTCATGTGGCAGCTCCTGCAGGGTCTGGCGTACTGCCACGCGAAGAAGGTGCTGCACCGCGACCTCAAGCCGCAGAATCTCCTCGTCGACAAACACGGCGTGCTAAAGATCGCGGACTTCGGGCTGGCGCGGCAGGTCGGGTTCCACCCAGAGTCAGAGAACCTGACGGGTGATGTGAGTGGTCCGCCGCTGTATACCTCGATGGTATGCTACTTACTCGCTCTCCCGCGCAGGTCGTCACGCTATGGTATCGCGCCCCGGAGCTTCTCCAGCCGCCAACCCCAACGCCGACGCCAACGCCGCGCCGGTACGGCTGCGCGATCGACGTCTGGTCGTGCGGGTGCATCCTCGCCGAGATGGTCTTGGACCACGCGCTCTTCGGTGGGGTCCCGGACGAAAGCACTCTGCTGCGTTATATCAAATCCATTCCGATGTGCGGCATCCAAACATTCCTCGTTACGTACCACCCTCACCAAGGCCAGTGGCCTCCACACGGTACGCACTCTTGCGTGACTCGCATCGTCGTGGTGTCCGTACGTAGCTGACCACAGACCGTGACCTTTTGCACCTCCAGCCATCAGCCTTTTGCACTGTATGCTGCAGTACGACGCCAAGTCGCGCATCACCGTCATGCAGGCACTCGAACACCCGTATTTTCGCGGTCGCTGGCAAGATGTGGGCGACGCGATCTCAACGAAAAACCTGGCCCCGCTAGACACGTTGAATCTGCGTCCGGCTCATCAAGGCCAGATGGCGGGCGTGCAGCAACTACCACAGGCGGTTCCCCGTATACCTAACAGGCCGCTGGACGGTCGCATGCAACCTGGGTCTGTCCGTGCGATAGGACAGGGCCAGACAGGGAAGCCGTACAAGGTTGGGGCCGGGGCGCCCTCCTTCCGAACGTGAGTTCACGAGCTGAGAAAAAACTCAAACGCTATGGCCTTTGGCAGACCGGTTCGGTTTTTGGTTTTATTCTCTGCTCTCAATTCGCAATCATTTTGGTGAAGATCCAGTTCAGTGTAAGTATCCGTGGATAGCATCATGCATCGCCATACCAATTTCTCTGGGAGCGCAAGTTGGCGTCCACCCAGACTTGATACATACTAAATCTTTGGTTGCCCTCAAGCATTAATGGGGTAGTGGTAACCTGGGTCGTTGCCATCGACCCGCCGGGGGTTCGATTCCCCCTTAATGCACACGCAAGACTGAAATGAATAGTTTTCTTCCCGTCGCATCCCAGGATCTCACGGCCGTTCTCGAGAGTAAGACCCACCACCATCGTCTCCAGCTTTCCTCTGTTTTCCTCCGAGCTTTCACGCAATATGCCAACACTCGCCCCTTCGACCACTCCCACCCCGAACTTCGCTGCTGCAACGCAACAAATTCCCTGAGCGTAGCCTGCGCGCTACCCCGGCGCAGTATCTCTCGGACCTTTTGCTATTCTTTCTTCTACGCTCTCATGAAACAAAACAAGAATAGACGTACAAAATGCTACAATCTCGGATCGCAGAGTGTTTCTTCCTGCTCATCGCCGATGCTTAGTCCGACTAAGAATCGCTGTCAAATATCTCCAACTACAATCAATGTCGCAGACTCGGACCTACATTCGGTAATCCAAGTATCGAAATTTTGGGGTCCGTAATATTGACAAACTCGTTAGTAGTATGGATCGTCACTGAGCCCATCGGTTTCGATTGGCCTACTATCATTGACCTCCAGCCTGCGAGCGGACGCTTGGCCTTGTCCAAGCAACATGTTGGCAAATTCTCCGCGACAGTGCGCGGACCAAGCGGCTTGAGTATATAGTGGACAACCTTCGTCATGCACGCATTGTCCGTACAAAGGCTTATATGCCCAGAGGCCGTACATCTCAAGCATAACCTCAACACACATCTCCCCCATTGGTAGCCACGGACTCAACATGTCTCACAGTCTCCGCGACTCGTCACAAGCAGCAAACCATGACTTCTCGATGTTCAAAAAGTATACTAATGTACGTTTTCCGGTTGTATCAATTTTTGCGTTTCCCCTGATCAACGGTGATGTTACTAGATGATCCAAATAGGTACGCCGTCTGCGAGTACTATACGGTGCGAAGAGCACCTGTACTACTTGGACTAATCGCTCACTTGGCTGCACAGGTCGTGGCGCGTCTTCGACAGTATACGCAGTACGCTCCGAACTATCTGCTCACCCTGAATCTAGGCTGACACGGCAGCATCGCAGGCACAGTGCGGCACGACGAAGAGGCCTGTGGCTATCAAAGTAACGAACGCTCGCCTCTCCGAAGGACTAAACAGGGGCGTCATACGCGAGATCACCCTGCTGAAGGAGCTCAGCCATCCGAACATCATCGAGCTCATAGAGTGCGAGACGATCGAGACCGGCACCGCGCTCGTCCTCGAGCATTGCCCATGCGACCTCGCGGGGTACATCGCGCAGCGCCGGTCGGCGGGGCGGCCGCTGGACGGCGACCAGATCCAGATGCGGACATTCATGTCGCAGCTCCTGGTGGGTGTGGCGCATTGCCACGCGAAGAACGTGCTCCACCGCGATCTCAAACCGCAGAACCTCCTCATAGACGGCCAGGGGGTCTTGAAGATCGCGGATTTCGGGCTGGCTAGGCAGGTCGGATTCCTGCCGGAATCAGAGAACTTGAAGAATCTCGTGAGTAGCCCGACGCAGCATACTCTGAGGGCGTGTTACTTATCTGCATACGTAGGTCGTCACGCTGCGATATCGAGCCCCGGAGCTTATCAAGACAACCAAAGCAACGTCTTCATACGGCGCGGCGATCGACATCTGGTCGTGCGGGTGCATCTTCGCAGAGATGATAGTCGGCCGCCAGATCTTCTGCTGGGCCGAAGACGAACAGACTCTGCTGCAGTATAGCCGGTTCATCCCGGCGTACGGCATCCAGGCCTTTCTCAGCACGTATCACGCGAACTTGGGCCAGTTTCCATCACACGGTACGCACTCCCATACCACTCGGGCTGTCGTGACGCCAGCCCGTAGCTGACCACCGTCGTTTCGCACCTCTAGCACTCGATCTCCTGCACCGGATGTTGCAGTACGACCCGAAGACGCGCATCACCGCCGCGGATGCCCTCGATCACCTCTATTTCCCGGCCCGCTGGCATTCTGCGCGCGATGCGACGCCGCCAACGAGGGACCTTGCTCCGCTCGACGCATTCCACAATCCTCAAGGTCAGACGACGCCGGGCCTGCAGCAACTGCAGCAGCCTGAGGTTGTCCACATGCCCAGGAGGCCGCCAGGCGTGCACGCAGAACTTGGTTCTTTCCGCGCGACGGGACAAGGGCCATCGACGGGGCCACCGCAGATGTTGGGGGTGAAATACGCCACCGGCAGTGGTGCCCTCCTTCCGAATGCGAGTACGCCGCCGTGAGGCCTCGAGTTAGTATGAATGTTCCTGGGTAGATAGTACCTTTTTGTCGCCGTACAGTCAAGGACCGCCCTCGCAAGCTCCCTAAGTCTCGATACTAGTGCCAATCGTATATTGTCAGCAGTTGCAAAGTCCTCTTACACCTGAATAGACGTAATCTAAAGAGTCGCAAACAAGTATCGTGCTGGTCGCCGCCGTAGTGACTGACTACATCCAGGTAAAATCTCTCCGAGGCGCTGGTATACATGGTTAGGTGGCGTTCTATAGCGATAGGAGAGTGTTAGTTACGGTTGATTGTACGGGAAAAATTCCGAGGACCTACCAGCTTACACACATCACCAGTAGAAGTCGCTCTGGACATTCCAGTGGGTTCCAAACTTGTCACCCTCGGGGAGATACTCGAGCAGCGCCGCGCGCAGCATCTCCCGCACCCCGGGGATTCTCCGGAACGTGGACGCCGCGCGCTCGAGCACGAAGCTGTCCCAGAAGTACGGGTACCAGCCCGCCTCCGCCCAGTCAACGACGCCAGAGATGCGCCCGTTGTGCACCATAATGTTCCAGGGCGTGAGGTCTCCGTGCGAGAAGTTCGGCGCGCGGCCGAGGTCGAAGAAGGCGAGGAACTCGTCGCGCGTCCAGTCGCAGCCCGGGATTGACCGACTCGAGATCCCGATGAAGTAGGCGAGTAAGGAACGCGTTGTGTGTGCGTCCGCGTCGCCCATAGGAAAGTCGGTTTGGAAGCCCTTAAACCAGAATGTGCGCGCCCAGGAGCCGCCGCCGAACGGTCCGAGCTGCGTTCGGCCGTCCGTCAGGCCACAAAGCTGAGCGAAGACGTCCTGCAGTTGGCGCGAGATAACGACGCGCTCAGACGAAGAGAGAGACTCGAACGCGTGCTCGAGCCGTGTGCCGGGTACCTGTTCCTGGACGATGTAGGTTATAGTGCCGTTCCTGACGGCCTCGGTGAAGACGCCATAGATGCGTGGTATAGGTATGGAGGTGCGCGACGCCACATAGGTCATGGCTTCGGCCTCGCGCAGATACACCTCTAGGCCGAACTTGACCACAATAGGTACGCCGTCGTAAACAGTCGACCTGACCTCACGAGGAGTCCCTCTGGGATTCAGCTCGTACGGTCCAGAGTGGGACTGCACAGAACCCATATTCATGCCGAGAGGGTCGGGATTGAGGTTCGTCGAGTCGCGCAGGAGAGCCTTGACCTGTTCGAGAGTGAGCGTGGAAGCCATGGGCGGATGAAGGCTGGTAGGGGATGTTGCAAATCGGCGAAGGAGTCGAGCGTAGGGTCTCTTGGATATTTGGGGGCAGCTGGTAGCGATTCGAAGACCGTGTTTGGGTTTTTGTGTAGTCAATTAAGCGCTGAATAAGCGCTACGTATGCTTCAATGCACGCACGCCGACGCCGTGGCGCCTTCTCTCACAGTCTGTGCCACCATGATAGCTTTGTCCACTTTTGGCCCACCTATTCGGAGTCGCCGCTGAACGGCTCAAGCTTACTATCTCTCGGGAAAGAAACCCATTCCGGGTGCCGAGTCCGACAATCCATTAACTGCCATTACAGGCAGGAATCGCACCATTGCTCGCATCCGCAGATGGCGGTAGTACATCATCGACTAAATCAGATCACTACGTGCATGTACGACTGGTCTTTGGCTCTATGGGACAGACGTAGAGATACGGTCGCCCCAGACGGTGCACCTTCTACGAGGCGAGTACTAAGTAGTACTGTTACGACGGATGGGAACCAAACAATAATTTTGCGAACGTGGAGGCCACTGGTACGGCTGAGGGCATGATTTGCTCAAGAGATGTTTGCGCTATCAGAGCAAGCCCATGGGGAACTGGGCCCAACTGGGCAAACTGGTTGGCTGTAGCCGCAAGCTGGGAATCGGAGCGCGCCCCCGTCTTCGCATCAGGCTCCGGCTGGACCTCGCGGAAAGGGGGTGCATCCGAGTCGGCAGCTTCGACTGGGCGGGGCGGTGTGGTACGCTGTGAAGAGAGCATCTCAGCGTGGCTAGCACTTTGGCATGTCATGCATGCGGACGCAAAGATGGAAATGTACGTACCATTCCTAGCCGGAGGTTGTGGCCCATCAGCCTCTTCCACTGCAGCGGGATCGAGAGCTCGACAGAGAGCCAGAGCTCCCGACGTCGGTGGGCATCTGAGCCTTCTGGAGGGCGCTCCAGCGCGACTCGCAAAATACGGGGGTTGGGCAGATTGTCGACTGCAATCGCACCGGTGTGGATGATGAACTCGGCAGCGAGTGAGCATTCTTGGGTGCCGAAGGAGTCGGAATAGAATGGGAATGTCACATGACTAGGATTGGAAGCGTGTATGTCTTGGAGGAGATCGAAGGAAGATCCGAAGGGCGGGCTGCCGCCGCGAACTTCCTCAGAGGACTGCGTTCGCGCATCTGATATTATACAGTAGTCTGCGCTTGAGGCGGAGAAGCGTGCCTTCGCATCCGGGGATGGCGCCAGGCCACGTAGGGTGCCGCCGAGGGAGCTCAACATGCACGGACCCCGTTTGGTGAGAGCCAGTTCCAGTCGAACACTCGTCGGGGAGGAGGGGTCGGGAGACTCGGAGGAGCTGAGACTGGTTGTCAAAATGAACTCGCCCTTCCTAGTGTGGCTGAACTGCACAGGAGAGAGGGCATATCCGACGCCATGCAGCTCTTCCTCGCATCGAGGGGCAACGTGAAAGGTTACGCCGACCTCTCCAACCTCGGACGAGAAGAGGCTAGTGCTGCACGGTGAAGACGTTGCTGCGTGAGCGGGTGAGTGACGCAGAAGGGGTATTTTGATAGGTGCTGGCGAGAGGAACTCCAGAGCTTCCGTCAACACGTCCTTGGTGAGGCGGACGGTGTGAGACGGATTATGCCACTGGCACCCTGCGATTTGTGTCCCGATCCGCAGACCTTGGTGATATCCTGCTCCAGGCGGTTGTTTGCATAATGGTAAGGTGATCAGAGCTCCATCTCTGTCTTCGCACTGCAGGAGGGCAAGCATGTGGGCGTGACCGAGCCGCTTACATGTCTCGCAGGCCAACCCGCCGGAAGGCTCCAGGGATGGAGAGAAGTGGGGGAGGATCTGGGGAATCCTGAGAAGATCGATACACAGGAGCTCCATCTCAACGCCCTGCGGGGTGAAGACGCTGTGAAGTCGTGGGACATCCTCCTCCTTGTGTCCGATGCGTGTTGCGAACTCCATAGGAGACAGCGTGTTGATAGTACCAAACTCGAAGTTTTGTGGGGCGTGAGCGAGGAGGCCGCAGCTGTGGGAAGTACGTTCAGCGGACCGTGTTCCTGGGCGAGTAAGCGACGACAGAGTGAGCGATGATCCCCAAGCGAAGATGCTCTGGTCCGGGATAGTGCGCATGACCTCCTCCTGAAGCCGAAGGAACGCGTTATGGCCCTCCCCGTATATTGTAGGCATGTGGACTCCGAATATACCCATCAGCGAGTAAGCCTGGTCCTCGACGCGTGTAGTCCTGCGCTTGGCGGCCCACGACATCCTCCGCGCAATAGCGATGGAGTCTAGCGTCGCTCGACCGGTCAGAACATCGAAGTCTATGCCGGTGACGTCCTCAAGGATCGACGCCAGTCCAAGCTTGGTGCCGATAAAGCGCCACGTCTGCGTCAGGAACACAGCCCGCCTCGGTGCGATCAATTCCTGTAGCGTCCAGCCTCGCGTATGCCATCGGCTCATCCCGAAGCTCGAAGAAGAGCAAGAGGGTACGTCGGTGTCGGGTACGTCGCTGAGATAGACGTAGCATATGTCTGCAAGTCGGTACCATTCATACATGGAGTTGATCGCCTCGGAGAGCTCCGCACTACTGGACTTGTCGATGCAGCAGGTGTCGTTCCAGAGAAGACGATAGCCAGCCTTTCGCGCGACCTCACAGGCGCCCTTGATCTTGGCAGAAAGCTTGGGGTGGGAGAAGAGGGCAGAGCTCGGCGCGTCGGCGGTACCGGAAAGGGCGGCAGGTGTGGCCTCGACTTCGTCCTGGAGCTTCCGTATATCGTTGTAGGATTGCTCGCCACCCTCTTCCTCGGATTGCCATGTGTGGGACAAGATGGCATAGGTGACGCCGAGCGTGCTATCCTTCCAGACGAATCTTCCCGTCGATGTATCGAGGAAGCGCGGCATGCTGGAGCGTGTATTTCAACAGGTCTGTTCATCAGATTCCGTGTAAATGTGCCGGTTAAGTCTTTTACCTTTGTGTCGAGAGCTGTAGATGGCTCCAAGTGGAGAGAGAGACAGGAAGAGGCGGAGAGGTGTGGAACGGATACAGGGAGCTACACCACGCAGAGACAGGGCTAAGGGCCCAGAGGAGACTGGGATCCGAGTGGTCGAGGGGAGACAGCGGAGAGTACGCCTTATACGTGTGAAGAATCCTTCGGGGGCGCGCACGGGCTGGAACACATCGCTGGCCCCCTTCTCGTGAACCTTATATGACGAAGTCATGAACCTCCGTGCACCTCAGGCTTCTGGTGAGAAGGCCGCGCACAGCCAGCCCGCCGGAATCTGTTGACCGCACAGCCCATCGTGAGCATTGCCGCCGAGCACGGGTAGAGCGAAAATACTCATGGATATACTTATGACAATCCATTTGACGAATACGTACGGTCCCGTGGTACATGATGCATGGTACGAAGCGCTTTAAACCTGATTTCATGCACCGTGACATCCTTGAGCGCGGGGGCGGCGCTGACTCACATTGAAGGTTTACCTTGAAGCCGACGTCACTGTGTGCTGGACGTGCCGTAGCATGAGTACACGGTCATTCATTACCGTAGATATCACCTACATGGATCATACACGCCTCAGAAAGTAAAGTACTTGGAGCGTACTGGCGGTTTCCCCGCTGCTAGCTCATGGGTGTTGCGCAATTAGCGCAAGCGCTCGCCGGTTCGTGGCGGCGGGCGTGCGGCTGGCAGGAGGCTGCGGCAGGCGCTTAGTCTTGGTACTTTCCTCGCCGTCGTCTTGCCCTCAGTGAGTGCCCCTATCGATGCCATACAGAAAGAACATATAGAGTATCTGTGTACACCCACACTTCCCACGTAAAGTATATAACAAAATGCACCACATATCTACTCGACGTCCTCATGAGCCATGCATGGAGCTAGCCTTCTCCATCCCCCTGTCCAACTCCTCGACCCAACTGGAGACCTCCATGTCGTGCATCACGTACCTTCCCTCCCCACATTCATGGGTGACCGCCACCTCGATCGCGCGCACCGCCTTCCCTACCAGCGCAAGCCACCACTGCGTCGCCTCGTCCGGCGCGGCGCACGCGATCGCGGTGTCGAATGCCCCGCTCCTGCTGCGCAGGTACCGCTTGATCGGCGCCTCGGGGGTCTGGCTGCCCGTGAGCCAGTGCGCGGCGTGCCGCGAGGCGAGCGTGTAGAAGAGCATGTCCGTCATCCACATGCAGTTGTACCCGAGTACGTGGTATTGCCGCACGGCGAGGCGTCCGTGCGCGATGATCAACAACTCCGCAAGCGTGGCGAGGGTCGGCGCCGCGCCGCACGGGATGCTGCCGGCGGAGGGGGGCGGGGCGGAGATGCACGAGATGCGGGTGCAGTGCGGAGTGAGCGAGTCGTGGTCGTCGCTGAGACGGACCACCAATTGCGAGTCGGACCCAGAGGGCGGCGTGGCCCAGTAGTCCACCTTGATGTGCGTCTTGCGCTTGCGGGGAAGGAGGACGGTAATGACGGTGAACTGGTGCCCCAGGACCCCCTGCGTCGCCTGCACAACAGCGCTTGCGGGCGAGGTGTCCTTGAACGTCTCGACACATTTGAGGGGGAGCGACGGGGCGATGTGCTGCTCCCGCAGGTATCTTGCGAACTTCGCAGTCGAGAGGGGATACGACGCGGTGTTGAGCTTGGAGGACTCGAGCACGTCGCTGATGAGGGCGCAGGACTGGGAGGCGAGCGTGGCAGCGTCGGACGACGAAGCAGACGCGCTGGAAGCGAGCAGCGACGCAAAGAACTCCATACTGATCAATGCGACGTCGGTGCGAGCGCAAGGCGTAGGCTCTGCAGGTCGTGAACGTGAACGGCTGCTGCGAATTATATACTAATCATCCTGATGTGATGCAGTAGGAAGCGCCGCCTCGTTGCTTGTACACACCGCCATGGGACATCTCGAAGGCTCTGGCTTCGAATTCGATGCGACGTGAGAGCAAGAGCCTAGCGAAATATAGAGCACTTCGTCGCCGTTGAACACGAGTACAAGGCACTGCACACTCAACGCCGTCAACGCAATCGCCGATCCATCGCGGATCAAGCTTCCGCAAGTCTCTGAAAGCGAGGAGGGGCTCACCTACTGACACTGCCTATTGGCGACGCAAGCTCAAGGCTGCGACACACGCAGTGCTAGCCTGAACGCAGCCGCGCACATACACAGCGGCGCCCACTGCGTGATCGCTTCTGCGCTGTAGCAGGCTTTCTCCTTCAAAAGAGCTGTCAGATATACTGGTGAGCCTACTGGGGGGGAAAAGGCGCGATGCAGGGAAAGACGGAGCTGACAGCAAAAGTGAGGAGGAGGAGGAGGAGGAGGAGGGGACAAACCTACGCAAGTCGTGTCGACCAATCCACTCGGAAGAACCCCACGGCAGCATCCGGCTGCCCGCCACGTGGCACCATGGCTCATTGGCGCTCGCCTCCAGCCTGAGGAATCCAGGATCCTCCCTCACACTCAGCACGCCGTTCCTCGCTTACACATTCAGGTCTATCGATGTTCTTGCATTATATCTTCCATATGGGAAACACCACACTAAGGCGGCTATCAGGAGCTCCTGCGTCTCTGGACGGTGATATGACCGGACCCTCAATATAAGTAAGTATACGGTATAAGGTTCACGTGAATATGTGCATGGCCATTCAGACAGATCTTCCAAGGCAAGGCGTGCCACGCGCCTTGCCCGGAATTGCCCTCTGCCATTCTCTGACACAGCCTTAACGTATTCTCGACCTCGTGAGGATACCGCCCCGAGAACAACCCTCTGCCCAGTGTGTATATTCCTCTCTAACCTGCGTCCACCTTACCCGTCAACTCCTCCGCGTACTGGCCTCTTCTGCCCCCCCTCAAAGGTCACTTAGCGGACATCGCCTCCTCGAGCAAACACACAGGTAAGAAGCGAATATTCGTATATGTGCCATATCGGTACTCACTTGTAATCCAGTCCAGGTCTCGCCTGTAGCCATGAATACGCTGGCACCCCGTCTTCCCATCGAGGTGTGCGAGAACGTCATCGACCACTGTATCAGCCGCGTGGACGCAGAACATCACGAAGACGTATTCGAATCCTACGGGGCGCTCCTGGCTTTCTCGCTCACCTGCCGGAATCTTTTACCTCGCAGCCGCCGCAATCTGTACGCGGTCGTGATGTTTACCGGTAGCGACCAGGTGGACGCACTGTGTACGACTCTCACCCGCCCCAGAAGGGCTGGTTGTTCGATTCCTACTGGATAGCGGCGTGCTTGCATCTCCAAAACCCTCGGACGTTTGTGTTTACGCTCCCGGCGGGCCCGCACTCGGGCTCAAATACCATACGGTGCACGCCGGACTGGTGGAGGCAGGAAATACAGGCGCGGCTCAAGTCGTCGAAGGTGCAGGTGCTTGTCGAACTTACCGCAGATAACGGTGAGTCAATCCATCTGGCTGATTTATCGGACATATATTGACCTTACCCCTGGTCGGATAATGTGCATGTATTCAGTAGATACGTTGTGGCCATGCCCCTGGCTAGAGGAGGACGCAGAAGACTGGCTGGGCATCGACACCTGGGAATATCCTGAGTACATTCCAGTTATAACTTACGCTTCGCCGCTTGAGACGGAGGAGGAACTTCAAGGTTACGACTCCGATAGCACGACGTCTACGGACAGTGGGTCGGAGCTGTTATAGATGGCGCCAGTGTAGACAACGCCTTGCCATTCTTCTCCGGGAAAGTTGTACGTCCGTTCCAACAACATCTCACGAATCTCTTGACGATTTACCTTTCCAGCCTACTAGGAAAATGGAGCAAACTATAGCGCATTAGCATGTGCGGGACGGGCATGATGGAACACGGAACGAAGGGACAGTCCACATCGAAAGCCAACGCAGGTCGCGGTCTTCCGCTTCACTGATTCGAAATGAATGCACTATATTCAGGAACAACACGACGTCCGCGGCTTGTTGGGTCCGGGCTGTCCGAACCAGGCACTGGCGACCGGTGCTCTTGAACATGTTCTTTCGGTAAACCGCCGTATACCACACACACCTCGAAGCACGCGCGCCCGGATTACATTGTGCCTTCGTATGACGCGCGGCTGCACATTTCACGTCCCTCCGCCTCGTACCGCCGGAACGCATAGTACCACAGACTGTTACGCGCGACTCGGGAGGCTATAGGTACGGATTCTCTCCTTTTAGCAATACGCCGCGCAAGAATAGACTAGACATGCCTCCCTCCGGATGCTCCTTCTTTCTGACGCCTCACACGAAGTCATGTTATGTACGAAACACGTC
The DNA here is from genome assembly GCF_000271585.1 of Trametes versicolor FP-101664 SS1. Classification (NCBI taxonomy): domain Eukaryota; kingdom Fungi; phylum Basidiomycota; class Agaricomycetes; order Polyporales; family Polyporaceae; genus Trametes; species Trametes versicolor. The sequence goes on from NW_007360328.1 coordinate 283,253, forward strand.
GGAGCATACGCGCTTCACCCACGGGCGATAGTGCTAGACGTTGTGCCGGCGTCCGATCTACGCTTCTCTCCGCTCTGATGGGCCCCTCTTACCTACCGCCCTCGGGCCTCATACCTCGTGTCACAGACTTGCGGCGGGCGCAGCGCGGTGCTGTCGCTGGTGAACATCGATAAGGTCCGCCTTCCGACAGCATCCCGTTGTGCTACAGTCCGTGAGCAGCTTCCCGCTCCGCAACGCGTCGTACGAACGTACCTAATCTCACCATCTTTCCCCTGACTGGAGGGTGGAACTCGGCCCGAATCGAACACTAATGGCCCGACGTTGAGAATGACGGGCTCCGTGGCATCGTGAGCTGCCTGCGGGGTTTCTGTTGAATTGATATGTGCGCCCGTCGACGCTCGAAGTGTCATATGTTGGACATGGTGCGCTAGAACAGGCGGCGCGAGAAGGGGCAGTCGGGCTTCGGTTGAATTGCATGTTGGACACCGGCCTGCGCTCCAAGGAGACATCGTGTTTGCGGCGCGGTTCCGGTCGCTGACCTGGTTCCGGAGGTTGGTTCTTCTATGCCGGTGCTGCGTTGCTTTCCCTACCGGGCTTGAATGGTTGACCAGTGGGACCCGGCGCGCGAGCCTCGTGATAGGTTGTAGCGCGTATCGCGACTAATATTGGTTTCGATGTGCCTTGTGCGACATTGGTCCCGATGGGATGGTCGCGGAGATGATGGTACGGCGGCAACTCGAAGGTATTGCTGCTCACCCGATATCCTCGAAGACGGGTACAATACGCGCTGCGTTAGTAAGCACGGTTGCTGCGGCTGGTACGCATAGTACGTACATGGGAGTCCCAAGACCAGCGGGAAACTCGAGTTGCTAGCGCACCCGAGGAGTCCGAGTCCAGCTCTGGAGAATTGTGGCGGGTGTTGTAACGGATGGAGGGATCTGGCCATAGATCTCCTTGTGGCGCTGGCATCACTGTAAGCTAATCTCGATTGTCTGTTTCCCACGATAGTTGCTCGGGCGCCTCCACTGCACTCCTCCTCCGAGACTCCCACGACGAGCGATTCCTCGTAACTCGGGGTACCTTGCAACATATCTCTCGCTGAGCTTCATTGGCACTTAGGGGCATACTCCAGAGTCGAGACCACCTGACAGGTCTGCGCAAGGAAATTTGCGTGTGCACTACCGGTAAGCCTGAGAATAATCACTGTGGCCGCTTCTGTTCTGATATTGATAGAGATAGCCCGGACGCGCCCGCGAACATGGCGTTGCTTCGGCGTGCGGAGTCGCGTACGACATTTGCACAGAAAACACTGTTTTCTCACATATAGCGCTTTGGATGGCCTATGAGTGTGACGTGCTTAGAAGCAGGAACGGTTTGCAGATTCCGACCTCGCACCGCATCGGACTCGACTAGCTCCCCGCGGCGTCCGGTTTGGTGGCGGGACAGATCCACGGCTTCGCGCGCATGTAGGCGCAGGCCCGATGGGAGTTTCTGGCCAACGCCCGAAGATGGCTTCCTGCCCGATATGTAAGCGAGGTCATTTGGATTGGGCATACCCTGTGCGCTCCATCACAGCGCTGCCGGCAGCTCGCCCTCGAGACGGGGCTCGTGAGCTGCCGAAGGCCGCAGTGCGCTGCCGTCACTCAAATTGCCCGCAATCAGACGACGGAACCGTGCAAAGCTTGACAGGCGGCGACATATATACTGGTCCCCGGCCGTGGTGGAGCAGCCCAGTCCTGCTGCTCACCGACACCCCTTTCCAAAACATCCGACGTCCCCCCTCTCCGTAGAACTTGTACTCACCTCACCTTCAACAACTTCACGATGTCTATGCTTCAGAACGCACCTGGTTTCTACAATGCCAAGGTCCAGACGGTGCAGGGCGCCAACAGCAAGACGTTCAAGCGTATAGAGCTTGACACCACCCTCACCATCCCCGAGCTGTTCGAGTTCCATGCGAAACACAGCCCGGAACACCCCGTCTTCGTGTATGCAGACGAGAACAACCAGGAGCATGTTCTCTACTACCCCGAGGTCTACCGCGGAATCCGCAAGGCCGCCACGCTCAGCGCAGGCTACTACGAGCGCATGGCGGATTACTACGCACAGGCGCAGCAGGGGAAAAACGCGACCGAGCCGCCCGTCATCGGCATCCTCGCGACCGCAGGTACGCGCATCAAGCGTCGTTTGACACGCCGTCCACGCTGACACTCCACGCAGACACGATCTCCTTCTACACCCTGAAGGTTGGGCTGATGTACCTCGGGCTCACGCCCTTCCCGATCTCGACGCGCAACTCCGCGATCGGCGTCGCGCACCTCGTCTCGAAGACGGGCGTGCGCCAGATGTTCGTGAGCGCAGACCCCGCAATGCAGCGGCTCGCTCACGAGACGATCGAGCTGCTCGCGAAGGACGGGCTCGCGCTCGACCTGCTGCCCATGCCGACGTTCGAGGACATGTACGGGCCCGGGGGCGACGACGCGTTCGTGCCCATGGGCAAGGTCAGCCCGGACCAGACGGCTATCATCCTGCATTCCTCCGGTGAGTGCCCCGAGGCGAGCGGCGTTGCGTGGAGGGATCCGTAGATGCTTATACTGTAATTCGCAGGATCCACGGCATTCCCGAAGCCGATCAAGTTCCTGGACAAGAACTTTAGGAAGTGGGGCACCTTCGTCTGTACGTGTCGATGCGCCACATGCGGATTTGATGGGGTGGCTGACTGGTCGTGAATTTGCAGTCTATGGCGACTTTGACTTCTGCGGCGTCCGGGTCGCAACGCAGCCGAACCCTATGTTCCGTGGGTCATCTCTTTGTTTCCGCGGGTGGCGTAACATACATCGCTGACATCTCTCTCTTCAGACGTGATGGGTTCGCTCACAATGGTCTGGTCGGTACGTGTCTTAACTTCACGTCTGCGTGGATCCGCGCTCATACGTGTATGCGACCAGCTGTACGTTGGTGTGGTTTGGACAGTGTTCGAGCCCAAGACGCCACCGATCATGCCTACGCCCGAGGTTATTCTGGACTCGGTTGTGGCCACTCGCACCGAGGTGGAGTATATTGTCCCCGCCATTATAGAGGTAGATCCGCGGCACGCGATCCAGTGCTTCGGATACCAGATTGACGCGTACACAGACGTGGGCGAAAGACCCAGAGAACATGGAACGGATGAAGACCTTGCGCGCCGTGGTATGTCTCTCCAAGGCGTCCTAGGATGTTTCTTTGTTGACTCCAGTTGCGCACAGATCTATGCGGCAGCGCCGATGAACAAGCAGATCGGGGACCGTATGACGGCGGAGGGCATCGCGCTCATCCCCTTCTACGGCTCGTCAGTCGCCATTCATTCTTGTACAGACGTCGCCCCGAGCTGACACCGTCTCGAATTTCGCTAATAGGACGGAGATCGGCGCGGCAGTGCGCCTGATCCCGAATCCGGACACGATGGACAAGTCCGAGTGGGAGTACTTCCAGATCTCGCCGCACATCGACATCCGCCTCCTCCCGCAAGACGGCCAGCCGGACATCTTCGAGCCCGTCGCATTCGTTAGTATCTTCTCTATTCCAGGCGCGGGCGGCGCGGACTGATACCAGGTGCACAGGACTCGCCGACGTTCACCCCGAACGTGTTCAACTCGGTCATTGACGGGCGCCCTGCGTTCTCGTCGAACGATCTGTTGCAGCGGCACCCCACCAAGCACCATCTGTTCCGTGTGTTTGGGCGTAAGGACGATCAGCTCATGCTGTCTACCGGAGAGAAGGTGCATAAATCCGCTGTAGTTCGCGTTCCGGCGCCCGTTTGCTAATCATTTGCTTCGCATTGCAGACCAACCCGGCACCTCTTGGTACGTAGCACTTGACAAGGAGGGATCACAGTGACTAACTACGCTTCGCGATGTAGAGGCGATTTTGGTCCAAGACCCACACGTGCACGCGTGCCTGATGTTCGGCCGTGGGCGCTTCCAGAACGGTGTTCTCATTCAGCCAAAGGAGCAGTTCGATCCAAATGACGAGGCGAAGTTAGAGGAGTTCCGTAACAAGATCTGGTAAGTACAACATCCTACAGATGGTATCTTCGCGGGCGACATCTCACATATGCACTGCCTTATCTGTGCAGGCCGACAGTTGAGGAGCTCAACTCGTACGCGCCCTCACATTCGCGCCTCTTCAAGGAGGTAAGCGAGGCACCTTCCTGGAACATCCCCACAGTTCGCTAATGCCGCGGCAGACGATCATGGTCACATCTCCCGACAAGCCCTTGGAGTACACGGCGAAGGGCACGCCACGTCGGCAGGTCTGCATCGCCGCATACGCCGAGGAGATTGACGCCCTCTACAAGCGCATTGAGGAGTCGTCCCAGGTCCTCGCCCCGCCGCGCGACTGGTCGCCCGCCAGCACGCACGCATACATCAAAGCCGTAGTGCGGAAGGTGATGAAAAACGACGACATCCAAGACGACGATGACCTCTTCCAGAATGGCTGTGACAGGTGCGTGCCCCTCAGGTGTCCTCTATGGTTGAATGTTCCACCTACTGACGCCGGCGTTGACACGGCACAGTCTGCAGGCAACGTGGATCCGCAACACGCTCATCCACGCGCTCCGCGCCGTGGCGACCGTGAGCACGCACGACATCCCGTCCAACTTCGTGTACGCGCACCCCTCGATCCGCGCGCTCTCGACGTTCCTGTCCGGCCTCATCTCGGGCGAGACGGCGCTCGCGGGCGCGGATGCAGAGCGCGCAGCGGCGATCGCGCGGATGCGTGCGCTCCTCGACAAGTACAGCGCGGGGCTCGAGCGCCACTTCCCGGAGAAGCTCGCGAACGGGCATGCAAACGGCCACGCGAACGGCGCGCCTGCTGGTGCGGAGACCGTCATCCTTACGGGCACCACGGGGCGACTTGGCGCGCACCTCCTTGCGCAGCTGCTGGAGCGGGCGGACGTCGTGAGGGTGTATGCGCTAAACCGCGAGCCCTCTGGGTCTGTGCAGGCGCTGGAGGCGCGGCAGAAGGCTGCGTTCGAGCAGTGGGGCCTGGACGGCTCTTTGTTGACGTCCGGCAAGGTTACCCTGCACGTCGTCGACCTCGCGAAGACCAATCTCGGATTGAGCGGGGAGGTATACGAAGGGGTGAGCACTGCCTATGAGAGCCCGAGGTGGTGTCGCTGACGCAATATACAGATGAGATCTAGCGTCACTCAGATCATCCACAATGGTGAGCTTATTGCATATGTGCACTGCAGAGATCGTGTTGTTAACACTAGCTACCTTCACAGCGTGGCGCGTGGACTTCCAGGTCTCGCTCCAATCATTCGAGCCGCTCCTGGCTGGTGCAAGGAACTTGCTCGACCTCGCTCTTCACTCCCCTCTTCCCGGAGGGCCCCGCGTGCTCTTCGTCAGCTCCATCTCCTCACTACGCAGTAAGTGCACCCCTCTATTTCGTGTTATAACTCACTGACCTTATGTGTCGCAGACTACTCTGGCTCGAAGCCTGCAGAGGAGACGCACGAGACCGAGCCCGACCTCGCAGCTGGCTCCGGCTACAGCGAGAGCAAGTGGGTCACAGAACATCTCTTTAGCCTGGCTACGGAGAAGACGGGCTTGCAAACGACGTCCGTCCGCGTCGGGCAGGTCAGCGGTGACCAGCGCCTGGGCGGCTGGAACACGACGGAGTGGGTCGCCGCGCTCGTCCGCGCCAGCCAGCGCCTCGGCTGTATCCCCGTCAAGGAAGAGGTGCGCCATGCCCTAGCATATCCCTCTGTTACGTTTACTAATCGCCCCGTTGTGCAGGAGGTCACCTGGGTCGCCGTCGACGTCGTCGCCTCCGCGCTGCAGGACATGGTCGACAGCGGCGAGCGCTCTCTGCACCTCGTCTCGCCCAAGCCCGTGCAGTGGAACACCATCTTCGTCCCGATCGCCGGGCGGCTCGGGCTGCCCACGGTCCCCTACGCGGAGTGGACCGCGAAGCTCGAGCACTCCGCGACCGTCGCGGCGCAGGCGGGGCCCGGGGTCGGCCAGCACGACGCGGCGCACAACCTGCTCGGGTTCTTCAAGAGCGAGGGCATGGGCGGTGCCGCGGTGCCACTGAGCACGGAGAAGGCGGTGCGGGCGTCGAAGAGCCTCGCGAACGCGCGTCCGATCGGGGGGGAGGACGCGGTGAAGTATGTGGAGTACTGGGCGAAGGTCGGGCATATCAAGGCGTAGACGACCTCGCGCGTGATGGTTAGTAGATGGGGGTGTATATGTACCACAGCATAGATTGTATCAACAGACATATTAGTAGCGTGACTTGAATGGATGGACACCGTGCACTGCGCTTGGGCGAATGAGAAGCCAAGATTCAGAATCGCGCGTCATATGCCGTAGCAGTGGCACTGAGACGGCGCTGAGCGTTGAGCGCTAAGCAACTAGGATTCTTGAACTTAGCGTCCATCACCCACTCCAGGATGCATGATGACTTCCACGGCCCTGACTCTAGCGGAAATCAAGACTCTCCTGCAATACTCGACGAACCTCAATCCCGAGCCTGACCTTCTTCAGGCTGGGGCGCACTCGGACCCCGTTCTAGCTCCGGACCCCGTTCTAGCTCCGGGCCCCGAGCAATACGACCTGCACCCCGAAGGGGATCAGCGTGCAGTCAGGGCAATCGTGAAAGACGGTATACACATGGTAGTCAAGTTCGGAGTGGAAGTCTATGCGCGCGAGGCCGACGTCATGACATTCGTAGCGTCCCACACATCTATCCACATACCGCGCCTCTACGGCGTCTTCACCGAGGCCGTCTTAAACAACACCGTAACCTACATCGTCCAGGAACAGGTCCCCGGCACCCGGCTCGAGCACGTCTTCGAAACTCTCTCCGCGTCCGAGCGCGACGCGATCGCGCACCAGCTGAAGGACGTCTTCATCCAGTTGCACAGTCTGGCCGGTGGCAGGACGCGACTCGAGCCGTTCGGTGGCGGCTCGTGGGCGCGCACCCTCTGGTTCAAGTGCTTCCAGAACGACTTTCCCATGGGCGACGACGACGCACACACGACGCGCGCCCTGCTCACCTACTTCCTCGGGATCACAAGCAGACGGTACCGACCCGGCGGCGCCTGGAAGCTCGACGAATTTCTCGCGCTCTTCGATCTCGACCGGGCTCCGATATTCTCGCATGGCGACCTTACGCCTTGGAACATCATGGTGCACAACGGGCGAATCTCCGGGATCGTCGACTGGGCGGAGGCGGGCTGGTACCCGTACTTCTGGGACAGCTTCGTGCTCGACCGCGCGGCGTCCATGTTCTGGAAGGTCCCGGGTGCGCAGGAGATGCTGCGCGCGGCGTTGCTTGAGTTCTTCCCCGAGGGTACCGAGTTTGGGATCCACTGGAATGTCCAGAGCGACTTCTATTACTGATGTACCCGGCTCGGTGTGTCTTTGCAAGCGTTCCCCAATCAAAACATTGTAACTGACGAACTTCTCCTGTCAGGACGCCACCATCTGGTATATACCTCCACGCTGCAGAGCGATCTCCGATTATGCGCCTGGGAATGACCTGCGCGACTATGCAATGTAGCGGAGTCGCGCTAGATAGAATGCCTACAGCATGGTCGTTCCGCAGGAGTCTGGTTTTTGCCTAAAGGAACGCGTGCTTCGAGACGTGTGGAGTGTGCGTTCCGCCAGCCGGGTGGAGACATTGAAGAACAACCAGCCGACAACTCACGATGCCCACCGCCTGAACTTGTCGGTGAAGGTTACCTGAATTGCCGTCGACGTTGTTGTATCGGCACTGTAGAACGCAGTCAGTAGCGGCGGGTGCACTGGCACCCTCAGCAGTCTCGCCCCAGCCCGTGCACTAGTGGAACAACGTCTTCGTCCCGATCGCCGAGCGGTTCGAGTCGGCCGTGGTGACTCCCATACGTCGAGTGGATCGTGAGGCTCGAGTCGGTGGCGTCGCAGCGCAGGTGGCTCCAGGGTTCGTCAGCATGATGCGCACAATTCTTTACAAGTGATAGCATGGGCGCGCGGCGGTGCGTGCGCCGCCCAGTATGAGACGCTTAGCAGGCATAGTATCAAACATTAGAGCAGTCTCCACTGAAGGAAGATACGAGATGGGAGCGCACGACGTGCATAGATTCTTCCAATACGCAATATACGCGAGGATAGATGATTACTACGAGCATCCGTTGTGCTTCCAGACTTTTCTTCGGTCGTTCTTATAGTATGATGCAGCAAATAAATTCGAGGATACAGATACATAGTGTAGAGGTGCGGTCACGTAGCATGAACAGGCAAGGACGCCAGTTTCAAGGAGAAGTACGAAGCCCCTCAGCCTGTGAGCTGTGCCGTAACTTAACTCATCACCGTCGGGCGAGCAACAGGCCGTTTCCGGGTAGACTGCGAGGCAGCGCCCCTGTCCTAGTTTCTCCGCCTTGTGGTACGGTAGTTGTAGGCGTCCCGGATGGCCTGCTCCGCCTGTTGCGGGGTGAAGTGGTCATGATGATTGTATACGTACCTGCTGTCCGTCCGGGCCCTGTGGAGCTGGTAGACAAACGAATTCAGCTTGCATACAGAGGGCTTCAAAGCGCAAGTCGAACCCACCCTGGCGTTGATCTGGTCCGGAGTAATACACATCGCGCGGATGGTGTTCACGACGCATGTGATACAGTTCGAGCCTGCGTTGTTACCGACGTGAGTCGGGTCCTGCTCTGAGCAGTAGTCCACGAGCGTCCGGCGGCTCGGTCGGTCCAGCGTCCCGACGTGCATGAAAGCCCAGTGTTGGGCGCTTCCGTAATCGCGTTGGCGAAAGTGCCGGCGGAAGGCGTACTGGCCCGTCGCATTGTCCTCGTTCGGAACGAAGATTTCCATGACGTGATAGCCTTCCAGACGCTCCCCGTGCCGACGGTTCGGGTCCCTAAGAGGGCCAGCGATGGCCCAGACGATACGCCAGTGGATTTCTCTAGTGGCTGTATGGCAGGTTAGCGGAAGTATTGAGAAGAATTCAGATACGTAGTACTCACTGTCATGCACCGCTATGTAGATCGGCATCGGGTCGTTGAACTCGACACACATATCGAGAACCCTTTGGTCTTTACATTCATTGAAGCGCCTCATAGAAACAGGTATCGTGCTCTTGATAGAGATCTGGAGATGATGAGAATCGATGGGCTAGCGGGAAGAAGAGAGGACGACACGGCAAGCACCGCAGGATATCACGGCCCCAGAAAGACTTTGAGATCGTGAAGCAAACTATAACTGTCGCTAATCCTTTGTCCCCGAACAAAGAGATTTTTGACAGTTATCGTTTGTTTCAAGTTCCTGGGCCTATCCGACGTCCTGATATCCCGGGATGTTTGCCGTGCGATGAGGTGGGCTGCAGCTATGGGCTGGAAGAAATTGCAGGCAGGCCTATATATACGGAAATAGGGGATGCGAGACGGTTGCATTGCGCTGAGTCTCCAACAGACGGTGGGCTGGTAAATCAACATGAGAAGAAAGGAGTCGGCTGTTGCGGGTACTAACCTGGGAAGGTGGGGCCATGTCTTTGTCCTACTACCGTCGCGCAGGCAAGGGCGTGTGCTGCTGAACTCCCCAAGCGGATGCACATAGACGACCGGACCAGCTGCGAACGAGCATCCTGTCCGCGCTACAATGGGGTCGGCTTGTGCAATGTTGGGGTGGGCTTCCCGGTTTCGTCCATCCATAGAGTGTCGCACAATGGGAGTGCCTGGCACAGAAGGCATGTAGTAGAACGGCTTAGCCGTGGCCGCCGCATGAAGGTAAGGCGCAATCGTGTACCTGTGGCTAAGAGAGTGGGACCCTGGAAGTCGAGGGGACAATAGGATGGCTGGTCCGCCCGGATATATGCTACACAGGCAAGCGTGTAAAGTGGTGACGTAGGTGCTAGTGAGCGCGCACTTACGAGTCATCGTTAATGAGACAATTGTGTGAGATCTGTACAGGCTTGGATCCAGGGTCGCTTGTGGTAGTTGTTAGAGGACTCTGTTAGGGCAATGGCTAAGCGAACAGGTTCCATGATCGTGCGCCTCCAGCGGTACGGAATAGTATGGGGCCTCTACTAGGTACCGCCCCATAGGCCCAGGGGCGTCCGCACATGGCTTGGTGCTTGACCGGGAGACACAGTGGAGGCTATCGGCGTACGCGTACACCTATAGGAGGAGGTCAATGTACCAATGAACGGAGTGGTAGACAGCATCGGGGAATTGGCCTCTATTGTATATGCCCATGTAAGCCCATGTAATAAGTACATTCTCTACAATTTTTAGAAGTATTGTGGACGTCCTTACATGGTCATATATGATCAATCTCCCTTTGGCAAACAACACAAGCCTTGCGAGACGCTACAAGACTTGGGCGCATTATATCTCTTGCAGGACTCCTGACACCCCGTCGGGGCCAACGTAGCGCGCCCCCGTCGGTCTGGTCTCCGGAGCGGGAACTTCAAACCATTTGCTTCTCACGCAGGAAAAGTATTCGCAAAGAGATAGTATTATAGAACATACATATACATGTAGAGGACACAGCTCAGGAAATATAGGTAGATCCGCCGATAACTCACCTGTAGCAAACCCGTCGTCGCAGGCCCGGGACGGCGGCGGCGGCGGCGGCGTCACGTCCTGCACAGAATAGCACACCCCACGGCGCGGAGAGCGCACGTCGACAGAGGGGGTCCGAGCGCGACCTGGGCGACCTTGCAGGGCATGTACGAATGTCTTGCGCGGATCCCGGATGTGGTGTTCTTGATGCCTACATAACGATGCACGTTAGTATAACGTCGTAGCCGGCCGCAATGGCCCGCTCCCTCATAACAAGGACGTGGACGGCCACGGAGCAAGCAGCTCGGGAGTCGAGTCAATAGTCCACCAACATGGACGCAGCTTGGCTGCGGAGCAATAACAGCTCTGGACACGAGGGGAGATGGGAGAGGAGCTAAGGCAAGGACGGACGCGCACGATGGTGCCAGCGCACGCAGGCTTTGAGGCCACGGGAAGAGGCTTTAGGGCCGGCGGTTACGGCCTTCCTGCCGCGCGATGAGAGTCATGCCCGCTGCCCAGCGACCTGGTCAGTACCTATAATGTGAGTACAAGAATTGGACGGGCCTGACAAGTCCTCGGAAGTGTGGCGAGATATTAGGATCAGATATAAGGCCATACAAGTTCACAACAGACTTGTGCCAACATATAAGCGCTAAAAGGTCATATCTGCCGAAGGCGGATTCCCCGATGAGATGCGGCACAAAGGGAGTGCCACCGAACAACGTCCGCGACCGAATTACAAGCGCGCTTATTCTGGCGCCCGTCGGTAGCCACATCCGAAAGTTCGGATATCTCTGGATATTCCCCTCAACTTCTCCATCAACGTGCAACCTCTCGTCTCTCAACCACCACCATCTCATGATGGCTTCCATGGGCACTCTCCAAGAAGTCAAGGCCCTTCTGCGCTACTCTACCAACCTCAAGCCTAAACCGATCGGCACAAACCAAAACCCCGTCCCGACTGGTCCTGAACCGTACGCGCTGCCCTCATGGGGGACAGGGCGCGCGGTGAGGGCTATCGTTAAAGACGACGTACCAATGGTAGTCAAGTTCGGCCTAGAGGTGTATGCGCGCGAGGCCGAAGTCATGAACTATGTGGCGTCGCGCACACCCATTCCCATGCCGCGCGTCTACGGCGTCTTCACCGAGGCCGTCGAGCAGTCGGATGACATTATGACCTACATCGTCCAGGAGCAAGTCCCCGGCATGCGACTCGAACACGCCTTCGAGTCGCTCTCTGCCTCCGAGCGCGACGCAATTGCGCGCCAGCTTAAGGGTATCTTCACCCAGCTCCGCGGCCTCACGGATGGCCAAACAAGACTCCAGCCGTTCGGTGACGACTCCTGGGCGCGCACATTTTGGTTCAAGAACTTCCAGCGTAACTTCCCTATGGGCGACGAGGACGCGCGGACGACACGCTCTTTCCTCGAGTACTTCATCAAGATCAAAAGCAGATCCATCCGAGACTGCGACTGGACGCGCGACGAGTTCCTGGCTTTCTTCGACCTCAACCGCACCCCCATGTTCTCGCACGGCGACCTGACGCCCTGGAACATCATGGTGCACAACGGGCGCATCTCTGGCGTCGTCGACTGGGCGGAGGCGGGATGGTACCCGTACTTCTGGGACAGCTTCGTACTAGAGCGCGCGGCGGACCGATTTTGGCAGATTCAAGGCGTCGACAAGATGCTGCGGGCGGCGCTGCTCGAGTTCTTCCCGGAAGGCGACAAGTTCGCCGTCCACTGGGGCGTGCAGTGGGACAACTACTGGTGATGCGTGAACAAATGTGCGCCTTCGGAAAGTTTCCCGATGGACGAATCACAGCTGACCATATTCTGTCAGACGCCGCCCACTACTCAATATTTTCGAACGATCTTGTCCTATATCCGATGGCTTGAAAGTCATCAATTGCCATGACGCAGCGGAGTGGTATGGATTTCGCTGAGAATCTAGGTTACGTGTGTCAGCGAATTGTTGTACAATCTCTCACCTGTCAGCAATATATTGTATCAATATCCCAACCCAGGTACTCCGGCACTGATTATGCGGAAGTATGCGGGGTGTTCGTCCGGGGAGAGATCAGGAGGGCACATTAGCATCCGCCGGCGGCCACGATCACGAGCTGACTCTGCGACTGCTCGGTCGGATGATGCTTAGCGGACGCCATTCGGAACGAGACCCAGACACGACGGCTTCGTTGTATTTTTGCCGGAGGAAAAGGCGCCTTTATCTCCACCAGTTTAAGCACCCTGCTGCCAGCCCCGTCGCGGCACAGGCGGATTCTGGGATAAGCGGATACGACGCGACTAATAACCTGTTGAATCCCACAAGAGCGAAGGCATGAGCGGTGGGGCGGTATTGCCTGGGCGCGGAGAACACGGTTGTACAATCCTCTGAGAGCCTGACGAGTACGCGCCCGAACGGACGACCGGACGGTGTATCCGAATGCATTGGGGTACAACACTGGCGAGGGGTGAACGAGTTCGCGTGCAAGAAAATCAAGAAACGGGGATACGTGACGCTCCATATACATAGACTGTTCCAACGCGCCTGAGTCACCTAGTAGCATTGCAAGGTACGATCCGCGACGCGATCCGTTCGCCCGGTCAGAGCGGTTCTCATACCCTGTCCATCGCGCCTTAGCACTCGACGAAAAGATTCATGCGTCCTGTGGGCGGGCGATAGCTGAAAGAGATGTAGTCAGGGAGTAGAAGGTGGTGCAGCGGGTGTAGAAAACTTACGGATTCCGATTCTTTTATGCTCTGTAGAGACCCCCCTCGCGCTCATATATGCATCTTCTGAGCCGTAGCATGTCCGACCTTGAAGTTTCACCCAAGGGATAGATGGGAGCCAGAACTTCCGCAACTTTAGAACGACCGGTTCCACGACCTCGACCTCGAGCTCATCCCGCCAGTCTCCCGGCGAAGGGTAAGTCAGACACCGGAATCTATCGAAATCGTCTGCATCGCTTGAGTCGTTGTCCGCATCGATCCATACGAGCCTCCACAGAGGATCTATACATTCAGCGTGAGAGTCAAGATCAATTTCACGCGTCATGCGTCAAGAAGAACACTAGACGAGGACACGGCGGCTCACCGTGTTCTGTGCTGCTCTCAACCATCACCGAAAGGGCTGGCATTTCTAGCCGCTTGTGTATCTCCTGTGCCCACCAATCCGACGTATCCCAACTGGTCTGAGATGCTGCGGAGCGCGGCAGCGTGACAGACAGCACCCGGAGGCTCCGGAGGCCATGGCATACCTCAATGAACAGGGGCCCAATAAGCTTCCGCAGGAGCGCATAGCGGCTTATTGCTTGGTCGATAGCGAGGTCGCCAGACGGCGGCCAAAGGCGAAACAAGATGTGCTGTAAGCGCGAATGGGTGCGCGCCTCGAGAATGAGAAAAGCCGCCCAAGTTGAGAAGCTGTCGGAAGGGTCCATTCTACTTGGCAAAGTTACGCAGCAGTTGTTGAAGTCGGTCACAAAAACCAGCATCTCCAGGAAAAGAGACACCGACACTAGCCCAGATAACACGTCTGGGTAAGGGGCCGCGGCCCATCATGTAAGTGAATGAGCGGTGATCCATACGATGGGTAGATAACAAGAGATGAGTTATGGCTTACCAAAGTCGCATCCGCCCAATGGATGCCAATGCAAGACTAGCTCCACAAGACATGTGCCGAATGTGGGTATAAGTGAGATGTGGAGAGAGTGACTCTCTGGGCTTTGCTTATGAGGGTCGAACAGGTCAGCGCAGCGTTACTACAAGCAGCCGGTGTACACTCACATCTACTTCGAGAAATTGAAGTGAGGGGGACCGATTTTTTTGTGTTACAAGGGTTTGCATGGAGCGTATTTGATCGGGTGATACCTCTGCGTTGTTCATAGCGCCAGAAAACATAAACACGTGAAGTCGCTCTAGCTCGCAAAATGCCCACATGACCCGGACGGCCTGAGGGGATGTCCAGAAAGGTGCTGAGCTCCACAGAAAGAGCTCGGTGATGGGATAGAGTGAGGCAAGCCTATGATACCACGGCGGGTAGAGTGACCAGTCCACTTTCAGTACTAGCGTCTGCACGTTCGGAACCTTGCTAACAAGTTCGGAACGGGCGAACGGGATGTACTTTCCACCCGATGTTTTGTCCTGGCTGGGATCCACCCTAAGCGCACGGACGAGTTCTCCCAGGGAGGGGTTGCTAGTGAGGGTCGCGAGGAGCTCGTCCACCTGTTCGCTGCACCTGAACATCACGACTGAGTACAGATTTTTGCGGCTGCGTGGCAGCAAATCGCGGCAGATCAGCGAGCATGTGCAGAGGACTTGATATGCGCGGAGGACTTGTTCGTGGTTGGGTACTGCCGCATGGCTAACGCATGAATCGATGATCTCCTCGATGACTTCGACCGGGAGGCGGGGTCCGTTCATGACCGTGAGGTAGATTCCGCCTGATGGGCATTAGTACGGTCCATGTTGGAGAATCAAGTGTAATACCTGTGTAGAGGGCCGCGTCGAGTAGGATAAAACGGTGTGGCCTATCAAGGAGCACCCAGAGCTAGCGAAAAAGATGGAGGTGCAGAGCAGAGTGCCCGCCGTTGTCAACGGGCGGCCGCCACGAGTTTGAACAAGCCAGGGACGGCAAGAGGCCTGCCAGTGTCACTTTACGGAAGCGATGACGCGGCCTGGTCGACGCCCGATGCAAGTATTTCCGGAATAAGAGCCTGGGGGTCATCCCAGATCTACTTGCGATATTCCCTATGAAATTTCGGAGAACTCGAAACTGCTCACTGGTATGTTGCGAGTTGCGAGCCCTGCAGGGATACATTTAAGAGGACGTACGTGAGCGCTCAAACCCTTAGCGCCACTGAACCGAATGAGCGTCTAAAGTACACGTGGAAAACATCGCCACTTGGGCCAATCGTGGCCACCGCAACCTTGTTGGAACCCTTTCGACACGGAGCCAGTGTTTTCGTGGTACGCACGGCAATACTGTCTGCATATCTATATTTAAAATAAGTGATAACATACTGACAGATCTATCCAGAGCTGATTGACACTGTACACTCGCTCTGAGGCGCCTCCTAGCCACTAACTAGTAGTCAGCAAGTTTACGATCCGAGCACTAGAAGCGGCCCCGGGCCAGCTCTACTCAACATGTCAACAGAGGCAGCGGTAGACCACATCGGAAACGTGCTCCATGCGGTAGGGGCACCATACATCGACCCCGAAGATATGAGAAGGCTATACAAGGGCCGAGTGGCGGAGGTCCTCGACTTTGCGGCCTCAAACCTCACAGGGAGACAAGCGGCTGTGTCGGCAAGGAATGCCTTACAGATGTGAGTAACTTTCATGCTATGGTTCAGGTATCTGTGCCATACGATGCTGAGTATCATTGCCTTGTAGATATCGCGACCACTCGCGGGCCCCTGGAACTTCGTCCCGTGAAGACGCCGACCCCTTGTTCACCCGGATGCAGCGAGCGGAGGCCCGCGTCAAGGCTGCACAGATCGCTCTCCAGCAATCGGAACAACAGCTGAAGAAGCCGAATGACGCGTTAGAACATACAGGTATGACGGCGCTTGCTTATGTCGTAGCTCTCTGTTGACACATGCTTATTACAGAAAACGAGGCGGGCGCGCTACAAGAGCAGCTGGAAGATAAACGTCTCACCACGCTACTCTTGTCCGTCCTGGAACGCAAAGAGGCGATACGCAAAGAACGGATCAAGGAGGTTATCAAGCTTCTCAGCGAGCTCAGGTTTTTCCTCTTTTCCGCATGATAGATCGCTCGTCGTCTCAATATGTCGCAATAGGTCGAAAGTCGGAGAACAGAACACGGTGCGTCCTAAACATTTCGTCGAGTTTCCTTCGAAGCTGACTATATGCGAGCCCAGATCCAAGAAGAGGCGAAGACTTCGCTGCCCACCAGAACCGTTGTCACAAAACCTCTGCGCGTAGAACACACGCGCGATGCGTTGACTGTGAGTGCGCGCACTGCTCAGGCGTGCGTGTAGACAGCTTAATCGCCAAAAAAACAGTCACTGCAATCGCACAGCATTCGCCTCACACGGCTCTCCGCCATCGCGAGCGACAACACGCTCTCTGCTAGAACCAAGGATGCAGAAGCCCGTGTTCTCGAGGCTATAGCGCATTCGATGGGGTTGGACACTGGTGACCCGGATGTCATCGCCGCATAGTACGTGTTCTTCTACGTTTCAGACACACGCATCTCATGCTTCGTCCCCCAGCGAGACTTCTCTGGCCGCAGCAAGATCACGCGCTCGTGCAAGTGTTGAGTATCACTCACCTCTGCCTCACGCCGAGTCGAGCGAGGATCTGCAGGACGTATCACAACGGATTGTAAGTCTGTCTCGGCGACCATCCCTCCATACGCTAACAACATGCCTATTTCTCGATCGGGGTAGATCGAGAAGGAGCGTCGCCTTCAGGACCTCGCCGATGAAGCCTCTGCGCTCACGCTCGCATGCGTGCGGGCTCTTCAGACGGTACGCTGTCCGCTGTTCTTACACGCATATACGCGCTCATCACGGATTTAAAGGACTCCGTCTTCGTTCACGAGACTGCCCCACAGCTCAGAGGTGCGCTGGAGGAAGAAGCCGCGGCAGCTCAAGGACATGTGGACGCCCTTCGGCGCTCCATCATCAACCGCCCGAGACCCCCACAAACGTCACGGAGTGACAGTCTCGGCGGCGGGCGAGTGCGTAGTTTCGTATACCGCTCGAAATTTCGAAAGATGCTCACCACCCGCATGGGGTTTCCAGTCATATGAACAGACCCTATCCGATATTGAATGTCAATTCGCAAACGGTGAGTGTATAGTCCTCATCGTCGTACGAGCGCACAGTTGATTCTTCTGGCCCTACTCGCAGCCAGAGACGCAGAGTCGTTCCTCGAAGCAGCAGACGCGCTTGTCTCGCCAGACCCATCCGCGTCCGACGCGCACGCCGCGATAGCAGGTGAGCGGAGTGCTCCCTATCTACTCTCTCGACTTACATATTGCCAAAGCTTCATATGCGGAAGAAGAAACAGCGCTATCCGCGCGTCTACAGAAGCTATTGCAACACAAGGCGGCGAAGGCTGACGCGGGGCACGCGTTGGTCGAGGAAGTCGAGCGACTCATCGCCGAGGTCGGCATCATTGCAGGCACGCATAACTGAGGGCGAATGCGCCCGGCTATGCGGACACCAGCGGATAATTACTAGGGCCACTACCGGGCAATCTGTACAGATGGGGTGGTTCAGTGTATACGTCTCACAAAGCGTATGAAGCCAGCATAGCGTCAGATACAGAGCAATCATTGTGTTCTAGTCCAGACGACAATGAACCGGAATGGGGGATGGCCCAGCCCTCTATCGCATATGCGTACTCGACTTCAAAGCAACCGGACTGACATTCAAACCAATCGAGGTTCAGTCCAAAAAGACTACAAGGTGCCCTCTATGGTAGGACCGTTCAGTGGAAGCCCATCCAGCACTTCGCGCCACCCTCGTTATCGTCGCACTCGACGTCCGACGCGCCCTGGTCGATCGCCTGCACGAGCAGCCCCGCGCACGCGTCCCAGCAGTTCTCCGGGCTCTTGTAGTCGTGGCTGCCCTTGAACCACCCGCGCCCGCCGCAGTCCATCCCGTCCTACAGCGCAAAAAGCGGTGAGCACCGTGAGTAACAAAAAGGCTGGGAGAAGGGAGAAAGGGGCGCACCCAGTTGTCGGTGCGGTAGTTCTGGAGGCAGGTGTGCAGCGCACCCTGGTCGGTCGAGCCGAGCGCGTTGAACTGGCGCACGATGGACGCGTTGGCGGAGACCTGGCTAACAGCGAAGGCGGCGAGCGCGAGGAAGGCGGCGGTGAACTGCATGATGTCTGTAGATGGAGCTGTGGCGAGTGAGAAGGAGGGGGCAGTAGCGAAAGAATGGGCGACTCACTGTAGAAGCGGCAGGCTTGAGATTGTAGAGGAGAGGATGGTGGTGGGGGTGGTAGGGAGTATCACGGGTGGTTTTATACCGCCGCGAGCCTATCGTGGGCGCTGAACATGCATGCAGGTGTCCATTGCGGTCTACGAGCGCGCCATTGACCTTAGGGTGACGCACGGAATAGGACGTTGTTGATGCCCGACAGCGTGAGCAGGTCGGACTTCCACAATTATGCGCGACCTGATCACGGCGTTGTTGGAAATGGGTTCCATCGACACCATAGTGCCAACTCGCCTCACGAGATGCCGACTTGGACACCTTTTGCAAATAGACGGCTGACTGTTGGTCTGGTGCTGTCAACACAATGTGTTAACTAGTGAGCCGACGGCGTTTCATGGGTAGGAACCGAGGCCTCCGTCAGCGGCTGTGGACTCCTTTCGACGATCGGCATAGAGGCTGGGCACCGACGAGAGCGTCTAGTACTAGTACGTGTAAGTATGATAGCCATAGTAAGCGCCGCCGACCCGCACGGCGCCGGAAATGGCAACCGTAAGGTCGCGAGCATTGCAGGCTGGAATCGGCGTGGACGGGATGGGTTCTATCTCCATACCTCGTAATTGTCCCGGGGCGGATGGTAAGACATTTGGGTCAACTGAGGGGGCGCGTTAGCACAGTTCGAGGTCATTTGGATACGAGGGAAGTCACTCACCGTGCAAGGCCGTCGTAACAATATGCTGAACGCTACACGCGTGCAACCGAGACGTCAAAATATCTCACTTAGTCACTGACGGCCCGAGTCCGAGTCTCTTGCAAATTACAGAGCCCGGACGTCCGTTGCGTACACGCATCCACTTCTTTTCGGTGTATTGTTTCTACCATAGTTTACAGAGACAGTCTACCCGGCGTGGCCCAGGAAAGCAAATGGACCTGAGCAGGAGCGCTGGAGTGTGGTGAAGAGGAGAGACTCCAGCAGCCGCTGCGTCAATGGTCCTGTTCGTTGACTGGGCGCCCAAATTCTCACGCCACAAGGAGGGAAATATTTTGCACAGCCATTAAGCGCCTATTTGAGTGACCTCCTCATCCACGCCTTGAACCCCGGTGAAAAGTCGGTCTGGCAGGCGCTGGCAGAAACGGGCTATATCCGGCATGCCAGACACAGCCATAGCTCGTCAGGAATCCCGCACTATACCAGGAAATTCTCTGGCAATTCCAGCGTGCGGTCTGTACATGTCCGACGTCTTCCGGCAACATCTGGCACCGGTCTGGCAGGGCAGATATGGCCAGGATACCTCCGTTCCCCAGCTAGTACCCCCCGTTCCCCTGCTCTCAGGCAGGCGAACTGGCCAATTCCGGCAGGATCTGGCATGCGCCAGAAAAAGCTGGCAACTTCTGGCATTCTCGTGGATACAGACAGGCCCCGCGCACCCCGTACGCCCGCGCGCTCTCCGCACCCTCCTGCGCCCCCCCCCCCGCGCCCACCCGTAGCTCTCCTGCGCTGCTCGCCCCACGCGCGCCCTCCTGCTCGTCTTGCCAGCCCCGTGCGCGCCCCCCGCTCGTCTTGCCAACCCCGCGTTCTCCGGCCCCTCGTCTTGCCTTCACGCGCGTGCAAGTCCTCGTGCTGCTGCCTCTTGGGCTCTCCGTCCACGGACCCGGCCCACTGCTTGCGCGGCCCCGTACCTTACTTGGCCTTCGCCTTACCCTTACGATCCTTCGGCGCAGCTTCTGCTTTGTAGTAGTTCTAGAGACAATATATCAGTGTTCTACGATGTGGCCGGTTCGATTATGATGGATCTTACCTCGCGCTCCTCCTTGCCCAAGTTGCCCCAAGCGTCGACGATCATATCGAGCGTGTCGTCGCCACATAGGAGCGCATATTCACGACTGTAGGTGGCGTAGATTAGCTTTGTAGCCTCTAGGAGAGAAAGGGAAGCTTACAGTGCATCATACTCCTGATACCCATCCGTCTATAATCAATATTGCTGCTGCCATGCAATTGCAGTGGGACGTACCTTTAAAACGGCCTTGTCAAGGCCTTTCCAGACCTTGTCGAAGTCGACCGCCGACGTCGAAGGGTGCTCTTTGATATACATAAACGCATAGAGGTTTCTGCAATGTGGCCACGCCGATGACGAACATGTAAGCAAACCTCAAGTGGGGATATGATCGGACACTGACCTAGCTGTCTTGTGCTTGGAGATCCTCATCTTCGCTGCCTTCTTTCCCTGATCCAGCGTTGACGAACCTGCAGACGGCTCGCTGGCTGGCTTCGAGGACATTCCGCTGTTGCCCTTCTTGACTAGCGTTCCTAGTAGATTTGGGAGGGGGCCGGCTGCTGGGTTACGAAACATAGCACTGGCGATGCAGGTGCGAGTGAGATACGTGCGCGGGGGCTAGCAGAGAAGTTGAACTCACAGGGGATCCCCGACCTGAAGTGGAAAGTCCGCCGGTAGGCAGTGAGCGCGCGGCCTAAGACGGGGTTAATTACAACGCACCTTGAACTTTGTAGCCGGCACGATTGGCTCGTTCAACGGGGACTCCGGGGAAGACGCGGCGGCAGAGGACAACGGCGGATCGTTTTCAGTCAGTGCAGAGCCAGAGCCAAGTGAAGACAGCAGCGCAGTAGTAATCGGCGACACCTCAGAGGTAGTACCGGCGAGCTGAGAGCCTCCCGCGAGGCGTGTCGTCTCAGATCCAGAGGCAGTTAAGCCGTGCAGCAGACCGCCAGCAGCAAGTTCGGACGTCGCAAGAGAGTCGCCTTCAGAGGTAGGAGCTGCGTCGGAGCCAGTGAGAGAAAGCGCAGAAGCAGCCGGCGTGACAAGGGAAGAAGCAGGCTCAGGCAGAGGAGACACGTCGCGGTCCGGGGATGCTGCGACGTTGCGGTCGGAGTGCACACCGCTGGCATCACGATCTATCTCCGCAATGATGAACTCTGAACCTGGAAGGCTGTAAGCCGCACAAAGAGAGGTCTTCAGTCTGTGAGAGAACGACTATGATTGCATAGTACTGTACCTGTAAGCCGCACAAAGAGAGGCTACAAGTACTAGTAAGTAAACATGTAAGGAAGCATAGGTAGTGTGGGACTTACTCTTCAGTCTGTGAGAGAACGACTGAAGAGCAGAGGCCTGCAGAGTCCTCCTTATATACTACTGGGGAGGACGATGAGTAAGCGTATAGGAAGAGGGCATGTGACGTCCAGAGGACGCTGACTGAGCGATGAATAACGCTGAGTAAGGGAGCATAATCGACATAAGGTCAGATAGTCCATGGCTGAGTAATGCGAGTAATCCGGACGCTGTCTAGAATAGTCCGGAACATCGTAGAACGTACCAGAATCATATGGAGGGATGGCAGGATGCCAAGTAAGTACAGAACAAAAGAATGTACGTATATGGTAAGTAGGAAAGTCCATGCTGGCGTATGGTAGACGCACAGCCACTATCACTGCCACTCCCGGTCCGGCACAGCCGTAGACACAGAAGTTCAACACTCCCACTCGTTCAAGATGTGGAGGACACCAAGCCAATGCTGCG
>NW_007360328.1:310530-441206 GCF_000271585.1 Trametes versicolor FP-101664 SS1
GGGAGCATAATCGACATAAGGTCAGATAGTCCATGGCTGAGTAATGCGAGTAATCCGGACGCTGTCTAGAATAGTCCGGAACATCGTAGAACGTACCAGAATCATATGGAGGGATGGCAGGATGCCAAGTAAGTACAGAACAAAAGAATGTACGTATATGGTAAGTAGGAAAGTCCATGCTGGCGTATGGTAGACGCACAGCCACTATCACTGCCACTCCCGGTCCGGCACAGCCGTAGACACAGAAGTTCAACACGCAAGGGGGGAGGGAACCTCCGATGGGGTCTGGGAACCCGGTGTGGTCGCCTGCCGCTTGGGATCCGGTGCCGCCGAGTTGGCATCGCCATCCGGGAGAGGTCGCTTCTTCGAGGCGGCCTTCTTGGCGGTGGCGTCTTTCTTGGGCGCCGTGTTAGACCTGTCGCGGCCGAAGTCGGAGTACATGTTCATCATGAGGTGCTTGAGCTTCCAGTGGTTCTCGCACTCCTGTACTTCCGGGAAGACCTTGCCGACTTGAACGATCACATAGTTAAGTGCAGCGTCGTTGATTTTGCTCCACACCTCTGGCGCGTTGTCGGTGTCGTCCAGAGTCTGGAGGACGTTGCGGCAGTGCGCACGCAGGTCTGAGTAACGATCAGCTGCCATGATAGTGCCGTCTAGACTCTCTAGGAATATCGGAACACCCCGAGTGCGTCCGCTTTTACCGATTTCCATCTGCTTTGTTGCGAGATCGTGCTTCGGCTGTCCCTTCATATAGGGCTTAAAGTGCTTCCGAGAGAAGAACTTGAGGTTCGCATGCTTCTCGGAGTTGAATTTGATAATGGGGGCGTCCTCGCAAGCGAGGAGGGATTTGACATCCCAGCCGGCGTCCGGGGTGACGGCGAGGTTGAATGGGTTGCCTGACGTGGCCAGCATACGGGGCTGCGCGGTGGCAAGCACCTTGTAGGCATGCCTGGGTACTTGAATGAGTAACAGTAAGCGCATATATGCATGAATATCTCACTGCAGTGTTCGCACGGTTGCCGTGAGTTCGGCGTTGACCTTCTCGAGCTCGCGCAGCTTCGCACTCAGAATCTCAGCGTGTCTCAACGAGCGAGTGTACTCGGCGCCGGAAGGATGCATGTTACGGAACATGGGGCCCGTCTCCTTCGGATGAATGAGCACGCATATAATCGGATAAAAATAGCGAACCCTGATTTACTTGCAGGCTTGTAGAGGCACTGAAGCTGTCGCCCAAGCCCGGGGGGTCGGCAAGCCTGGAGGGCATCAAAAGAGAGGATGAACTGTATCTTGACGATGCAGTGGGGGTCTCCGGGCTCAATGAATTGTCAGAGATGTACGTTCCTTCGAACGTGTAGAGCGGCGATCCTTGGAGATCGTGAGTGCGCAGGTGGGACAGAGTGGAAAATGTGGCCCCATTTTTCTGCAGTGATGCATTTGCGAGGCATCCGTCTGCGCCAAAAAGATCGTCGTCCTGAGAGTGCATGTTGGTGGGAGGAGGAAGAGAGTGATTCGATGACAGGACGGACAACATCACATTCAGCAGGCCTTCCTCTTTGGGACACCGCTTCCCATAGACGCTGGAGACGCGCTCCTCTTCATCGCACCACCATGTCCGCTGCAAACTACGATGGCGACACTGAATACTCGGGCACTGGGGCCTCTGACTGTGCTGGGGACTCTGGTGCTGCACGCGGAGACTCTCTGGGTGATTCTGATCTGGCAACCCCGCCACTACCGGACTGGATGGAGGAGTTTCTGCGGACTCTGGATCAGACTCCCTCGCGCCGGAATGCTAGGTATATGCGGCCTATTTGTCTCGTATATTCGTTTCCCTGACATGCAATGTCCAGTCTAGAGCGAAATGGACCCCACAACACCTCTGGCAACCTCCTCCATGCCTACTACAAGTTCGCGCTGCCCCCGCAACCCCCGCGCGACCGGTCCCCTGACCCCGAGACAGTGATCTTGTCCAAGGGCAAGGGGGCAGAAGCATACAGGGACTTCCGCAAGTTCGCGAAGACGGCCGCCAGGAGCTGTGTTCGGATGAGCAGCCAAGGCATCTCCATTGACGATGTTCAAGCGGAGTACACGTCTATCTTGGAGTCGCTCGACGGGCTGCGCGACTTCATGCGTACGCTGCCCTACAAGGACTGGGAGTTCCTGGGACCGTCGTAAGTCTCGCCATCTGCTCGGCTACACCTATAGCTAATCTTGTCCCATCTAGGTATATGACCCGGCTTCCCGCGTTGTTTGCGGACGCGCCGACGGTGGCAGTGGAGGGGGATAAGCACGAGATGGAGATGGAAGACGGGGACATCACGTTAGTACATGACAATGAGCCGCCTCGCTTTCCGAGAGTCCCTCCCATCTTTCCCCTGCGCGTCGTTACACTCCCCCCCGACTCCAATGTGCGCGTCGTCCCGACATCTGATCCGCATGAGATTGAGTACCCGTTTATGGTAGAGATGTCGCTTGAATGTCAGCTGGAGATGGGCATGTACCCCGACGTGTAAAAACGAGAATTCAAATTTATTCATCGATATCCATCTCGGGCTCGACCTCCCCTACTAGTACCCCTACCTGCAAGCCCAGCTTCTCTACAACAAAGTATTTGCAGCCCTCATGTAGGTGCTTGTAGTCCGTACCATACGTCGACTCTGCCGGCATCACGTCCGGGATCATTCCCACCACCGTCTTGATATCCTTGACCTCGACAACACGCATGTCTGCCTCGCCTCGATATTCCATCAGCTCGATAGTTTCGTATGAGTCTTTGTACAGCTGCGCGTCGCGCGCACCGAAGACGGAGACCATCGCGACCGCGCGACGATCGGGACCAGCCTGGCAGAAGTAGCGCACTTCCCCCACTTCGGAGTCCCCGTTACTGTTGACGAACTGAATATCCGCTCCGTTAGCAAGCAATATTAATGCGAAACAATGTACATACCTTGACACATCGAGCAAGCCGGAGTTTGGACAGAGGCTTGTTGCACTCCTTCCAGGCGGAGCGCGCAACGAGGCCGTTCGGGAGGCGGAGACGCGCCCATCGGTGTGCCTTGAACGTGAAGTCATTGCGGTTGATTTCAGATACGAAGGTCGGGTAGGCGGCGAGGAAGTACCGGTGGAAAGCGCGGGCCTCGAGCTCCGACACAGCACGGGGGCAGCTGTCCAGGGCGCGCAGCAGAATGAAGCCGTTCCCAAGGTCCTCCGCCCCGCGTGGAAGGGTCTTCGCCTTAGTCGCAACTCTATCCAGCTCCGGAATCATGGCTTTGAGGGCGTTGGTCTGGCAACGCAGAACCGCGCGCTCCGAGAGGTTGTGATACGGGTTGGAGGGCTGTTTGATCTCACCGCCGAGGTTGCCGATAAGTCGTTCCATGGCATGCTGGGTACAGCAAATGAGAGAGCCACGTCGGAAGATCTCGTCGGGGGCGTGCCAAAGTGTGTGGAGACAAGGCCGGACAAAGTGCATGCGGTCGATGTCGCGCTCGACGTACACCTCTTCGCACTCGCGCGTAGCCTCCTGGAGCAGCTTCTTCGCTTTGATGAGCTCGGCGAGGAGGATGTTCTCGTGATGGAGGATCTGGACGCTCTTAGCCGTTTTGCAGAGATGCTGCCAGCAAAGAGGTGGGAGGAGGTGGCGAAGCATGGCCGGGGCGTAGTTCCATAGGTACGTGTGAAATTCGGCCGCCTTGTATCCGCTCGAGATCTTCTCAGCGATGTTCCGTGGCGAGCGATCGAAGAAGCCGGGAAGGTAAGTAGCCGCCTGCTGCACCTGCTGACCGTGGGCTGTCCAGACGTCGCCTTGTAGGACTGCCCACGGATACTCCTTGGGATCGGCGACACTCCCCTTGATGACGCCCCGCCAGATGCTGAGAAGAAGATCCGGGATGTTCAGATCCGTCAGGTGCATGAGGTCCAGTGTCGAGCCAAGAGGGGAGGGGAAAGCACGCGACAAGCCGGAGAAGATGGATGGCTTGCAGATCCCGGTCGCCTTGCGAATGAGTTTGTATTGGGCGTCGTTCTCAGCAGCAATGAGTAACCGGAGATTGGCCTGGTATTCGGCTACGGAGGTGGGCGGTATCGAGTCGAGAGAGACGTCGTCATGATCGCAGCCCGGGACGTTGTAGTTCAGCGGCTTCAGAAGGACCGGATAGTAGTGCGGACAACCAGGTTTGTGGCGGCCAATCAAGCCGCAGTACACGCGACATCCACGGCAGCCGTGATGCCCAACGAGCCCTTCGAGTCCGGCGATAGCGGGGCCGTCGGCAGCGCGTAGCAAGAGAAACAGCTTCGAGAGAGCGCGAGCCTTGAGGTGGGCATTCCAGATGGCCAGACCTTCGCGCATGAGAGCGGAGACGTGGTACAAGCTAGGGAACATGAATGAATCGAGGTCGTCCGGATGCTTCGGCCCAGGTATGATCAGTGCGGGGAAGACATAGGGCTTCTTGTAACGCAGGTCCGGGTCGAGGTTCGGAATGAGCCACAGCCCGATCCAGCAGTCGGACCGTTTGTTTTTGTACAGTTGAGCGCCGTCGATTGAGAAGACCACGACGACGTCATTAGGTCCGATAACCTTGCCGTCGACCGCCTCGAGTGCCAAGGAGCCAGAAGGGAAGTCCCAGAAGTTCGCTAGGGGAGCACCAGGTTGAGCGCCGGCCAGGATAGCGCAGGCAGTCTGATAGAAGTACATCATTCTCTCCGCCGCTTCCGGGGAGCGGTGGAGAGCCTGGAGTTGCGCGCCGAGCAGGATGGTCGTAAAATGCTGGCGTCCATACTTGACACCATCCTTGAGACGGATGGGGCACCAGCGAGACTCGTGACACTTGGGACACTCCTGGAGGTCGGCGCGCGGACCGGTGAAGCCAATGCAGCTATTGATACACATGTCGTGTCGTTCCGAGTAGATCCCGGTGATCTTCTCTATGGTGCGCTTGACCTAAGACAAACATGTCATTAGTGTACACGAGCTGCAGCCGAAAAGAAGGGAGCTACATACCTTGTAATGAGAGAGGATCTTCACGCCACGGGGATGCCGCTGCATAGCGTCGCGCATCGCGTTGTATGTCTCAATGGACGCGTTTCCCGTCGCGAGGAAAAGCTCGATGGACAGGATGACGTCCGGGTCGTCGATCTTGAGCTCGCACTCGGGAGGGTTGCGCAGATGTTCCAGCAGTTCCGGGTCCAAGCCGCTCTCGTCGAGGGTGGCGTTGCGAATGAGTCGTATGTACTCGAGTGTGATCTTGATGTCTTCGCGCCTTACGTCGATGTCGGCATACTCTTCTTCGTAACCTTCCTCGACTTCGGGTGGCGGCGGAGCATCGGGGGCAGGGGGCACATGTACAGCGGCAGGGGGCACGGGGACCGGGGCCTGTGGCTCTGGAGTCACTTCGCGCGGTGACACAGGCGCTGCGAGCTCTTCCGAATCAGCATATATGCGCCCGCCCTATGATATAGGTGTCAGTAGGTTGATGTATGCGCTGAAAAATGTGCCGTACCACCGGGTCCGCTGCGGCGTTGTCAAGCGTGCCCTCCATTATCACGTCCTCATCCTCGCCCACTTCTGCCCGTCTCCGCTTGCGTCGACGTTCAGCCAGAGGTACGTAGGCCTGTTTATCCCCTCGCGGCGCGCCTTGGGGGTTTTTGGAGGCTTCCGGCGCGGCGAGGAAATCCGCGAGCGGTTGTATCGACAGTCGGAACGGGCGGTGCGCATACCATTTTCGCAGCGAGATTTCTGTGCCCCCTTTGCACTCACGAAGACATGTGCAGAGGACCAGACCGCCGTCAGCCATGTCAGAGGGGCTCCAGAAAGCAGTAGATTGTCGGGGAGAAGGAATATGATTGCGGGGGCGCAGTGGCAAGTAGCATACAGGGAGGGTCTGGTGGAACGAAGCAAAGCCGGAACGCAGGCTGCTTCAGACACGCCGAAACACGCCACAGCTCAGCCAAACCGAAGCAAGACGGCCTGCCCGAGAGCTGCGTCGTGCGTCGGTGGGTAGAAGAAGCTGAGTAGCTGTCATGTATTAGACGCCCTGTCAGGAATGAGCGGTACGCGCCAGAAATTCCCGCGCCTACCAGATATGGGCGGATATAGCCCGCGCCTGCCAGACCGACTTTTCACCGGGCTTGAACACCGTTGCTCATCGTGTCCGAGCCGGGCGGCCTATCATATGGCCGATGCAGCTATCACCTGCCAGCTTGTTTTACTACTTGTTTCTCCTTTATGTGAAATCGACGAATGAGACCGTCGCCAGTCTTCAGCCTCGCGCGTCTCCCTAGTCCCTAGCGCATCATTACGTTGCCCGTACATTCCGCCGCCTGGAGTTTGCAAATGTGCTGTACCAAAACACGGACCTACACTAGATGCTATCACCACGGGGTGCTACCACGTGGGGGCAGTATTTGTCCTCGCATAGCTAATTGGTGAGTGCAAACAAGCTCCAGTTCCGAGCATGCCCGTCGCTCACCGCCACCGTCGTCTGCTCCGGTAGCTCCGATCACACCAGCTGTAGCAAAGTTTCCTTTCTTGATACGGGAAGGATGGACGACACATCCAGACGGTTCTGAAATTTGAGCTGCATGACCTCGAACATGAGCCCCGTCTGCGCTGCACGCGACTGGAGAAGAGCGAATTTCATCTGCTAGTGGCAACACCTGTGACCTTCATGAGCGGCCGACGACGTTTTGCCGGTGGGCCTTTGCTGAGCTAGAATGACTTCCCGCCGACCATCCCGTGATCAACGACCCTCGACATAGCGCAAAGCAAAGATATCGTGCACTCGACCATGTATGCACCGACCGGCCACGAAGACTCGGACGGGTTACCAAGGATCAAATCGACGGACTAATTCACATCGGTGACCCACACAGTCAGTCCGAGGTAGAGCAGCTGGTCTAAACCCCTTCGCTAGCAGCAAGTCGGACATCAAGCAACGACGACATGTCTGAATAGCCACATCCAATTATGTGTCTGCTCTAGCCCGGTCACGCCCCCTCTAGCCGGCCTCCTTGGCACAGTGGCCTCCGTGCGGGATCGGCGGCGTCTATGGCGCCCATCATACATGCCCGGGACGCTCTCTCACTCTCACCGGTGCCCCGCCTATTGTGCCGATCGTACAAAGGATGCCACAGCCGCCCAGCTGTTGTGCCGATCGTCAACAAGAGGCTCTATTGACAGCTCCATGGCGGCGCGGGGACGTTGATTTGCAAAGGAGTCTGGTTTGGCACGTCGTGATGCGGCCTGGCAACGTTCCAGGAGCCATTTGCGATGACACAGGCCAACGAGTCGGCGGTGGAAGCACTCTCGAACGGCGGACAACGGTATACCTCTCAACGTCGGAAATTGACCATGAGTCTGCGCAGCGCTTGACGGCCGCGGTAAGCGGACGGTAGCTGGTCAGCCTTAGGTTGGCCTTAGGACTGGCCAGCTCGCGGCGATATAAAACCACGCACGATACCCTTACTCTCCTCACCAACAGCCTCTTTTCTACAGTCTCCAGCCTACCGCTTCTACAGTGAGTCCTCCCTCCTCCTCCCTACCATGTTCTTCCTCTCACCCGCCATCATAGTCCCACCTATAGAAACTATGCAGTTCACCACCGCCTTCCTCGCCCTCGCCGCCTTCGCCGTCAGCCAGGTCTCCGCCAACGCGTCCATCGTGCGCCAGTTCAACGCGCTCGGCGCGACCGACCAGGGCGCCCTCCACACCTGCCTCAACAACTACCGCACCGACAACTGGGTACGCCGCACGTTTCACCGTCTCCGTCCTTTTACGCTGACGTTGTGGGCGGTCTGGCAGGACGGGATGAACTGCGGCGGGCGCGGGTGGTTCAAGGGCACGCACGACTACAAGAGCCCGGAGAACTGCTACGACGCGTGCGCGGGGTTGCTCGTGCAGGCGATTGACCAGGGCGCGTCGGACGTCGAGTGCGACGACAATGAGGGCGGCGCGAAGTGCTGGATGGGCTTCCACTAGAGGTCAGACGGAGGGTTACAGCGGGGCCTTTCAGGTCTCGCGATACGAGCTAGAGTTGTTGTCTGCGAGTCGAGGTTTGCGTATGCCAATGTATGCGTTGTGTTCGCTTGATCACGGTTCACCGCCCCCCTGTGAGTGCTCGGCTGAATGTCTCAATGGTGAGAGGGTCGATAATATCGTCTGCACGTACGCGTGTGAGTACGCGTTGTAGCCATTGAGCGGGTTCTCGCTTTCATGAACGTCTTTCAACCAGCCATGCCTGCGCTGATGTCCGGGGAAATTTCAGTCGGCAACACTCGTCGCGCCAAAGTTTGAAACTACCCTTTTCAGATGCTTCACGTACGACACTCGCTGGCTGGCCGTCCGTCAATGTCTCCCCAATGGTCTGGTCGCACCGCAGCAACATCACTTACCGAGATAATCACCACTCGAGTGTCAGACCAGGCACCATGGCAAGCTGGTATTCGTACATAATCGTGATTGCATGCATAGCCACACATTATAAGCGCGGCGCTGCTTTAACTACACATCGCGGTCATAACCCCTCGTATCGTACATCTCATCCAGGTATCTGGCGTACGGGGTTCTAAGCACCGCACGCGCCTCACAGCACATATCGGAAGTCACGGTTCTGGATGTCCGTCAAGTCCAAGTATTCCTAGAAGGCAGATACTCTGTGTCAGCACTACGCCCTAACGCGAGTCAATGGGAGAGAGAGAGAACGCACCTTGTCGACGCGTTTCTCGGTGCGCGTGCCGTCGGGGAGAACGACCTCGATGTACACGTCGTCGTACGTATCGTCCCTGGGCTCCGCATCGCGCTTCTTGTTCTCGCGCAGGAGGAGCACGCGGATCAAGAGCATCAAAATCGGGCAGATCACGTAGCATATCCCGATGATCGTCCACGGGATGTGGTTTCTACACATCGCAGAAAGTAAGCGGCTGCATCGGGTGGAAGGAGAGCGGGGTGGAGGGGACGTACCGGGGCCTGTACTTGGCCTGCCACATGAAGGGCGCGGCGGCGTTGCCGACACAGTACGAGATGAGCATGATCGCGTTCACGGTCACGCGCTTTGTGTGGCCGGACGTCACGCTCGAGAGCCACGAGAGGGAGAGGACGAAGCCCGTGGTGCCGACACCTGATGAGAGCCGGTTCGTCAGCGCTGAGAAAACGGAGGCGGACACGCGAAATACGCACCGGTAAGCCACTGCCCGAAGAGCAGGCCGACCTTGTTGTCCCACGGCAGGAAGTTGATGATGAGCACGCCCATGATGTTCGGGATGAAGTAGATCGCGCCGACATATGCGCGGCTGTTGGTGATGCGCGCTGCGATCTGTACGCCCGTGTAGATCGTCACGATCTCGATGAAGCCGTCGACGCAGCCAAGGAGCGTCGTGTGCAGGTTCGAGAAGCCGAACGAGGAGACGATGATCTGGCGCTGGTTCGTGAGACTGTTGGGCACGTTGTCGAGCGCAGAGAAGAGCGCGAAGAGCCACGTCTTGGGGTCGGTGAGCGCCTCGTAGAACCTGAAGGCGGTTGGAAGTTAGATTAGTTGAGCGGGATTGCGGAAGAAATGAGGTGCGTACTGCTCGGACTTGAAGTGCTTGTTCTCAACACCAGTCTGGTTCTCCTGGATGCGCTTGACGGCCATCGCGCGCTCCTCCATAGTAAGGAACCACGCGTTGGTAGGCGAATCAGGGAACAAGAACCTGTAAGATGTAAGCACAACCATCCTTAACACGATATTCATGCATTCTGCGTACCAGTAGGCCACCGAAGTGATCAGAGTCAGGGTTCCGGTGATGATCATAAGCCTGCAGTAGTGTGGTGGTGAGGGCTGGGTCTAGCTTTGTAGAAGTATCGACGCACCATTGCCAAGGCTCGAAGTTACTCGTCTTGATGTGCAACGTGCCGAAGCTCAGGAAGCCCGAGATGATTTGGGCTAAAATTACGGGGTTATTCCATGCAACCAGCCCCCGTGACATGATCAGTTACACACCAGTGCCGTTCATCAAGACTAGATGTTCGCGTGAGCACTAAGGTATGTTGTCGGAAGAGCAGGGGACTCACACCAGTAGCCCACGCGCAACGTCTGCTCGTTGCGCGTGTAGAACATGGAACTGACGATCATGAATCCGGCAGTGATGGAACCCTCACACATGCCCAGGATCAGACGGACTGCGAAGAGGCCGCCGAAGCTCTTGCACGCAGCATGCGAACAGAGCGCCACACCCCAAATGAAGATGTTGATACTGCATAGAAGATGAGACGGCATACGACGCGGAGATTATCGGCGGAACGTACCTCATCCATTTCCCGACAGGGAAGCGTTGGAGAGCCAGGTTCTGGGGATACTCGAAGACGAGGTAGCTCAGGTAGAAGATGGTCCCGAGCCAGTTGTATCTACGCAGAAGCGGGTCAGACAGGAACAATCATATGACGTATCTGGTACTCACTGGTTGGTCGTAAGGTGCGTAGATTCCCTATAGGCCCCGGAGATCAGACCGAGTCCAACTCAAATGCTGCTTCCACGTACCTGATCCCCAGAATAGCCGAGCTCCCCAGCGTCGTCTTGTCCATAAACTGGATCCAGTAAAGAACTCAACAACCACGCGCACATCAGCACACATGTTGAGGACCCGAGACCGACGAGGTACTCACTGCACATCAATGGCAGAATGTGCCAGTCGATCTTCTTCCGAAGCCGGTCAGACTCCTCCGGCGTGAGCGCCTGGTCGAGCCCCGCGGCGAGCTTCGCGGCGGTATCGACATCCGCGTCGGCGACCGCGACGTGGTGGACGTCGACCTGGGCCTTCTTCTCGTCGGTGTCGCTAAAGGAGTTCTTCGCGCTCATCGTGGAAGGGAGGGGAACTGCAGGGTGGCCCGAGGGTGGAGCACCTCGGGTTGGGGCCTTTAAAGCGTCCCATCACGGCATCGCAGTTATCGCGGTGCATGTGATGAGATGAAATTCTCAGGGACGTCTATTGAAGTCTGTTTTGGCCGAGGGACGCCTAGTGCGAACGCCCGCGTATGGATAAGATATGCCGTAGGGCCCCCGATTATGGTAGATGGACGTACACGATTGCGGCCTCCAGATTTGTGTCCCTTATCTCCTTCGCGCCCAGGCGGAGAGGCCTCGGAAACACGACGATACTCACCGCGGGCCTGGAAAGAAGCACGAGTCAGGAACGTCTCCAGTACTTATCGCGCTTCCTGGAAGATGCATACCGGGGAGAGCGTTGTTCAGCGCCGTATTCGGGATAGCGGTGTTCCGCACAGTTTGCGGGTAAGCAGTTAAAGCAGTGCATGATAGCATGTATGTTCATTGCCTGATCCTCGTCTCTTCTGGACTCGCTGTCTCAGTGTCTGATGAAAATTGAGGCACTTGAAAAATAGCCACTGGTCAGCGGCTACCGCTGATCGCTAGCACTAACGCTGCGGCGGCAGTTGACCGGCAGCCACAAGTGCACACGCAAGTGCATTGGCAGCGTGCAAATGATACATAGGGGCTAGGGCATGGATCGCAAGTGTGTATGTCGACGAGATGGTGTTGTTTGTACTGTGGTAATAATGTGGTTCTAGGAGTGATAGGAAGAGTCGGTCTTGCTATGGTTGCAGTATACCTCCGGGCCCCTTGGTGGCCACTGACTGAGGCTTGGCGTGCTGTCTTTGCGGCTGTATCTTATCGTGTGAGCATGGCTGGGCATGGAGTGTGCCGCCGACAATTCCGTGAAGGCCGGGGATTACTTGAATGACGTGGGGTTATCGTGATCGACTGAAAAGATCGGTGGACTTACGATATTTGCGCTTAGGGCTTTCTTGGCAGCCACTAGGACAAGACTGAAATTCGCCGAACCAAAACTCTCCCCTCTCAAAGTGCGCACGGCCAGGCACCGACGAACCGCAGGAGAGGTCATACTGGAGCTGTATGTCTGTTTATGAATAGCTAGAAGGAGACGCTATGCTCATTTGCGAAAACGTACTTTCATGTGGTTCGGCACATCCATGAGGCCGATCCACGAACTGGCCAATGTTGAAACCGACATGTGCCAGCCTCTCACGATATTCGGCGCGAGCAGATCGTCTGTAATAGTCATTCATGCACAAGCTGTTGGAGCAGTCGAGAAAACGTCGGTAGGAGTAAGAAACGAGTAAAATTCCGTTTGTCCCGTATTACGTGTCGTCGTGGTACGAAGGCAAACGGATAGCGTGCAAGATGAGTCTTGCGCACATACTGAACGCTTCGGCAAGCGCCGGCGAGCAGGCGTTCGCTCAGCCGAAACCAAAAACCCAACACAGATACAGCAACAGCTCGTTATTCCCCGGACTGGTCCAGAGTAAATCTCTCTGCGTACGAGTGAGTGGGGTTCAGTTTTACATCGTCGTCTTGTGAGAACAGGAGGGTTGTGGCAGCTACAGATTCGAGAGTTGAGCTTGAATCCTAGATTAGATTAGATCTAAAGTCAAAGAAGCGCCCTATTGCGATGGCTGTGGTATTGTCTGGTCGGTGGCTAGCTGCTAGCTACTGTCTCTCCGTTCAACACACTCTCTGTCCGCTTCTCTGGACGACCTATTCTCTCTATCTGTCTACAAGCCACCAGGAAGTTGCACGATCCTGTCGCAGAACTTGGGCCTCGCGTTGCAGAGGCTGAACAACTTGCACCATACTATAGAATCTCACTCAGATCGAGCATGGCTTCGTTTCTGCCGGTACTCGCACAAGGAGATGTGGATAGAGCGACGCAGGTGAGTTGTCCACATGAATCTGTTCCGGACAGGTACGACGCGTAGGAAGGCGACGGATCAGCGGACGGGAGAACGGCGCGTGCTCGGGGACTAACCAGAAATGTATCAACGAAAGTAACGGAGTCCTGGAGTTCACGCTTGAGCATTCCGGTTCCACAACATACTATCCAGTATTTCCTCCATGTTCTTTCTAAATGGTCTGAACGCGACGCGTATTGGCTTGGACTTGTGGACACAGCAGGATTTCCCTTGACATCGGCTAATGCCTCATATCCCAGTTGATTCAGCAATCATACTCCCCCCAACAACGACTATCCTCTGAAGAACAACGTGGTCTTCAGCAAGAACTCTTTGAGATCCAGCGTCGGCCGGAGGCATGGGGTTTGGTTCTACCGTTCCTGAGCCACCCCGATCCAAATGTGCAATTCTTTGGCGCGCATACAGTCCAAGTCAAGATTGCACGAGACTGGTAAGCCGCATCCCACTCTGATATTACCTCTTCTCACGCAAGACACCAACAGGGAATCGGTACCCGAAGATGCCGCGCCGCAGCTGAGAGACATGCTGCTAGAATTGACTGGTCGCGCGATCACGTCAGGTCAGAGCAAAGTGACCCTTCGCAAGCTCTTCGTAGCCGTACGTCGCGTCGATTGTCCGAGCATGTGTACATGTTGTGAGGGCGGACCAATACAGATCACTTCGCTTGCGATCAAGCTACATCCCGGCAGCCCCACCCGCTGGCCAGACTGGCTGCGCGCTACGTTGTCTGTATTCTCCAACATCGGCGTCCCTCGGGAGCACCTCATGGATTTCCTGGCGATCGTCGCCGAAGAGGTGGAGACCGCAGACCTACTGCCACCCAGCAAGTTCGTCTCCGGATGCGACACGAGGTGTACCAGTGCAGCTGACGGTGTGGCAAACCAGGGCCCAGATGCAGTCAAGTCTTGCGGAAGCCATACCTCTCGTCACGCAAGGAATCAGCAGCTCACTGACAGCTCCTGCAGGACAACGTGCTCCTCACGAGCTCAGTTCGGCGTCGAAATGTCTGCAGGCGTGGATGTCGATCCTCCCCGCAAAGTATGTCTGACTCTATTCCTCGTATATGCATGTTTTCTGTACTTACAAACTTGCAGCGATCTCACACCATTCGTCTCATTACTCCTAGCATTGATGATCCCCACCGTCGAATCATCCACTCCAGAATTCGACGATCAGGCATTCATCCCCGCGTCCGACAGCCTGCAAGAGCTGTTGACCGCATCTTCTTTGTGCGACGGCTCAGGCACGAAGACTGTCACAGAACCGCTGCTTCTCTGGTTAGACCGTTACGGGGGTCCCGTCGTGCAAGCCTCCATAGACGGTACGCTCACGCCATGTCATCGCGTCAACTCTTAACCAACATCACTATTCTCAGCGGGTTTCGCGGACGACATCTCACACTCGCTGTGCAAACTGCTCGTCGCGCTCGGCGACCACTCTGCGATGTATTTCGCGAAGAACATCGCGGCGCCCGCGCAAGTCAAGCCAATAGCTTCCCCTGTACCGCTACCATCGCCACTCCCCACGCTCTCGCATCTTGTCCAGAACTTCCTCAAATTGCTACTACAGTACACCGCGCTGCCGGGCTACTACGGCGTAGACGAAGAAGAAAGCGAAATGACACTCGGGTTCTGGTATCTATTTCAAGAGTCGCTATGGAACGTAGACTACGGGTTCGATGTAGGTGAGGACGGGGACGCGGGGAACGAGGCGGAGGAGCGCGACAGGGACATGATGCCTGTCGCGAAAGCGGTGTACTCGGAACTCGTGACTATAGTGCGACGAAAGGTCGTCTGGCCGCCCAGAGCCGTTCTGAATGGCTGGAATCGAGGTATGCATTCTCGTTCACAGTGGGAACGTTGTGCTGAACAGCATATCACAGACCAGAGGGACAGGTTCCAAGCGTAGGCCTGCTGTTATAGATTTCCGCCGTTCCATTACTGACGAGAACAACAGGTATCGGCGAGATGTTGGTGATACTCTGATAAATGCGTGCGTATCTTGAGTTAGGGTCTCGACATACCGTCGGCTCACGCAGGCATGTGCAGGTACTACGTATTGCGAGACGAGATGCTCGCATTCTACGTGACCGATCTCCTTCAGCGACTATCTACGCGACAAGAATCAGACGGATGGGAGGTGCGTGTCGTGTATATGCCAACCATATGTTATCATTCCCGTTCTGAACGGCCCCGCAGGAGATCGAGGGGACGCTACATTGCGTCATGGCTGTACAAGAAGCCGTGCCGATTGAGGACTCGCCGCACCTCCGGCAGGTCTTTGGGCCAGAAATCCTCGGAAGGCTTCCCAAGGCGGGAGATGAGCGTGTTCGCAGGACTGCCCTGCACCTAATCGGTAAGTAAATTCACTATCCTCGTCTTGGGCTAAGTATCAACCGGGTTGGGTGTGCATTCACAGGCAGCTACGCGTCGTGGTTCACGACACAACCGGCACAAGTGCCAGAGTCACCAACGCCGTCGCCACTCATGAGCGCCATTACGTTCGTCGTTGCGGCACTTTCACATCCCTCGCTATGCTTGTTCGCTGCGAATGCGCTT
The DNA here is from genome assembly GCF_000271585.1 of Trametes versicolor FP-101664 SS1. NCBI lineage: Eukaryota > Fungi > Basidiomycota > Agaricomycetes > Polyporales > Polyporaceae > Trametes > Trametes versicolor. The sequence goes on from NW_007360328.1 coordinate 325,846, forward strand.
CGCGATCTGTGCGACGCGAATCGGACCGCGCTTGCGCCCCATATTGCTGCTTTCGGGGAGCTACATGCAGGCTTGACAGGCATTCCTGTAAGTTCCCGACCTTATAGTGTGGCTGCCGTCTAATCATGCGTGACATAATGTAGGACACGGAGAAGGCGAAGGTCTTGCAGTCCATTGCGAGTGTTATCCAGGCCCTGCCTCCGGTAGAGGAAATCCCTCCTGTCGAAGTGAGTGCTTCCTTGCGAGACGCTGGAGGTCGGTTTCTCACAACGGATGTAGGCAATCGCCAGTCCCGTGGTAGCAAGGCTGTTCGAAGCGCTGCAGTCGGCCAGCCAGGTAAATATCTGGCAATCGGCAGGAACATCCACTTCTAACTGACACACGTACATAGCTACCCGATGAAGCGCGCGCATTGGCAGTTCAACAACTTGAGACCTTGACTGGCGTCGCCCGAGGGCTGACGAGGGTCACAGACTCTTTGCTTGCTCTTGACGATTCGCCGGAGGTTCAAGCTGCGATTGGGGATATGAGCCGGGCACGTGAAGACGACAGGGTCGTCAAACTGCGCGAAGCCATCCTGTCTGCCATCCGGGGCACTGTCGAGCTGTGGTCAACCGACGCCAGCGTGTGCGATGTGAGTATATGCGCATGCGTTTAAGTGTGCAGACCTGGTACTCACACCACATGGCTCGTACAGGCCTTGAGTGATCTCTTCAAGGCGATAACTGCGCTACCCTCAGACGTCACGCTCATCTCGCTACCCGCCGGGCCACTTCTCGAGCTAGTTTGCTTGGCTGCTCAACGACAACTTACGGCAGTCTGGCTATCGCTTGCGACGATGCTTGCTATTCAGCTAAACCCTCCAGCGTTGATCGTATCCACGTTCAAGCCAGAACCAAGTGCTGAAGCGGCCGAGATCGCGTTGAACGTACTCCAGGTATTGTTGCAAACATCGTTGAGCGCATTCGCGCAGCCAGGCGTCATGATTGGAGTACGTTCCTCCCTAGACGTTGTATTATTCAAATGCTCATACCCTGCATTCAGAACCCAGATATCGTACAAGCATTCTTTGGCTGCGTAGAATCGGTGAGCACTGGCGTACCGTATATACCCCTCGCGGTCCTGACGTGTTGGCGGTAGTTCATCCACCACTTCCTGCCCATCTTCTACCGCCTACCTGCGGGCCTCTTCGATGGCTTGGTCCAATGTGCCATCGGCGCTCTATCACTTCAAGAACGATACTCTCTCACATCCGCCTCCACATTCCTCGTCAGTACCATTTCTGGCCTTTGCCCCATCAGGTGAGACTGACTTTTAGCACAGAGTTCCCTCATCACCCGCACCGCCACCAACGACGATCTGGCCGCAGCGAAGGCGAGTCTGGCACAGACACACGGGTTCCAGATCATGCGCGCGATCTTGTTTGGCTTCGCGGGAGTTGCGCCCCGATCTGCGATGCCGAACTTAATCGAGTTGCTGTCCACGATGATCACTCGCTATCCATTGGAGAGCAAGCAGTGGATATCTGACATCTTGTTCGCGGTACGCCCGGCCCTTCTTTTCGCTACGGATTCCTCGTGCTAATGCAAGGCCCTGGATCAGGAGAACTTCTATCCCTGTCGCGCGACCCCAGAAGCCAAGACCAAGTTCATCAAGACGGTGTTTGGGTAGGTGACTCGCGTCGGACCTGCATCCTCATGCTGACCACGCCTCTTGATAGCACACGATCGCTCAAACGCACGCGCGAAGCTGCGCAGCAATTCACTCTCGTCGCTCGAGGCCTCGAGGGGTCCGCGTTCGGGTACGCCACTGTGTCCATGTAACGGCAGCACACATCTAGTAGTAGGAACCCAGCCGCATGCAGATAATCCTGTACGAACAGTAGGAACAGCACAAGTATAATAGCCACGCATGACCCACACATGTACAACTCAAGGCCCCACGCGTTTCAACGTTCACGCCTTGCCGTGCTTCCCGGACCGCGTCATGCCCCGCGCGCGCCGCGTCTTGACGCGCCCCACAGACATCTCCATAACGCGCCGCCGACGTGCGCGCAGCGCATCCTTCGCGAAGCGCTCGCCGTCCGTGAGCTCCGAGCACGCGCTCGACGTGCGCGACATGCCCGAGCCCGCCGATGACGTGGAGTGCTGCGAGGACGACTGGCGCGCGAGCAGCGTCGGGCGGCGCTGCCGGCGCGTCTTCTTGCGCGGTTGTGGTGTACGGCCGGAGACGGGTGGTATCTGGACGTCAGTGCTTGATCCGGAGAGCGAGTTGATGCTGGGCAGCTGTGGGGGCTCGTCGCCGATGCGCAGGATGGAGGGGTCTGCGGAGGCGGTAGAGTACATGCTGCTTGCCCTGGTGAGGGATTCGTCCGGATGAGAAGGACACAGTAGCCCTGATGTATGATCGCGCGGCACCGGAAGTGACACGGGCGGGATCTGCGCGTTGTCTGCAAACGGATCCTGCGCAGGTACAGCGACGCTCCTAGCGCCGTTCTCAGCATCTTGAAGCGTCCAGACATAAGGAGCGATGCTCGCATTGTCGGTAGACGTCCTACTGAAGCCCGGTAGCGCGCGCGATGGAGAGCTGGAGGTCCGTCCCCACCCGCGGTGGTTGTGCCGTTGCGGTGCCGGCGTGAAGCAGTCGCCCGCCACCTGGGAGGGCCTCGCGCCGACGACGGCATTGAATGCGTGGAGGATGTTCGACCTGATGGACACCGCCCAGCTGCCCTGGCGCGCGTCGGACGCAGGAGGACATGTGTCCGCTGCGCTCGCGATGTCGCCCGGGTACGGCAGCGGCAGCTCCAGCTTCTCCGAATGTGACTGGGATGCAGTCTCCGAGGCGCGGGTGCCCGAGCGGCGCACGCGCAGGGGCCCCCAGGGCACCTCGAGCCCGCCGTTCTCAACTCCAAGGAAGCACGGGCGGTGCGGGAGGAACGGCGTGCCATACTCCGCCGAGTACGTGTGCTGCACCCCGAGCGCGGCACTGGTCTGGTGGCCGGAGTCGCTTCCGTGCGCGAGGTCGCCCGGCACGAGGTTCGTAATCTGCAGAGTCCCCAGGTCCGGCGCAAGGTCCGGCACGCTCTGGTGCGCGCCGTGCAGCGGGATCGTCACATACGGGCTTCCCATCTGCGCCGTGTGCGCAGCAGGCGGGGGCAACGGGCTCGGGAAGCGCGACAGATCGTGCGGAATATGCCCAGTGGGGAACCCGGGCCCGCCCTCCCCTCCAAAGAGCGAGGGCGAGTGCGCGTGGTAGCCGTGGATGCCGAGCCCGCCCTCGAGGGACATCTGGCGCGGGCCGCCGAGGCGGTCGTGATCCCACGGCCAGGCGGTGGTCGTGTTGAGCTTGCGGCGGCGCGTGCGCGAGCGGATGCGTAGCCACCAGGCGAGGATGGCGACGACGAGCCCGAGCCCGGCGATCGCGGCGAGGGCGAGGCCGATGTAGGCGGACGTGCGGTGGGAGGCAGTCTCTGACGAGGAGGCGGAGTTGACTCGCGAGGTGGGGCTCGCGCCTATGGAGGACTCGTTTGAAGGCGATGATGACGCAGTGCTTGATGAGGGTGCGGTTGGTGCTGAGGTAACAGAGCTTGTCGCCGATGCTGAGGACATCGTTGATGCTACAGATGTCGTCGATCCCACAGATGTTACAGATGTTGTTGATGCTACAGATGCCGGAGTCGAAACGTCGCTGGTGGTGGCTATCGTACTGACATCCGACGTTTGGGACGTGGGGGACATAGAATCTGTAGCAGAGGACTGGGTAGCAGATATGCCATCCGTGGTAGTAGCAGTAGTGGCTGCTACTGGGGAAGTCTGTACCCCCGAGGAAGTCTTTAGATCATGCGTTAGTCATGGCACACCCAACCCAGGAGGGATGTAGCGTACCTGCACGTTCTTCGAGGCATCGGTAGGCACCGCGCTGCTAGAGCCTTGTGTAGCAGTATCCACGGCAGCAAATGGATTAGGAGCGGCGTTGGGAGGAGCGGCGTTGGGAGGAGCGGCGTTGGGAGGAGCGGCGTTGGGAGGAGCGGCGTTGGGTGAAGCTGGAGGAGCAGGACCGCTAGATGTGACCACCTGGCCATCAGGATCCACATATATGCTGCTTGGGTTGCCCATGTATAGGCTGTCCCAGAAGAGCGCGGGTGAGGAGCGCGGAGAGAAATGGCGTCCAGAGGGAGGATGGTGCGCCGCATGTGGGGAAGAATGCATCTTTCCAGAAGACGCGAAGAGAGCAGTAGTTAGAGCAAGGACAGGCAGCGATGGTTGAAAGCAGATGCGACTGGCGCAGGACAAGAGACGAGGAAAGCAAAGAGCTCGCAGAGCACGACAGCGAGTGACCAGCCAGGGACTGTGGTCGAGGAGAAGGGGGATGGGTAGAGGACCCCACGCTGCAGCGTTCGTCTCATGCACTCGCGGATGGAGGCTGACGATGGCTAGTCCGCCTCCTGGAGGTTTCGATCAGGCCCGAAGCGAGTAGGTCCATATTCTGGGCCACATTGAAACCCAAGACGCGTACATCTATGAGCTGTTCCCTGAACAAGATCAGCTTCGACTGTTCCAAGAAACAGAACACCTCACTGTCTATCCTGCGACTGTGGTGTCGCGTCTACCACAGCTGGGTTGGTGTGTCCTGGGGTAGTATCATGCGCGTTGTTGGCAGCATGATTCGTCCTGGGTCAAGATTCGCTCAATGCTGTGTTGATGATCGAGGTTCGCCTCTGGCAGATCTGGACCGTTATACATGTTGCCGTCATATGGTGAAGAATGCAGCGAACTGGAAGGTCGACTCAGAAAGGGCGTTGAGCGCTAGCGAGTTGTGGCTGGCTTTGTGGCGTGTGAAAATCAGCGCCACACCGGCCATTCGAGTGAGGCCCTCATTCTTGCAGCACTGTTGGTGGATATTATACGAAACATGACGTGCGATATATGAAGAGGATAGACAGCACGTATAGTGAGGAAATTCCCGCCTGATGCTGTAAAATTACCGCTAATTCTACTCAAAACTTGAACCTGCAGCTCGAAAGCTAGGTCGATGGTTACCTGATTCAGCAGACGGAGGCTTCCAACATCTATACTTCCATAGCCCGGACGTGTAACCAGGAAATAGCGCATACATTGGCATACGAAAATCAGGATGACATCAGAACAACTCTAGCACGACGATCTCGAAACGAGACCCTGCTCAACCTCCTCTAGTGGAAGCCCATCCAACACTTCGCGCCGCCCTCGTTGTCGTCGCACTCGACGTCCGACGCGCCCTGGTCGATCGCCTGCACGAGCAGCCCCGCGCACGCGTCGTAGCAGTTCTCCGGGCTCTTGTAGTCGTGCGTGCCCTTGAACCACCCGCGCCCGCCGCAGTTCATCCCGTCCTGTCAAATCGTCCACAACGTCAGCAAGGGGTAACGTGAAGAGCACAAGGCGCAGCGGCGTACCCAGTTGTCGGTGCGGTAGTTGTTGAGGCAGGTGTGCAGCGCGCCCTGGTCGGTCGCGCCGAGCGCGTTGAACTGGCGCACGATGGACGCGTTGGCGGAGACTTGGCTGACGGCGAAGGCGGCGAGCGCGAGGAAGGCGGCGGTGAACTGCATGATGTCTGTGGGTAGTCTGCGGCGGGTAAGGAGGAGAATACGATGGGAAGAGAATGGCTGGCGTACTGGTAGTAGGAGCGATGGGTTGAGGTGTTTCGAAGGAAAGTTGGTGGTGAGGACAGTGAGGAGCATCGTTCATATTTATATGCCATCGAGGACTGCTCAGTATTGGCGCTCCGAGAGAGAATGTCTCCGCGAGAACCAGCGCGTATACCTCACCGTCCACTGGAGACTGCTCTAACGCTAACCCCGCCGTGCCGTGATTGCAAATGGGCCCCACGACGGTGCTGGCGTTTCGCCTCAGGAGGTGTCGACTCGGGCATCTTTGCAAATGGGCGTCCTTGCACCGACACGGGGTTGACAATGCGGACAGTTAGCGAGTGAAGCGTCGGTGTCTCAAGGGTAGGGGCGAACCTACGGGCGGCTGTGAAAGTATGTTCACGAGTGACACAATTCCGCGCCGGCGAGGGCGTCTAGAGCGCTGCATGCTAGAGGCTACCGATCCCGAACGGGGGCTACAGCCTGGCTAGAGGCGTGATCAGGCTCGGCAGCCTAGTAGTCGGCTGTCCGGCGGAAAGCGGCAGGCGAGTGGGTGAATGTGAGAGGCGCCGTATGAAATTCGACCGACGTGTGCAGCATGATCGCCGAGGTTCCCACTGTGTGCCCTCCCGATGCTGCATTTCAAAAGCGCCCGGATGCGTCGCCAAATCCACCCAGAGCAGTGGAGTCTCTGAAGTGAGCGATGGATCTGGAGCGATCGGAAGAGACAATTAGAAATGGCAGTGAGAGACGGGCTTGATCGGAGCGGGAAAACTATTACTTACTCGCCAAGCTATGCCACGGGAATGACACATGATAACCACCCATAGTAAGCCATTCGTGTACATAGTACAGCAGAGTATCCAAATCGCTGCGCACGTACGCCTGCAAGGTCGTCACGGTTGAACGACGACTCGGATGTCTCCGAGACGCCGCAGCCAGTGGAGACGACTTGAAATTGAGGCAAGGTCCGTTCGTCAGCCGGTGTGCATATTTTCACACCTTTCAACCGGTCTCACAGAGTAAAACGCGCTGAAATACTCGGATCAGCGAGTGGGAGACCCTGGTGTAGCGATGGTGGTGGGCTGAGCGAAACCGCCGTCAGCGGTGTTGTGGCCTTAGTAAGCGCCTAGTGGCAGTGCCCTCCTTGTAGCGTGCGAAAACCAGCGCCACAACGACTCAACGGACGTGGCGGCCTGGGGCATGATTCTTCAGAATCTTTTCTTCATCCTGCTGCCTTTGTGCTGCCTCACTATTGCTGTCATCTCGAGCCTTTTTCGAGCCCAGTTGCTGCCAGCGAAACCAATTCTGTGCATAAATACGCTAGGTTTGCATGCAATGGTCTGATGAACTCGAAAGGCCACTACTAGTAGTAGCCTGTAAACTTGAACCGACGCGGTCGCGGCTCTGCATACACAGCGTTTAGTATACTTAACGTCACAGCGGCATGGCATGATGTATGGTGAGTAAATCCCTGTTGCATGCCCCCATCTCACATTATGCTGACACCGACCGTTGACAGGAGGCCGCAACCGCCCATGGCACGGGTGCGTCCATCCTCAACCGTGAAACACCGGCACTTCCGTCGCTAACGTATGTTGACAGGCTCCGGACGCGATCCGGTCGTCCATTTGCAAAGCACAGTGTCCGAGTCGGAGTTACGTGAGGCGAATTGGAAGCGCTATGAAATCCATCCGCAAGGCCACGGCCGGGTTGCGAGCACAGGAGTGCAAGCCCTGCGTGCTCGCCTTGTCTGGGACCGGCAATGCTCTGTGCCGTGCGTACCTTCAAGGGTAAATTTTGCTCAAAAATACAACGGGAAGCTGTTGAGCGTCAAGACTTACAGCTTCCCGCTGGTGGTATATAACCCAGCGAGATGCTTACTACTCTCTCACCAGCCCCTCCTCACCAGACTCTACAACACCTTCGGCGAGTTTCCCAGCTCATATTCACAGTGTCTAGCACTCATTCGTTCCAGCTCCAGCTTTTTACAAGATGCAATTCACCGCCGCCTTCCTCGCGCTCGCGGCCTTCGCCGTCAGCCAGGTCTCCGCTAACGCGTCCATCGTGCGCCAGTTCAACGCGCTCGGCTCTACCGACCAGGGTGCTTTGCACACCTGCCTGCAAAACTACCGCACCGACAACTGGGTACGCCGCGTATCGTTCTCTCATCGCCTACACGATCTGATTACTTGCCTTTATCTCTCCGCATGTAGGACGGCATGGACTGCGGCGGCCGTGGGTGGTTCAAGGGCACGCACAACTACAAGAGCCCGCAGAACTGCTGGGACGCGTGCGCAGGCCTGCTCGTGCAGGCGATCGACCAGGGCGCGTCGGACGTCGAGTGCGACGACAATGAGGGCGGCGCCAAGTGCTGGATGGGTTTCCACTGAACGATGCTTGAGGACTTATAGTCTGTTTAATGAAGACTTCGATAGCTATGGGAATTTTCTCTCGAAGTCAAATCACGGTCTGTTTACATGCGATATAAGGTTCAGCCGTCTCCCAGCGCACTCTAATAGCGCCTATGTTTGTCTTCCCAGGCTGCACAGGTTCTGCCACATAGTCGTACGAATGAGAACAATAGCGCCGACCGACGATCCTCTTACGATCGATCATCATCTCGGGGAGGACGAGCTCTCGACAATCGCGCAACAAGTGCTCTCCATCTCCTACCATGTCCAGCGCGTACTCATGGGACGTATATGCCGAATCTCTGACATATCTTGGATATGGATATCCCCTCTGGTGCCCCGATACCTGGAACAACGGGAAGCCTTGGGATCTCAACGTCGGGGATGTGGGTTGGCTTAGAAATGGCCAGTTCTGTCCTCTGCTCAGGACGACGGCCACGGATGCTGCCCAACAGCCTTTTAGGACCCTTCCCGAAGGTCATTCGCCGTTGGTCATGGCCAGGGGCGCGCTCAGCGAGTATCCGGAACGGTTTTCGCGACCTACTATATTTCATAGCAACACGATCAACACGAGCATGGTTATGGGGGAAGTTTCCGTGTCGTAAGTCGCATTTTTGGGCACCACTCCCGTTCAGTCGCACATGATTTGTTCCAGTCCAGCAGACTTTGGCATAGGCGGGAGCTTCAGTTTCAAGTCTGTCGAGGGTAAAGGGGCGCTCCTGATGCTCAGCCCCAGGGCAGAGGAAACGATCTTCCAATCAGCCACAACTGTCGTCAATTATATGCGCGCGAACCACAAAAAATGGGAAGACTTCGCAAATGATCCTCACGGGCTGGGCCTCAACCTGGAGCCGGAAGACATTATCTTCGTCACCGGCATGATCAAGACCGTTGACTGGGGCATCACGACATTCACGAGCATGCAGCGCGAGGTAGAAGCGAGCATCTCGTGCACCCTCGGCGGGGTCGGCTCGGCGAGCATCAGCGCACATGTCACCAATAGGTCCGCGACGAACCTTTACCCAAAGGCAGGGCCATCGAGCTCATGGGGGCGTAGCCCAGCCCCCCACCTTCCGACTCCTACTGGTATCTCTTCGGATAGCCCCTTCGGTGGTTCCCCACCCTCCTCTCCGGTAGGATCCCAGACAACTTCCACTACTTCGCCTGAGCCGCCGTCGTCTCCTTCGAGGCTGCAAATACCAATCGCGCGTCCATCTGGATCTTCCACCCCACCACGACGACCCAGTGCTAGCGCCACATCGCTGCCGACACCACCGGTATCGCCAGCATCGGCAGCGTCTAGCCAATCCCCGCCCAAGGCAGACCAGTGCATCTTTCTCCACTACTACAAATTGAAGCGTCGAGCGATCTTAGGCATGCCTCCGCGATTCGAGCTCAAAGGCGGTGCGGGCCCCCACGAGTTGCCACGGGGCCCGGGCGACCCCGGGGCGGGCATGGGCGTACTGGCAGATGTTTTCGCAACCGCAGACGACGAAGACGAAGAAGAAGCCGAATTTGAGATGATGCCGCCGAAATCGAAGGTAACAGCTCCTTTTGTGAGCCTATTTCCGCATCTTGATGACCGCCCGCAGCATTTCGATCCAGTGGATGCGCTCCTAGATTATATCCTCAAGGTAGGTTCGGAAATCCTCACAATGTGCGTCTCCCAAGCGAATATTGCGCTAACCATGCGGTCTGCGTACCATAGAAATCCAGTGCGACCGTTGCGATCGCCTCTGACTTGGATTTGTACGAGCTGTTTGGGGTGCGTACATTCCAAAATGCTGGCGACCAGGCAGTCGTGTCTTGACCACAAATCAACATAAAGCGTCCCCGGGAAGCTTTCCCCCGTGCCAGTGAGATAGCCGAGGCACTCGAGATTCTCAGACCCGGTATCGTTTTAGACGACGCAGGAGGTGCGATTACTAAACGTTACATATTACGAATTCAAGAACGAATCACTGATTCCACCCGCAGAGGTGGGCATAGTCCTCCTTCCAAGCGCCGCCCTAGCCGCACTGCGCCGCCCCCGACCGACCAGTCTGCCAGCCCAGCCCCGCCGTGTCGATCTGGGTAGTGGGTGCTGTCCTTCGACTATGCAACTACCCACCTGACTAGAGTCTTGTGCAGCACCGGGGCCAGAGGATCCTGCGGGGGTGACTACCACGGGGTATTCCCCTGGAAATCCTCACTCGCCCTCAGACCTTTCGACCCCAGGTACCGACGATTACTCGCACGCGAACTGGCTTAGAAAGCTCCAGCACAAGCGCGACTTGATCATGATGAATATCAGCAAAGGCAAGGCCGTCGAGGCTCCGCCGTCTGGGGTTCGTACCCCGCTGGTGGCCTTGAACCCGGGTGTGCCACGCAGCATCAGTACGCTACCCGCCAGCAGCATAGACGCAGGCTGGTGGCCAATGCCAGTAGCACAATCTTCGCATTCGGGGCCTGGGTCGCTCGCCCCGGAGGGACCACCCAAAAGACCCCGCGCGTACTCAGACGGCTGTCAGTGAATGACGTTCACAGTGAGTAGCAAGAGCGGCATGGCTAATTCATCTGTGCTAATGATCGTGCATTTTCAGCTCGTTCTGTGGATGGCTGCCAGGCGGTAGTCTCGAAACGAATCCCCACATTATGCAAACCGTTCTACTCACTCTCCGGACCGCAAGAAAAAACTCAACGACACGCACGCTCATCCCTATCGTGGCCCTAGGGTCGATTATACCCATCTGCACCGGCAGATTGGCAGCTGTGACGTCTGCGACGGGATCGCAACGCCCTATGCTCCCCATGTTGCCGTGCAGTCGACTTTCAAGATCCTTCCGAACTAGTACTCATCCCATCTGCTCTGGCAACAAACGGACCGCGGCTCACGGTTCTGCTGCCAGGCATAGATGGGTGTTTTTGTTACGCTCCCGGCTTGTAGGATACCTTTCCATGTACGCTCAAAAACCCTCCATTTATGTACTCCTGCGTTGACCCCCGAAGGAAACACCAATCTAACCCCAACATTCTATCACCGCCAGCAGATTTGACGAATACGTACCAATCTCTATGCCCACCATCTGCCTATACGGAAGAGTGATCTCAATGCACCGCACAGGCGGCAGGGGAGCGGGAGCGGCTTTCCCTTCAGTGTATGAATAAACAGAGAGCATGCCGCCGTCATGGAGAACGAGCGAAAATTCGGAAGGACAAACCCAAGCTGTCCTCGACGGCTCTGGTACACACTCAGGCGCTTTCTCAGGCTTCTTGGAGCGCTGCTGCACGACAATTTCAAACGCGAGCTGTGATATACATCGGGAACTTGTTCATCCACGTAAGGGGTCCGCTGTCAAAGTGCTGCGCATATACTGAACGGCCTCCGATGACACAGTAGCCTTCACTATATGCTATTCATCGGGACCAAGGTGGCAGGGGAGAAGTACACGTTGCCCCTCGGCGAGTGTGGGTCGTACCACACAACCAGGCCGAAGCCCGAAGGCCACCTAAAGCGAGTGTTCGTATATAACAAACAACTTGAAGGCTGTAAAGGCGTCGACACTCCTCATAGCCTGTCGAGTGCATCATTGCGTGATAGTATCTTCACAACACTATGACCACCTACGCGATCATTGGCGCCTCCAGAGGTATCGGCTTGGAGTTCGTTCAGCAGCTGTTGAGTTGCCCTCGTCAGTTGTTTTTACGGAAATTCTGAAGCTAAGACGCACGGAATATCAGGCAAAGAAGCCGGACGCAGTCGTGTTTGCCGTCGTCCGCGATGTCAGCCCGGCGTACCTCCAGCCCGTGGCAGCGGCACACAAGAACGTCCACGTCATACAGGGCGACGTTGCGGACCACGGATCCCTTGCGGTAAGCTGCCGGCGCCTTTTCCCATTCGGCCTCTCTCTCATCGAGGTGTATGATGTAGCGCGCTGCTGAAGACATTGCTGCCATGTACGGAGGTGTCCTCGACGTTCTCATCCATAACGCTGCTCGCATGAACTCTGCTCAGATCTTCCGTGGTTTCGAGGATTAGTATGTGTCAAGTTACGCTGTGCAGGGGGAACCAACTCACACGTATTTGTGTGCATAGCAAAGACCTTGACGAGCTGGATGCAGACTTTGTTGACGCCGTGAGTACTGAGCCTCCTTTTGCCATGTCGAGACCATTTGAACTTTCCCCTCAACAGTTCAAGATCAACACGCTCGGCGTCGTCCACAGCGTCTCCGCCTTTCTTCCTCTGCTCCAGCGTAGCACAGCGCCGACGCGGAAGATCGTCGTCATCAGCAGCGGCGGAGCGATCCCCGGGCGTGTTGTGCGTACCTCCGAGACCGGCATCGTCGCGTACTGCACGACCAAGGCTGCCGCGGTCATGGTCGCCGCGAAGTATGCCGCACGCCTCGCCACCGAGAGGTTCGCTGTCGTCTCCATGAACCCCGGGGTTGTCGACACCTCCGGGACGGCCGCTGCTACCTGTGCGTACTACCTTCCTTGTATGATGATCGGACGAGCTGATGCGAGTATTCACAATGCGTCGGTGCAGCGGAGCGTTCGTTCCAGGATGTGGTCGACGATTTGAGCGAGGCAGGGCTCAACACAGAGCTCCTCACGCCGTCGCAGTCTGTCGCGGCACAGCTTGCTGTTATCGAACGCCTCACCCCGGAGGAGAACGGTGCATTTCTGTCATACACAGGAGAGACGGCCGCATAGTGCTGAGTACCTATATTGTGCAAGTCGTGATTGGAAGGGAAATGTGCGCACCGGTGTATGCTTACGACGTGTTCAGGTATACGCTTATCCAACTCTTCGAGTCTGTACCCTGCCCTACTCTGCTGAGAATATGCACAATATGATTTATCTTGGATGAGCGCATGCGAAGGTTTCCGTGGGCATTGAGATGGTCGAAGACTTAGAGAGAAAGAGAAACCGACTCGTCGGCGATCAAACGGTGTGAATTGTCTGCAAATCCATTGGATGGAGGTTTCGGTATAATCGGGCCGGCGCGGGGGTCGAACACACTTAGCGCCCGATTTGCGCATATTGACGTTTCTCAGCGAAACAGTGATTTTGACTCGTTCCACCACCATAACCTCCTCTTTCTCTGCTTCTGTCTTTCTCCGCGACAGTCGATGCGTCTCCCGACACGGTGGAGGGGCACGCACCCCTTTGCGTCAAGATGCTACGCGACGGCGACTCCGCGGATACCACAAACCATCATTGAAAAGGTCGTACAGCGGTATGCAGTCGACCTACCTCAAGGGAAGACTGTCAAGGCCGGAGACTACGTTATGATACGCCCTGAGCATGTCATGACACACGACAATACAGGTCCTGTCATTACAAAGTGAGTCTAAGGAGCTTCTAGGGGCGTGCTTCGTCCTAATGCATGGCCGTCGCATGCTGATCTCTGAAGGTTCAAGTCAATAGGTGCAACTCGAGTCCATAACCCGAAGCAGCTCGTCTTCACCCTCGACCATGACGTTCAAAACAAGACGCCGAAAAACCTTTCCAAATACGCGTCTATCGAAGCCTTTGCAAGGCAAAATGGAATCGACTTCTACCCCGCTGGGCGAGGCATCGGACACCAGGTCCTCGTCGAAGAAGGCTACGCCTTTCCCAATGCTCTCACTGTCGCCAGCGACAGTCACAGTAACATGTACGGCGGTGTTGGCTGTGTCGGTACGCCCATAGTGCGGACGGACGCGGCTGCTCTCTGGGCGACCGGCAAGACATGGTGGCAGGTACCCCGGATGATCAAGGTGGAGCTTAAGGGAAAGCTCACCCCCGGCGTCACGGGCAAGGATGTCATCGTTGCACTGTGCGGCTACTTCAACAAGGACGAGGTCCTCAATGGCGCTCTCGAGTTCGCAGGAGACGGTATCTCGGCTCTGACAGTCGATGAACGGCTCACGATCGCGAACATGACGACCGAATGGGGAGCGCTTGCGGGCGTATTTCCTGTGGATGATGTTACTCTGGACTGGTACGAACGCGCTTTGAAGAGGCTGGAGCTCCGCACATTCTCTACTCCTGCTCTATCTACGTCTATCCCACCTCCACCTGAACACCCTCGGATCAACCGTTCTCGCCTCGACTCCCTCCGTGCAAACATCATTCGGTCAGACCCCGACGCCTCCTACGCGTCACATCTCGTACTTGACCTTTCTACGCTTGTTCCGCATGTATCTGGTCCGAACAGCGTCAAGGTATCAACTCCCCTCCCGGTCCTCGAGTCGAAGCGCGTTCCGATCCAGAAGGCATACCTCTTGAGCTGCACCAACGCACGTGCCTCTGATATCGCGGCTGCTGCCGCCGTCATGAAGGGCCATAAAGTCGCGCCGAGCGTCGAGTTCTACGTTGCGGCAGCTAGTTCCGAGGTCCAGCAAGACGCGGAGAAGTGTGGTGACTGGGAGACCCTTGTCGTCGCCGGTGCGAAGCCTCTGCCAGCTGGCTGTGGACCTTGCATCGGGCTGGGCGTCGGCTTGCTTGAGGACGGAGAGGCGGGCATCAGTGCAACGAACAGGAACTACAAGGGTCGAATGGGACACCCGAACGCGCAAGCGTACCTTGCATCGCCCGCTGTCGTGGCGGCCAGTGCGATTAAGGGGTATATCGCCAGCCCCGACTCCCTGGACTCGGCCTCGCTCCCTGCCTCTGGCGCGCCGCAGTTCTCCATCGTCACGCCTGGCAAGGACGGCGCGGCGCCCACCGCCTCCGTCGAAGCTGAAGAACCTGTCCTTCCTGGTTTCCCGACCACATTCGCCGGTCCCCTTCTCTTCACGCCTCAGGATAACCTGAACACGGACGCTCTTTACCCCGGCAAATACACATACCAAGACGATATCACTCTCGCCCGTCAGGCCGAGGTCGTGATGGAGAACTACGACCCCTCGTTCGCGGCGCTCGTCGCCTCCATCCGCAAGGAGCAGGAGCAGACCGCACATGTGGCATCTGGCATCAAGCAGGGCGTCGTCCTGGTCTCGGGGTACAACTTCGGCACGGGCTCGTCTCGTGAGCAGGCTGCCACCGCGCTGAAGTCGGCCGGAGTGCCGCTTGTCATCGCGGGCTCCTTCGGCGACATCTTCAAGCGGAACGCGATCAACAACGGGCTCGTATGCATCGAGTCCCCCGAGCTTGTCGCAGACCTCACGAGCGAGTACGCGAAGGACGGAAAGCGCGGCGCGGGCGGCAAGAAGGGCGAGCTCACCGTGAACGAGGGTCACGTCGTCGACGTGAAGGTCGTCGAGGGCCGCGTCGAGGTCCGCTGGCCGAGTGGGGAGATGCGGACGTACAAGGTTGGCCGAGTGGGCGCGAGCGTGCAGGAGCTCTGGATCTGCGGCGGTCTCGAGGGATACGTCCTGAAGTCGATCAAGGAAGCGGGCGCTGCGTGAGGCGGTGTTCCTAGGGCGCACATGAGCTAGTCTATCAAAAGTAGTGTACACAGGAGGTGCGCTTCTTGTTGACACTATCTCCACATACGGTGACCACTCTGACATCGCTTCGCAGGGTTCTATATGCACAATGTCAGGAGCTCATAGGATGCTGTGTCGGGAATCAACGCTGAGCCCTTCAGATCGTTCTCGAATACCTGCGGCATTGACACGATAATATCCGATGTCCTTGGATTGGTCATATCAGATATAATCACTCGTAAAGAAGGGGGACGTTCATTCTTGTTGCTGTGCTCGATAAGTGTGCACTGGTTGTCGAAGTACGGCCACCGTGGTGTGTATCAATCGCTCACTGCTTTCCCAGCGCATCTCCCTCCCCCTTAAGAGCGTAAAACTATCTCGTGTTTCAAGACGCCCCTTCCCCATCCCTTACCGGTTTAAACCATGAGCACCGCACCATGGGATATCTACGCGGAACAACTCACCCATCTTGGGTATGGGTATCCTCTTTGGATCCCTGATCCTGCTCCCGGCTCGACTGCAGTGGAAATCGGCGACGTGGGATGGATCAATGAGGGCGAGTTTCTCCCTCTGTTCAATGCGTTTAGAGGAGAGCACGAGGCCCAACCTCGGGGTGCGGTACCCATTGACTATGTGCCCCTCGACATCCGCGAGTGCACTGTGGTGGGACCGAGGGATAGAATATCGCAGTCGGTCCTGTGCAGTCGGAGTATACGCAGGGTGGATGTATCCGGGGAGATTTCGACGACTGTGTGAGTCCAATGTCGATACATCACTTTTTCGCTCCGTCTTTACTCACATTGCCATCGCAGCGCCTCTACGAACTTGTCTTGCAGCGTCAACTTCAACTTCGAGTGCACGGACGAAGCAGGCGCGCTCCTCGTCCTCGGGCCGTCCGGACGCACCCAGGACGTCCTATCAAGGCAGCGCATCATCAACTACATGGAGGCCCACTTCGACCGCTGGCTCGAGTTCGCGAACGCCCGCCTCGGCCTCGGGCTCAAGGAGGACCAGATCATGTTCGTCTCCGGCACGACGAAGACCAGCCGGTGGGGCGTCGCCGCGTTCAGAGGCGCGACTCGCGAGAAGCGCGGGACCGTCGTCGGCAACCTCGGTCCGCTCGCCGCGGTCGACTTCTCCTTCTCGCTCTCGGACGCGCAGCTCTCGTCTACCCACTACAGGGCGGGGCCGACGGAGCGGCCTCCGTGTTGCGCGTCTACGTGTGGGGCCGGTCATCAGCAGGAAGAGTACGATCAGTGCGTTTTCATACACTACTATAAACGGAAGCGTAGGAAATGGCCTCTCCCCTCCGTCATCAAAGCCGCTGCGGACCCTGGAGATCTACCTGGAGACCCAGATGCTGATTCGAGCGATGAAAGCTATATGGACGTCGATCACCGGGAAGTGTCTTCTATGGACTGTGACTTGGATGGCTCGGGCGAGGGGTTCCAGCGTTTCCCGCTCCAGGAACAGAGGGTGAGTGTCCCGCACGCATCGAATAAAATCAATCTTCTTGACGCAGGACTACAGAGTAAAGATCCTGCGGATTATGTCCTCGACTACATACTTGAGGTCGGGTTCCCTTCGCATTCATGCTGCGTCAGGCGTTCTCTAAGTGGTCAATGATGCAGAATCCGGCTGCTACCGTGGCGATAGCTTCCGATACGGACTTCTTTTCAGTACTCTCTGACCACCCTCAAGTACGTGTTTTACGTTTGCATCGCCGGCATATGTCTTAACATCAACAGGTTGAACCCGCCGAGTCCCTAACATCTCCGGATGATATATCGGCAAAACATCTGTCGGCACTTAAGCCGCTGGTCTCGGTCGATCAATACGGCGGTACGCTTTACTTATATCATGCAACATGCACATACTTTCTCATGCTCACAAATATGCAGTGGGTTGTTTAGCAACCGTTCTCGCCGACAAAGAAGCAGAACAAGGAAACCGGAGTCACTTGACTGCACCTGCTACGCTCACGCGTAGCAACATCGGCCAGCCCCACTCTCCTCAGATGACGCGCCGTACACGGAAGCAAAGCGACGCCGAATCGTCACCGCATCGAGAGACTGGACCGTTCTCGAAACCGTACGGAAACACGCGTATCACCGGAGTACCAACGACGTCAACATCGAACTCGCTTCAAGTCGTTTCGGCGGGATGCGGTGTATCTCATCTCCAAGCCATGTCAGCTATCTACCCTTCCCATTCTAATGTGTTCCAGACTATTATCGCGAACCGTAAGTGTTGGCGTGTCCCGAAGAACACGGACGAGGTCGTATGGCCGTCGCACCTGGAAGCAGCGCTTATGGAAGGTATGTTCTAGTGCTCGCCACGCCTTCAGTTCCCATTAACGCAGAATCAATGCATGATAGGCCTCCAGAAATACATACCGGCGGAAAGCAAATCGCCCCGCGGTTTGACTCGTATTCCCAATCGAAACAAGTTCGTCGCAGCATACATCCTCCAGAAAACAGGCTATGTCCGAACGGCAAAACAAGTGGGTTCCCGCTTTCAACAATTGCGAGACACGGATGCGGGTAAAGCTAGTAAGTCCACCCTGAGCACACGGCTAATCCTGGCTGGACCATTCATCCTGTTCGGGGATGCGCTTGAACTGATTTATGCTCTTCGTAGTTATGAAGGCTATTTCCGACAGACACTACGAAATGATCCACCCCAGTCCCGGTCCGAGTCAGTCGAATGGAGGCCCTTACCGACAGTCTTTGCGAATAGCTCCAGAAGATGGGGACATCAGCGAACGTGCGTCCCGAGCGTGTTCAAAAGCGCACCATGCTCATCAGCGACGTAGGTACACCGGCGTACACCGCCATGCAAGAGACAGTGAAGACAGGCTTGGGCAAGCAGAACTACGCTTTGGCCATTCGGTACGGTTTCACCAAGTCAACCGCTGCCCCAGGTCCCCCTCGAGCGCTCTCCCCTTCCCCGACGCTTGGGCGAGAGGTACGCTCCTCATACATTCCTTCGCTCTATGTACAACTCATGATCGCAGATTTGGCCTACTGGGCGCTCTACCTTGGGGAGCGATGCGGGCGATCCTCTCTATGACATCCCCCCGGACGACCCAGACCCACCTTTGCTGCTCTGCGATGCGAGTGGCAAGAGGCCACTCGCTGCATACGCTCCTCTTGCGTACCAAATGGAACCTCCTACGGTCGACTGGGGCTCGCATGTCCTTGAATCAGGTACGACACCTGCTAGGGCAACAGCCCGTCTCGGCGATCCGGTTCCCCCCGGCGAGCTAGGTGCCAATCCGAACTATTCGGGGGACTCGGATCCCGGCGACCCAGAAGAACAGGGAGCTGTAGAAGATTTGTATGGTTTTCACGTCTTGCCGTTTGGTACGCGCTTCAATGCATAAGTTCCTCTTAAACATTCATAAGGCATTTTTCACGGCTCTCCATTCGAGCTTTCGCCAGCCTTTTCGCGCATAGGCATTTTAAGTCGTACTGCTACATTTCCGGATCCCCAATGGGAAGCGCCTCTATCGACCCTAGGACCTTCTATTATCGGTCACTTACATAAACTATTTGAGCTGGCGCTGAACATGCTATCTCGGTACACCGACTCGATGTGATGCAAGGCTAGAACCTCTTGTGAGGTGTACGGGTGGTCCCCCCAGGTTTAGGTACCTCAATAACTCTCTTCGCCATCCCGGGCCGTTCAGGCAACAGAAACTCATGAGCATATAAGTTTCTACGCGTAGCATATATGCGGAGCGGGGAAGGGTGATGCGACGCTGTTACACGATAATAACTACTGGGCGGGGTCGACAAAGTCCACGATAGTGATATGCTCGCCGTCCCACAATACGTTGCGATCCGCAACGTCGGTAGGCTCTATGCCATTATCGTGAAGCTGCTGGAATGCAGCGCCAACGAGTGGTCTGCCGGGCTTGTCAGAAGATGATGGCCCACGACCTGATGCAGATTGATGCTCACCTAACCATGTCCAGATCGACCTCTCCCCATTGTAGGTCGATGCCGTTGTCAGAGAGAATGGAGAACTGGCCCATACTCGAGTCAAACATGCCGTAGTAGAACGGGATGGGGAGCGTGCCGGCGCTCCCTGTCCGCACCACATCGAGAGACTGGAGTTGCTCCCATTCAACGGCGACGCTACGCTGGCCACTTCTGTCAAACTTGAGCACAAAGGGTACGCCGAGATGGACGCCACGCAGTGTCAGGCAGGATGCACCCTTGCCGGCCATGCTATCTACTCGGAGACGCACTGCTGGAGCGTATTGCACAAACCTGCTGGCAGCAGAGGATATCCAGCCAGATATTGAAGGAGGGATAACGAGGGGCGGGCCCACACGTATGCAGCGGCGCAGCTGCAAGCCGCTTGGGAGCACTACCTCAATGGAGGTGCAGTACGCCAGCTGCCACTGAGCGAAGCATGTCGCTAGGGCGCTTGTACACCGGAGCCAAGAGAGCGTGTTGCTCGCACGGCGCTCGCGCCAGTAGTCTTGAAGCACAAGCAGAGGCGACAGCTCCGGAGGCTCAAAGCGCATGCGGTATAGAAGGTCCTAAGAATACATCATCAGGCATATTCAAAACAAAGGCCGTGACAAAACCTGAGGAGGGACATCATTTAAGTCGTTGGAGAGACTCACCAGGGTTGCCCATCCCAGGTAGGCGTACAGCATGGCCGGCGTGAACCTCTCTTGACCCACACCCGGGTACATATAAAGGGGTCCATCAACGATAAGCTTCCCGATCGTCTTGCACGTCCCGGTGACGTCGTCCTCGACCACCTCCGTTTGTCTCTCCACTAGGAATATCGCGTTGTCCCCTGCGACGATCCCAGCCGTCAGATTATATCCCATCAACTGGTTATAAATCTGCCGGTGGTCAGCAATGCGAAAGCGACAGATTTGGGCCCCCATCAGGGACTTACCTGTAACCATGCCCTCTGCCCTTGGGGCACGCCGTTGGTGTGCCTGGAATCACACGGATCGAGCCAGTTAAGCTCTCCGCTATTGATCACCTCTTCGAGACCATCGAGGTTCTTCCCCTCCAAGACGGGCTCCCTCTTTACTTGGATTAGGGCGGCGCTTTTTGACGGGGAGGCCTCCGGGAGCACGCCGGGGTCTGCTGAGGGAGCGTAATAACTTAATCACGGTCAGCAGGTAAAGCAGTGAATGCGACGTTGCCTTAAAACTCTTACAAAATAGCTACACGCACGCCGACTGGGGCGTCCCTGGTCCCATTAACTTGCCCTTGGATCTCCCCTTCTAACGTCGCTCCTTTTGGAATTGGGAGCGTCTCATCGAGGAACCTTTTGCACGTGGAGCACACCGTGGCCCAGTGTAGGTTGAGGTCGAACTCGTTGGCGTAGGCTCGCGTAGGGGGACGCGGGAAGGGAGGGGGACGCGGGGTCTCGGGCGGAAGGTCTGTGCTCAGCCATTCGGCTAAGTTGGCGGGCGGAGGCGTCTGCCGCCAGAGGGGCTGGCCCCGAACAACTTCAATGAGCATGGGCATACATATGGCCTCGGCCACAGTGAGGGCCTTGGCTGCTCCGGTGTCTGATCCGTCTGGTACTTCACGAGTGGGCGCTCGCAGCCACCGCGGGTACCTCGGGCCCCACGACAGGTCCTGGAGAACCTCGCTGATCGTAGGCATCTGGGATCAATGGTGAGCGACCGGCGACGAGGGCTCGACGTGGAACTCAGAGTCACAGTACTTGGGGGTTGTGGGGGAGAGACGCAACTGATGTAGCTTTGAAGCGTCGCTATATACAATCGAACTCCGACGTTCCCACGGGGTCCCGACTGTCTCCTGCCATGGTGCCACCTCCGTACGCGACGCTGGGCTCCGAGCCTACGTGCCCCCTACGCCTGAACTTCTGGATCCTCGTATCGACTGGTCTTGCCTCGATTCTTCATGCAAACATCTTTTTAAGGGACATCATTGCCGCCCAACGCACTACAACTTCCTACTAGTAGTAAGTTACGATGTTGCGGTTCCCGCCTCCTCTTAGTCCTCGAGATGAACTTAGCCTTCCGACACAGATGTCATATCTTCTGAGCTGCGACTGCGTCCGTGCCGCTAACATTGCGACTACTGCTGCTGGTGTCGTAAAGGACCACTAGGCCGCGGAGTCGAGTTTGGCTACATATACGTCGCGGCGGCCTGTGGCTGTTCCGAGGTAAGTATAGCTGCCATAGACGGAGAAGCGTGGCGGCTGAGAAATGCTCGTTGTTCCAACGCGAAGCCTCCTCTTTCAGAGTGTGGGGCTTGCATCGGACTGGACATCAGGTGGGATCGACACCCCCGAACGCAAGCGGACCTTGCATCGTCTGGTGTCGTTACCTCCAGCGCTATTAAATGATATATATATCACCAATCCCCACTCAATGGCGGCGGCCTCACTTCCTGCTTCTGGCCAACCGCGGTTCTCCATCCTCACGCCTGTCAAAGACGGCGCTGCGTCCACCGCCCCCGCCGAAGCCGATGAACTCGCTCTCCTTGGCTTCTCAACCACATGTGCCGGCGCACTGCCCTTCAAACCCTAGGATAACCCGAACACGGAAGCTCTTCACCCTAGCAAATACATCTACGAGGACGACATTGCCCTCGCCCGCCAGGCCGGAGCCGCGATGGAAAACTAAGACACCTCCCTCGTTGCGCTCGTTTCCACCATGGGCGCAGCGCAGACTCGTGCCGCACGCAGGGCGCCGTGCTCGTCTTGTGAGTATGCTCCTACGGCGAAGTTGGTCGGTATGCGCTCGCTATCGTGGGCTCGTTCGATGACATCTTCAAGGGGAAAACGATTAACAGCGGGTTCGTATCCATCGAGCTTCTCAAGCTGATCGCAGACCTCACAAGCGAGCATGCAGAAGGATGGCAAGCGCGGCGCGGATGGCAAAACGGGCAAGCGCACCGTGCATGAAGGCCGCGACGTCAATGTGGAGGTCCCTTGGCCAATCCCGGGGACGCGGGCGTATAAGGTTGTCTGAGTGGGCGCGAGCGTCCAGAAGCTCTGGATTTGTAGATGCCTTGAGGTATACGCCCTGGGGTCTACCAAGGAGGCACTGCGTGAGATAGCGGTTCTTAGGTGTAGTTCCACTACGTTGTACACAGCAGGTGCGTTGCGTTATCCGGCAGATGCTTCCTCCGGCGCATGTGTATACGGTTCATCCACCTTCGCATACCACGCAAAATCGCTTTCGGTGCGTCTCCGGCAACCGCAACGTATGCCGAATATCTATGGTAAATCTTCACACTATCTGCAACTCATACGATTGTTATTTATACCTGCTGATCAACTCTATAGAGAGAAGATCTTCGAAAGAGGAACTGCAACACCGCCTCACTGATTAGAGTTGCTCTAACTCATGAACGGGAAGCAGCGGCCACCTGGCCCTATCGCGCGACAGGATCCTTGGAGTCTAGCTCAGCCTCAGTGCGATGCGCCCTCATTCTCAGGCCGGAGGCAGTTGTATTATTGTCAATATCCCTACCTCATACCGTTTAAAATCTACAGCTGCCACCACGTTGCATCGGCGAAGACCCAGTCCCCAATCACCTCATGCGCACTAGTCCCTGGGATATCTACGCAGAACAGCTTTCCCATCTGGAATACGGCCATCCCCTATGGGTCCCAGACCCGCCCCCTGGATCAGCCTCAGTCGAGATTGGGGACGTCGGATGGATTCATGAGGGGGAGTTCCACCCTCTGTTCAACGCCTTTAGGGGTGAGGACGCGTCGCAACCTCGAGGAGGGGTCCCTATCGACCACGTGCCATTGGATATCCACGCTTGCACTATCGCAGGTCCGCGCGACAAAATCACTCAACCCGTGTTGTGCAGTAGGAGTATCCGTAGGGCGGACATATCCGGGGATTTGTCAACGACCTTGTACGTTTGGCAGGTGCTTCTTTTTGCATTACAACGCTAACGAGTCCCAGGACTGTGCCGAATATCTCTTGCGGGGTCAACTTCACGTTCACCTGCACGGACGACGCTGGGGCGCTCCTATTCCTTGGTCCTTCTGGACAATCTACAGAAATTCTCTCGAGGCAGCTCATCGTCGACCATATCGAAACACATTTCGATCGCTGGCTGGAATTCGCGAACCACAGGCTGCGACTTGGGCTTAGCGAAAACCAGATCATATTTGTGTCTGGCACAACGAAGACAAGCAGGTGGGGTGTCGCTGCCTTCAGGGGTGCAACTCGCGAAAAAACAGGCAAGGTCGTTGGGAATCTTGCTTCAGTGGCCGCACTCGATTTCTCCATGTCTATCTTGGACGCTCAGCTGTCGACTATTCACTACAGAGCAGGGCCTCCGGCGAAGCCGGCAAGTGCCTGTCCAGACGCTTCGCCTCAAGATCAGTACGACCAATGCATTTTCATTCACTACTACAAGCGGAAACGCAGAAAATGGCCTATCTCTCCTTCCATCATTAGAGCTGCTGCAGGACCCCACGAGCTTCCGCGGAATCCAGATGACGAGGGAGACGTCGCTGAATTGGAGGTCGGGGCCTCCACCGAATCTGACGCCTCGAGTGACGAATTCGTGCGGTTTCCGACACCAACGACAGTGCGTTGCACAAGTTCCTTCACTAGCCAAGTATCGCATACTCACAGGGAATTTAGGTGAAGCATACAGCCGACTACCTTCTGGACTATATACTAGAGGTACCATCCGTTATGGTTGCGGCATGATACGTTATGTCTGACAGACAATCACAGAACTCTTCCGCAGTCGCGGCGGTAGCTTCTGATACAGATCTATTTAGGTTGCATCCAAGACACTCTCAGGTGTGTATATCGCAGTCAGCCATCTAACGTCGATCATCGGATTTATCATGTGTAGAATCATGGAGGCCATATGATTCCGCAAGATGTCCCAGAATATTTGGCGACGGTCAAACCGCGCATCGTCATGAATCAAAATAAATGTATGTTGCTCGCGTAGGCTCGCGCTTAGTGTTTGTCCTGCTAACTGGTATATAGTGGGAATTTTTGCGGACCTGCAATCAGGAGAGACAGCACGAGGCATTTCACCCGACTGGGGCTTGCGCTCGGGGCCGCAGAGAAATGACAATCCCAACTCGCGAGCGCCCGGCGATACTAGAAACCTCCATGTCAAGCGTCCACACAAAAGTAACCTTTCATCAGGCCATACGTCGTACAGTAAGGAGGGCGGCTACCTCCAAGACCCATTCCAGTTCGATCCGGATCCAGACTCGCTCGCATATTGGATCGCGCAGCAAATGCTGGCCCAACAGCGCTTTGCCGATCTGCAGTTGCCACCCCAGCCTCTGCAGTCACCGCTTCCATCTCCGCTCTCATCGCCCTCGAACGTGGGAGGCAACTCTCCCGTCAACTACTTCAGCATACAATCCATGGCACCTTCGCAGCAACAACAGTGGCCTGTGCACTGGCAGCCTTATCCAGGCGGGTTGAACAGATTATCCGCCTATCGTTTAATGCTTATATAAATTCGTTGTTGACAGGCCAAACAATGTCGAGCCCGTATGTCGATAGCAGTGAGTGCAAATCAGGCGTTCAGCGCGTCACCCCCCTTTTGCATAGTCGTTGACAACTTTCCGGTTTGCAGGTTTTGTTCCCCAAGTCGAGGCCGAGGCTAACGGCGCCTTGCCCTATGACGCTCTTTACAGCCAGGACGGCGGCTTTTTGCAAGACTCATCCCAATTCGATATAGGTCAATACGTACCGCAGCGAGGCCTGGAAGCTGGCGGGATGACTGGCTGTGACCGGAACAAGCCCCGCGGCCGTCAATCAGCGGCCAAGCGCGTAGGCGCATGCGCCCGTTGTCGGCGGCTCAAGGTGATGCTCGAAGTCTTGATCCCTTCAGGGCTGTGCGCTCACCATGCTGCGCACATTACGTAGATGAAATGCACGTTCACCAACCCGTCCGACGACATATGCTCGCGTTGCACTGCCGGCAACTACGAATGCCACTTTCCAGGTCGCAAGCCACATTCTCCTGGGTAAGCGGAATTAATGGCGGCTGTTGTGGTCGACATCTTGAATGCTTGCACAGCATGCGGGTGGTGCTGCAGCAGCAAATTCGAGAGAAAAATGCGATGATCGACAAGGTCCTCAGCCAGGTCAACCCTGGTCCCACGATGCCGACGCCGCTCACTCTCGTACCCGCACGACTCCCGCTGTCTGAAGAGGAACGCAACAAGTATCGTGATGTTCTGGCATATATTGAACGATCGACTACCCAAGCTGCGGCCCGCATTGGCGGCAATGGTCGCCCCAAGTTCGACATCTCAGCACTCGAGGACCCCTCAGAGGTGGACTCGGAGAGCGACAACGATATGGAGGGCCTCACTAGCCCCGAGAGAGGGTTATCGCTGAAGGGTAAGATGCGCCAAATGGACGCCATCCTCGAGGTCGCGGCCCCCACGGGTATGATGGCCATCGCCGCTCTGGAGACGAGGAACATCGCCAGCAAGGGTAGCGTGGTCGATTCCTCCACTAGTGAAGGAGGTTCTTCTCACAAGTCGGCCCCCGACGGCGGTATTGCGAACGAGTCGTACTTTCTTCCAGGCGAGTTATATCCGAGGTGTTTACTCGATGTACGCTCATACTACAACAGGACCGGCCACCAACCTGGAGCTTCGTCGACTCATTGTTGAGCGCCAAGCTGCCCCGGACATCTTGCTCTCCGGGCTCGTGACGCCCGACGACGCTGCAGCGCTGTTTCAAATGTACGCTGTTCATATTGCACCTCGTGGTGCTACTGTCATACTGACTGGTTCTCCTGGAATAACAGCCACTATCAGTGGGTAAACGTGAGTCTTTCTCCGCTCCCATTAAAGGATCCCGGTCGCTTAAAACGCTGCTCCAGCCAATCATTCCAATCCTGGATGAGAATATACACACGCCAGCCACCGTCCTCGCGCGATGTCCGTTCCTCTTCACCATCAGTAAGTGGACTGTGCCTACATCGCCTCGCCCAGTGGAGCTAACCCTCCGCTCAGTCTGCACGGTCGCCTCGCGCTACTACGATGAGAAGCCCCACATCCACGGCATGGCCATCCACTTTGCGAAGGCGGCCGCTGCCAATGCCATCATCGACGGGTGGAAGACCGTCGAGATGTGCCAGGCGTTTGCGCTCTGGAGTGTCTACAACCCCCCTGCCCGGCGCTGGGAGGAGGACCGCGCATGGTGCTACACCGGTATTGCTTTCCGGTACGTCAATGTGAACATTCTGTAACGGTGTATGTGCTGACAACGACACCAAAGGCTTGCAACTGAGCTCAGCCTGAGCCGTATCCCTGATGGACAGCCCCCCGACGAGCGACAGGAACGCGAGATTCTCAACCGTACCCGCATGTGGCTGATGTGCTACATCATGGATCGCTGCCTGAGCATCCAGTCGGGCAAGGCGTGGATGGTCCAAGAGGACGTGGTGCGTAGCCACTAAGCGCTATGGCTTACTGTTCATTGTTCTCACTCTTTGTCAGACCGTTCGCAACGCGTCGCAGTGGCTTCAGCGCTACAAGTACCACAACGCGTGCGACAGCTACCTCACCAGCCTGACGGAACTCCTTTGCATCGTGTCGCGCTTCGTGAGCATGGTAAACCCTGCGTTCGGCACAAACTCCGCACAGTCTATTGACGTAGGTTCCGTTCTTCATCTTCCGTCTCAGCGAGAGGCTGAGTTTGCCTTCGCAGGATATCGAAATCGATGCCCTTTACAAGGCATTCGATAACGAGCTGCTGTCATGGAAGAGCGTCATCGATGACCGGCACAAAGGCGAGAAGGCGGCCAAAGGTGAGTCGGCGCGCGCATTTTCCGCTTCCCAGCCCCCGTCCCGGCCTTCTCAGCGTCCGACTCTCCGCTCCTCAGACCCTGGTGTGGTGATGCAAATCACGCTTATCAACTGGTGCGTGTGCTCCTCGTGCTCCTCCCCGGCGTGTGCTTGGCTGACTTAGAGTTGCCGCGGAACGCAGCGTTTACAATTATTGCCGCCTGGTCATCTGCTGTTGCGGGATGCAGCTCATGACCAAGCGCCCCTCGAAGAAGCCTAATGAGCTGTTTGCAGGGGTGCGTCGAGCATTCTAGTTTGAGCTTTGACGCGGTCTCATCTCAGTACGGTGGTTAGTGCGTCCAAGCAGCGACCACCCTCGTGAAGCTCATGGTGGAAGACTTCGCGCCTACTGGGTTCATCCGATATTTTCCCGAGCTGATCTACGTCCATGCCGCGTTTGCTGCGGTGGTTCTCATGAAGGTGCGGTATTTGTGCTGCTCAGTGACGGCCAGTGCGTTAATTGACCGCCAATGCGCAGTGCCTAAGGCCCGAGTTCAACGCACTTCTCGACATCCAGCAGGAGGAGCGCATCATCGAGCTCGTCAAGAAGCTCTTCGAGGCGTGGGTGTTGGAGAAGATGTCTACCGACGAAAAGCAGAACACCCAGCTTTACGCTCGCTTCCTGAAGCAGCTCATGGATCCCCACATCGCCCGCCTGGACGCGCGTAAGTCTAGCGCCACGCAGCGAAACGGACAGGCCCATACGAACGGGCACAACCCCGTCTCTTCCAACCAGTCGATTTCTTCCATCTCCACCTCCTTGTTCCCTGGGCTCCCTAGGCAAGACCCCGCAGCGACGCTGGGAAACCTGTATGCGACGGGCCTGGACGCCACCAAGGCGGCGGTCGAGCTGGCAGCGGCAGGCATGATGCCCAACGGGGACGGCACCTGGGACCAGTTCTTCCCGCCCGCGGACGGCAGTGGCATGAACCTCCCAGACATGAGCGTCCCGTGGAGCGGCAGCATGGCGGGCGGCATGAATGCCGACGAGTGCCTCGCCGCCATGATGGGTCTTGGGAACGAGACATGGTTCCTGTGAGCGCGTCGCCCAGGCACTTCTCTTGCTATCGATCCGTCCTACCATGCTCTCCCCCTCGCCTATCCTTCTCGCTCTGCGGCCCCTGGTGGACTTTGTAGGAATTGCAGCTACTTCCGTGTATGATATGTACCTGACTCGCTTCGTTTCGTCTCGCCTCGTCTCGTCTAGTCCCCCGTCTCTCGCGCCGCGTCCACTTTGTGTAAATTATGTTATTGATGTAGAGTATCCGCTTGCGAGCTGCACTACTCTGTGTATATGATATATAACCTTTGCCGTGAAGCCCTATTCGCTTTTGCATATGGCCAGTTTCTGCTTTGCGCTATGGCTGTTCGCTCTCATGCACGTACGCCACGTAAAGCCCTCAGAACAAGGTCTTGCGTTGTTAAAATAGATGTATGCGGAGTATCTGGTACATAGTCGATGTGGTCGTCGTTTTGCTGTTCGCTGTTCTACACGCATCAGTCGTATGGCCCCCGGGCCCGATACTTCAATGGCACTTAGGCGTGCTCGGTATAGTTGCTGTTATTGCTGCTTTGTTCATACAAGATAATAGATCAGCCCGATACCTTTTAAGACCTAGTACATGTGCTGGTATCTTTCACATGGACGGCTTGACATGTACTTATGTGCCAAAGGTTTGTGATCACGACTTACACATATGTGAGCGCGACTTCTAACGCATGTTCGGCGCTGAGTTCGTCAAATGAGCCCGACTCGAACGTAACAAATTCAGGCTGAAGCCAATCGCTGCCCAGAACGACGTCGCCCGACGCCACCAGGTAGAACAAGCATGGCATAACCCGGCTGCTTCAGTTCCAAAGAAGCCACACACAGTAGAGTTCCCCGGTTAAAAATTTATTGGAGAAGAGTGTACTCTATTTTGGCCAAATCAAAGCCCGAGCTCGTCAGCGTAAGGAAGAGACTTGACGTCGCCGACGGCGACGAAGGTCGGCTTCGTCTTGAGGAGCGATGCGGACGCCTACAGAGCACACAGGATGAGAACCAAGCGCTAAACGCGGCCAGTGCTAGGTGCTTACCTTCGAGAATGCGGAGGCGTCAACCTTCTCCAGAGAAGAGACAGCCTCGCTGAGGGAGGCAGAGGTGCCGGAGAGAATCTGAACGGGCGCCAATACCAAATAAGTGATGTCACCAGCATCCTTCACGGGAACACTGACCTTCGGGCCAAGAGACGAGATGAGACCATCACGGCCGTCGACAGCGCTGGCAGCGATGAACTTCGCCTTCGCGATCGCCTTCTGGAGCTCCTCGCCCTTGAGGCTACCCGCAGCCTGGAGAGCAGCGACGGCCACCTTGCCCGCCTCCTTGACTGCGGCGGTCGTCGGGGCCTGGACGAGCAGACCGAAAAGCGACGCGTCGGAGTAGGGAAGGTAGACAGCCTGCACGGAGGAGCCCTCGGGGATGCCCGCAGCGATGGGCGAGGTGCTCTTCGACCATTTCACGGAGGGCGTAGGGTCAAGGTGGGCTGCGAGGACCGCGAGCTCGGCCGAGGGCGCGCCCGACGTACCGAAGCCAATAAAGACAGTCTCGGCCGCACCGTGTGCATCCACGCGGGTCTCGCCGCCGAAGTACTTCGAGGCAGTCGACGCTGGTGAGGCCGCAGCGGCGAACTTGCCAAGGGACTTCTCGAGGAGCTTCTCGAGCGCGGCGGGGTCGATGCCAGTGCCGAGGACAGCGACGTTGCCCGAGCCGAAGACGGACTGCGCGTACGCGCGCACGTCGTCCGCGGTGAGGTGGTGGCCGGGAGTCGCGAAGATGGAGTTGCCGAGGCCGTTGCGGAATGCGAGCGCGTGCGCGAGCTCGACGGCGTGCGTGGCGGGGTTTGAGAGCGCGGCGGACGTCTCAGCCTCACAGGTCGGCGCAACGAGCTCGGTGAGCTCGTAACGGGTGAACTTCGTCGAGGTCAGGTAGGAAGAGAGGACGTCAACGAAGAAGGCCCTGTGCCGTGTCAGGCGTCGGTGCGGGCGGAGGGCGACGGAGCACTCACTCATCCCCACGCAGGAACTCCGCAGTGATCGCAAGGTGCTCCCTCGAGAGACTTGAGGAGAGGACACCGCCGTAGAGCTCGGCTTCCCGAACCGTGCCCAGGCTGGAACGCTTGTCCGTGCTCTGGCAACCCCCCGACGTCAGCATCCTCCTCCGTGCCGTATAACGCACACCCGACCGACCTTGAACGCGTAGTTTTTGAGAGCGTGGGCGACACCGGGTTTGGACTCGAAGCGACTGCCAGCCTTGACGATGAAGGTGACAGCGGAGGTGGCCTCGCCGTTGTCCGCGGCCGCGACCTTCACGCCTGCGCTGTCGACGACGGTGGCAAAAGTGCGAGTACGGGCGATGCGCGACGCAGCGCGCGCTGCCGACGCTCTGGCTGCCAGCATTTAGAGAATTAGGAGGATAGGTAGGAGGAGCAAGGGGAGGTCGTCGTCGTCTGCGTCGACCGCCGCGTTAAAGTGAACAGACGCCCAAAGGCCGTTCCGGCCAGCGCCGAGCCCGGACCAGTCCAATTAGCGCGCTCGCATTTCCGATTCTTGGCATGTGGCATATATTCATAAAACATAAGGGAAACATATACATGGGGACATACTACAACGACGAGAGCGCGAGAGAGCGGATACAACGGTTTTAACGACAGAAAAAGCATGTAACAAAGTTGACGGCCAGAGCGCGAGAGCATACTACAAACAACGATCGCAAGAAATCAGAGAGCGCGAGGCGGAGAACGATATTTTCGACGATTTACACGCGCCGGGCGTGGACGGTGTAGCAAGTGGCCACCATCCCGGAGACGCTCCGGACCTCACGGATGTAGTCCTCGACGAGGGCGCCGGCGTACCTGGCGGACGGCCCCTCGGAGAGGAGGGGGAACACCGACCGCGCGTACAACACCATCAACTCCCGGAGGTCGCGGCCGAGCTCCTTCCTGTCAGGCTCGTTCGGCCAGTCGCCGACGGGGACACGGAACGCCCTCGTCTCGACGCTGATGAACCGCCGCGACTCCACGAGGAGCTGGGGGATGTGCGCAGCGATGCACTCGATCCCGCGGCGAACGCGGAGGGTCTCGCGCACGGCGTCGAAGAACGCACACGCACGCGGCGCCCGGACCCTGACGTCGCTGCCGTCTTCCATGGCAGGCGATCGCGCCCACTCGCACGAGACGAAGAGGCCGCCGCGCCGGAGCACGCGCGAGGCCTCTTGGATAAGCGCGCGGTAGTCGCGAACCTGCATGCCGGGAATGAGTGGACGCCCGGACCTGCGGGTAGAGGCACCTACCGCCATCGTGATGGAGCGCGCGTGAACCATGTCGATGGAACCAGCGGCGTACCGGAGCGGCGTCATGATGTCGTGCATCTCGAAAGTGACGTTAGGGGGCGGGTACCGCGTCGCAATAGGTACTGTCCATAATTGAGCCCAGACCGTTCATCTCGCGAGAAGGCAAACGGACGGGGGCGTACCGATGTCGACGCCGTAAATACGAACGTGCGGAAACTCCCGTGCCATATCGAGCACCCTACAATAATTCGGGGTCAGGAGGACGTCGCGATTCACTGAACGAAGCACGCACCATTGACCGGTGCCAGTGCCGAGATCCACGACGCGGCGCTGCTCGCCAGGAGCAAGGGCGAGCAGGTCGCGCACAGGCCCAACGGAGGAATCTCCGATTAGCCGGCGCACCAAAGCGCTCAGCCCATTTAGTCTCTAAACAAATTCCAGGAGATATCAGTCAAGCCCACGGCGCGAAATGGAAGCGTAGCGCGCGTGCGGGCGACTCACTTGCTGCTCTTCCGCATCCACGGGCAAAGGATACGGGCAGCCACCATGAGAATGGAAGAGTCTGCCGCCCCGCTCCTGGAAGTATCCAGGAATCTCGTTGGGGGCGACTTCAACGACGTCGTCGGACGTGTCCGAGTTGGTGCCGTCGTCGTCGGAGAGGTCGTTGCTGGGATCGTTGGCGTCCATGTCGCGTCGATCTCTGTCGCCGTAGGCGTGGCGGTGGTACACGACAGCCATAAGCAGGAAGAACGAGAGAGCAAGAGGAGAGCAAAAACGAGCGCGGTCTAATGATCCGTGAGACTGCACATATACCCCCAATCGCAACTCCGACACGCCAACAGCGACTATAACTCAGCGGCGGAGTGTCAGAATGGGAATTACAATTGCAAGGCGCACCCGACCGGGGCGTGTCGTGCAAGGCGCAGGTGTCCAGACGATGATGCGAATACTGGAAGATATTGTCCGGATCGATGAAATGTCCGGAGTATACGTACCGTGTGGGTTCGACGCGCCGAGGGACTGTGTGTTGGGTATGCGCTGAA
The DNA here is from genome assembly GCF_000271585.1 of Trametes versicolor FP-101664 SS1. NCBI lineage: Eukaryota > Fungi > Basidiomycota > Agaricomycetes > Polyporales > Polyporaceae > Trametes > Trametes versicolor. The sequence goes on from NW_007360328.1 coordinate 358,471, forward strand.
GAGTACGGCAGTGAAAGCGACTTGCAGTGGACGGTTGGTTGGTTCGAAAGAGCAGCAGGGATGATGCGCTGACGGCGCCTGACGGAGTAAAAGCTCAGATACACACTAGAAGATCAGATGGTTCCTCCTGGTTCCTCCCACTGCTCGATCGCGAGGGCTGCTGCCACCACGCGCGCGGAAGCAAATGACATGCTGACGCATGCACGACGCGTTATGGCTAGGCTGATCTTGAAGCGGACTGGCGGAATCTTCGCCGCGCGCCGGGGCCTCCTCCAGTGCTATCGAGGGCCATCGCAGGGTGCCATGGGAGCCACGGCCGGCTGCGGGGCGGCGCGCCATCCAATATCTGCCATATCGATCCCCGACGGGTCTTGGCTAGTGGTGCGTTTCGCGGAAGAAGCGACGTCAAGTGTACGTACGCCTATAGTCGGGCGGTCGGAGAGTGGATCTGTAGCTCCGCCTGGATTGCCCCCTTTCAATGATGTTCCGGTAGATGGACCGTCGTCCTACCATCACCCATCCCCAGTACCCTCGAATCAGCTAGAACGATCTAGGCACGGAGGCTTCAGGGCCAATCAGGAGTGTCGTTCCCAGCAACGCCATGCGATATGGTCCATGGAGCCAGTGATGCGCCAAAGGTGGGCGCGTATGGTGCCATATATGTGCGGGGAAATAGCGCGCACGCGGTGTCCTTGAGGCAGCTGCGCATACCAGGTCAGTGACACGCTCACAGATACCGAGCGACCTTGCCGAAGTACCCTTACATACCAACACGCGCACTCCCAGGAGAGCCCCAGGTTTTCCCTGGCCGCGAGGGGCTGCCACGTGGGGCATTCAGTTGGGGCATGCACTACCGAAGTTGAATAGGAACCGCGTTAGCGTGTACAGGTACTCTGAAAAGACATGATGTTAGTACGTACTTGATGTAAGGCAATGCACGCTTGGTGGACCGAAGTGAAGATGTCTAGCTCGAGCTCATTCTTGACGCACAAGGAACTTGATTTGAAATATACCGAGATCTTTTCGCGTCGGCAAGCAAGAGTACCTAGCTGAGGAGTCTGATTTGGTACGTCCCGGTTGCGAAACATCACGAAGCAGGCCATCGTCACTGGAGAAGGAGGTCGACGTATGCGACTCAGCTGGTTACCCGTGACCAGGCATAAGTTCTTATGGCTGATCACGCTCTGAGGTAGGAAGGGCTCAGGAGGCACTAGAACATAAACGAAACAATAGTCGTTTTGCACGGAAGTCGTTTGTTGGGACTCGGGACGTGCATCGAGCATGCGCAAATGTTGCGCGTGATGTCCTGGTACGGTTCAGACCAAGAGGAAGCGAGACGTATTCCGCTACGCAAGATAATAAGTCAGTTTTAAGCATCGGTGGATGAAGATGTAGACATGCTTAACACAAGCCTGTTTTGTGGTGGTCCATGATCAGACATGCTGCATGAATCGACAGTCCGTCCAAGGTTTTGTGTGGCTAGGAGGCGTGGCGGCAATTTCTATATGCGGTAATACGGCGCCTATACCTCGCGTCTCGGCGGCCGCTTTGCAGGTTCGTTTACAACCACCACCACGCTCGGATCCCAACTAGCATATAGCCACATATTGTCACCACTATATGCTGGTTGATAATGTCTGAGCTCAATATTTTCTTTGCTGAACAGCAACAGATCATGACTATGCCCGAGGAAGACATCGCCGACTACCTAATGCGGTGGGGGCAACGAAGAAGGTACGGGAAATGTGGCCCTTGGGACAGGAGATCTGGTCTCCGATCTGTTTCTGTCGTATTGTACCATCTCTGTTGGTTACAATGCGCTAATGCTTGTTAATTTAGTAAACCAAGTGGTTGTTGCAGCTTCGACCCCAACACCATCGGTGGAGAGCATGAAATTGCAGTGCATTCACCCGTCAACATTGACACCGTACCTGCGCGCTCTATGCCCACACCACGGAATCCATCATCAATATATGGAACAAGCACATCTGAAACACCTGCTCAATATTCTGCAACGCAGGACCATCAAGAACAATCGCCGACCAAATGCCTATCCGTCAACCGCTTTTCAGCACCGCCTGACCATACTTCAGTACCTCGGGGAAAACGTCCTAGCGGGGAACGTCTTCTTGATCCGCATGTTTCGAAGAAACCCAGAAACCCAGATGAAGGTGTGATTGCCACCGGCAACATCGCCTCTGGGGTATATGCTGCACCCGGTAATCCAAACCATACCAGGCGAGCGCAATGCACAGTCACTTACTCGCTCTTTGGTCTGATGGTAAATCAAAGTCCGCAGTTGACGTCGTCTTCACGTCCCCGCATATGCCCCAAGTCGGGCGGACCGATGGTCGTATCCGCACCCGTTCTGCTGGGAGGCGCTCCCTTGCCCGTGTCCGCGGACTTGTCCACTTTCTCCAAGGGGTCTATAGCTGGCAGCAGGGTATGCCATAATCCCAGTTCTCGAACGTCTCAGACATCAGAAGTGGAACCTGTTGATAAACTCACTGGGCCACCTACACCACTTCAGGTCAACGCCGTGTGCTGCGAGCCCGAGCAGCCCGCATCCGCATGGAATCCGGTCTCCATAATTCCCCCACCGCAGACATTCAGTCGCCGCTCTACTCTCGCAGACTGCAGTGATATCACAAGTCCCCCAAACTCCGCGCCTGCGCCTGCTGCGTCATCCAGCACGCTGCTTGGGAAAACGTCCGGCTCGGGGAACGCTCCGAGAATCACGAAGCCCAAGCGTGAGCCCACTAAAACCGCTAAGTTGAAGGGAAGAAAGAAGGAGAAGGGGCTCATCACCCCTCTCGAATACGCCCGGAAGCTTCAGGCGCAGTTCTCCGAGTTGGCCGCTCCCAGTAGGAGGAAGCAGGCGGATAAACCGTTCCTACAAGGCAAACGAATTTTCTATTACGGCGGCGATCTCAATTACGCCGGACCCCAGACGTGCAACAGGATGGAAATCGTGCGTCAGGGGTGCCAACTTTGAATTTAATCTGCGTGGCTGATGACTTGACCTGCGACAGATCACCCGGCATGGCGGGGTGCTCGTTCCAGAGTACGAGCCGACAGAAATAACGCACATCGTCACCGACGCGGACGAGCGCGTCTTCCTGCGCGCCGTGGGCCTCAAGAAGCTTGCTGACATCCCGCAGCACATTCCGACCGTCAAATGGAGCTGGGTGCTTTCCGGATTCGACCGAACTCCTATTAGGCGGCTCGCCGAGGGAAGTGGCAAGGAGAAGGCGCCGGAGAAATCTACCGGTCAGGACCGGGGCAAGGACGTCAGCGAGAAGGACCTGGGCGACTTCGAGTATCCTATGGATCACGAATTCCAACACGCCTCGTTCCGAGAATGCATCGACGCCGGTCGCACGCCTTGGGGAGAGGCAGCATGGCTGAAGTCTGAGCGAGCGGCACAGATTAAATCATCCGCGAGTAGGGTTCATCCTGATACCGGTGCCAGCGGTAGCGCAGGCCCGGCCGCGCTGGGTCGCAGTGCGGACGATATCAGCAATATATCGTGCGTCTCAACCACTCAGTTCCTGTGCGTTCCCAGGTGGCCGCTGACGCTCGCTTCCCAGCGACTTCACACAGGACGTTGAGCTCCCGCGTGATGCTGCGACGATCCACCCCCGTGAAGGACTTCCCTCTCCGCCCTCATCTCCTGGCGGCCTACGTGTGGACGTAGTCGCTCGGCAAGACCTCAAGTCCAGGATCCCGGGAGCCGCACACGCTCATCGACCATTCTCGTGGAACGATGACGCACAGGCAGGTCCTTCAGGTAGTGGCGGGGCTCGAGACACGGTCCTGGCTACATCGACGGACCCGCTGGCCGAGTTCTACGCCTCTGCGCGGGCCGAGCGAGAGGCAGAGGTACGTCGAGCTCCTGCTAGGTCTCGGCTGTGAGCCGCCACCAATGACGTGGCGTGGGTCAGATGTTCCATAGCGAGGACGTCGGGAGCACAGAAGGACGAGCACCGCCTCCGAAAGCCCCGAACCCTGTAGCTCGCCGCGAGGTCATGAAGAAGGGGGTACGTGTTTCCTTGTCCCCTCCTCGAGCACCCCTGTTTATCTCCTATTCGCCTCCCGTAGTTCATTTGCGACGACAAGCCTGGAGGTCGAGCAGGACTCGAGGCGTGCCCAAACCAGGATGTCATCGACAAGGTACGAGGGACACATGGACTGTCGCCCCAGACCCGTCGCGCTGACTCGACCGCCAGCTGCAAGAGCTGAAGTTGCTATATCAAGTAAAGCCGTCCAAGGACGACGAGTGGCGGGTCATGAGCTACAACAAAGGTGCGCGCGCGCTCTCGCCCACGTCGACGGACCGCCCAGCCCTGACACGCGCTCTAGCCATCTCCGCTCTGCGCAAGTATCCTGCCAGGATTAAGAGCTACGAGGAGGCGGTGGCTATCCGAGGGATTGGCGACAAGACCGCGCGGAAGGTACGCTGCACACGAGGCCTGCGAGCCGTTCTTCACGCGCCCGCCGCAGATCATGGAAATTGTCGAAACGGGAAACCTCCGGCGCATTCAGCACGAGCGGACCGAGGACGTCGCGTCTGTCCAGACGTTCCTGGGCGTGTATGGCGTCGGTTAGTATTGCCTGTCATCCGTCCGATATTGTTTGCTGAGCAGCCCGTTAACGTGCGCGCTATCTCGCCCTGAATTTCCCTCTGGCGAACGCAGGGGCGAGCACGGCACGCAAATGGTACAACAGCGGATGTCGGACGCTGGAGGATGTCGCGGCGCGCAAGGGCGGCATCAAGCTGTCGACGGAGCAGGAGATTGGACTGCGGTACTATCAAGGTGCGCACTAACAGTTGCACTCTTGCGCATGGTTAATAACGCGGCTGCTCTTCCTGCGAGCGTGGATAGACATCAACACGAGGATACCCAGGGCAGAGGTCGCCGAAATCTACGCCAAGGTCAAAGCCGCGGGTGCGTGCTATCCTCGTGCTATCCATAACGGGACATCATCTCACTCCTCCCGTTCCTACGCCGCATGCAGCTCTCAAGATAGACCCAAATGTTTTCATCGAGGTCATGGGGAGCTATAGGCGGTGAGCAAATCCGTTACCCGTTTCATGCACGACTTATCAGGGAGGCGTTGCATGACAGAGGCAAACCTGACTGCGGCGATATCGACGTTCTGATCACCCGCTGCACGGATGACGGGAAGACTCACCAAGGTGCGTTATACATCCGGTAGTCGAGATCCCTCGGACATGTCCAGTCCCTCCCCCTCTACCCCAACCGGGAACTGGCTTTTCCTATTTACTATACCTCGTGATCAGGGCAGTGTAGCCGACGCATGGCCGCTAACATGTGTTTCATAGGCGTCCTCCGACGATTGCTCAAGGAACTCCATCGACAAGGAGTTGTCACAGACGATCTGTGCCTACCCGACGACTTTGACGACCTAGAGTTGGTCTACCGCGGCCTGTGTCGAAGAGACTCGCACAGCTTGCGACGGCGAATAGGTATGTTTAAGGCTTCTTTTCGATCTAACAGATACCAACCAATAATCTTCTAAGACATCTTGACTGTTCCGTGGAAGTCAAGAGGGGCCGCGCTGCTGTACTACACTGGCGACGACATCGTAAGTCTTGCCAGCCCTGTCTGAAATGATTACTCATGCGTGGCGTGTCACATGTAGTTCAACCGCTCGCTCCGCTTGAAAGCAAACAAGATGGGCTACTCCCTAAACCAGCGCGGACTCTACGCGGGAGTCATTCGCAACCCGAACGACAGGCGACAGAAGACACATGACGGTGAGTCCCTACCGTCGGGAACACGGTAGACAGCCGGCGTCTTGTCCCATGCGGTCTAGACTGTCGCGAGCAGAGCGGGAGCTAACGAGACCCTCCGTTCAGGTCACATCGTCGCGTCGGAGAGTGAGGAGGAGATTCTAAAGATACTAGGTACGTACAAGTCCAACGCTCGCTCCGAAGTCAACGGTTAGTTGACGCGTCGTATAGGCGTACCGTGGCAAGAGCCACACGAACGCGTCCGTGGGTGAATGCACGTACGATAACTCCTGCCTGAGGCAATCGATATCATCCGCAAAGACGTGTTTTATTCTTGTATGGCGACGCGTATGCGCCGGTCGTGCTGCGTAGTATCGCCACCTGAATCCACTGGAATACGGAACTCCGGATGGGAGCCGCCCTATAGCCCGAAAAGCGCGAAAGAGCTTACCATCCTTGCCACACAGGCCTCGCATTGACACTGGAGAGCGAGGGGAGACTAGGTGCGTGTCCTGCAATCTGCAATCGTTGCAAGAGACGCGCCGTTGACTTCGCTCCCGCCGCAGACGTACTGCGGTCAGAGCCACGCCCATGGGTGAAGGAACGTAAGGTACGTTCTACTCGGGGGCAGCCACCTCCGGCGTGTTTGCTCCACCAAAAATAGAGCTGATTTGCAACACTTTTCACTTGCGCTGCGCAGAACTCGCGTGATCCTGCTTCAACTTGAAGTGTGTCTGGGAAGACTGTGATGGCCTTGCAAGCTCCTCAACGAAAATACAAAATACACACGCTCTGGTGCTTTTTTGCGCTCGTTCGGCAGCGCATGTCCCCCGGTCGCCCTGCGTTCCCAACCCAAATGGAGGGAATCTCGATGCACTGCCCCGAGTGGGAGTCGTCCTATATGAACCTGCAATGCCTGAGAGGAGGTCGTCCGGGCTAAAATGTGCGGGTGGAAACGTGAGCGGACGGTGAGAAGCGGCGGGGGTGCGGATAAGGTTGGACTGTGCGACAGTTCTCACAAGGTGAGTTGCCGGCAGTTAGGTGCGTGAACTTAACCTTGACGGCTACCGATCCGCACACACAGGAGCGCCAGGCTCGGGCGAGGATCTTCATATGTGTCGGACGCACAGCGGGTTATGTATGTGAGTGCTTGCGCGAAGTAAAGCTAGTGAAATTCTTGCACGGAATACCGGATACGCGCCGCATCTCGTGCTCTCCCAACTGCAGCGTTCCGAGGCCATGGTCTCGGGAACACAACGTGGACGTGTCTGACTCAACCTGGGAGAGGCTGCCCGACATCTCCGCGCCATATTCCCAAATCGAATTGTCTAAAGGTGCGTGGAAAGAATTCAATCTGGTACAGGTGCTCAGAATACTGTCCGGTCGACAGGTTGGATCGGTGTCGATCCTGTACAAGTTTCCGCAGCTACTTCTCGTCTCTTCACGGACAAAAAAAATCCGATCGAAACGCCCCGAGCCCAGACGATGCATCGTGTCACAGAAGCAAGTGAGTGGAGAGAGATGTCGGGGAAGGGACGCCATACCGGAACGGGTTGAGGTGTATATATCGGTGCGATTTCCATTCGGGAGACCGGCGCACCTAGATGCTCCCGACTTCCGTGAGGACCCCACTTCTGGGGTCGCAGGTGACGTGAATATGTATGGCAGAAATAGGGAAGTCTGGATGCGAGAATCTCAGGTGGTCCCCTGGCCGCGGGCTCTCCCCACGATTCTGCGAGTTGAGTGCAGTACCACACAGACGCTGGGCCAGGACCGGGGGCTCGGTGTGGGGCGCGGTGCCTGTGTTGAGAGAGCTCCCGGTGGTCTGGGTTGACTTTTCTGGGTTGGAACTTGGCCGTGGGTCTGGGACGCTGGTGGCGCACGTGGGACATTTCATTCCAGGCTCAAACGCTGTCGATATCGCTGTGAACGACGTTCCCGGAAGAAAATTGAGGGGAGGTTCGAGGCAGTTTGAGGTCGTTGTAAAGGTTTAGATTGTGTAATTGTATGTTAGGTGTGAAGATAAAGATGGAAAGGAAAGGAGTTATCATTGAGCGGAATCTCGATCTGGAGATAACATTCTGATCGGCTCTGGGAGCCACTATATCGGGCTGGGCTGGTTCTCACCTCATCGCGGACAGTCGTCGTCTTTCCTCGCTCTTGCCCTCGTCGTCCCCGCACTCGCCCTCGCCGCCAACCACGACGCCGCCATGGATGATGAGCAGCACCAGTTTGTCCACGCGAAGCTTCCGGTACACTCCCAGTACGACCGAGACAAGCTGTGAGTCCCATCAGCTGCACGCCGCGCTTCCCACCCCCCCACCCAAACCCATGGTCTCGTCTCCTCCTGCGTGCACATTATACTCACCGTCGCTTTCCCCCGTTCCGACCGACATATATCGCATCGCCCGGCCGTCGCTCTCTCTCGCACAATCCTCCGTCTGCCCGCTTCGACCGCCTCGCGTCCATGCTCGCCGCCATGGCACGCCCGTACGACCCCAGAGAATATGAATTAACTATGCGGCAAGAGCCAAAACAGGCTCGCATGTGTGGTGTAGGCGGTAAAGGTCCACTCCTTCAGCATCCATGCAGCATTCCCTGCTCACTTGCTCTCCTTAAAACCTCCCAGCCGACCGCCGGCCGATCGACCCTCCACCAATTGTGCAATTGCGCGTCCTCGACCCGTCCGCTCGCCGCCCGCAATCCAGCTCTTCTCGTGCCAGCTCGCCAGGTGAGTTCTAATCTTGTCTTGACGCCCCTTCCTCCACTGGTTCCCGTGGCATCTGTGCAATCGTTTCTCTTATGTAACCCCTACACGCGACCTATCCCCCACCCTCTCGTTTGAACAACGTACAGTCGTGCTCATGATCACCTCCAATAGATTCTACCGCTCCGCCGTCAGCCCAAAGCTTCCTCCAGAACCCGTATTACTTCATGTTTGCAAGCCTGGCTAAGCCGGACGAGGATGTGGAATTGCATTGGCTGAAGGTGAGTTTTCGTGCTGCGATAGCCATGCAAACAGCGGTTGCAATTGCGCTGGTGCTCTGTCACAGCGGCTAGCCGCTGTACGGATCCAGTTGCAACCTTCAAACGTCTTTATGCTACACAACCATGCATACATCCACTATACCTACCCTGTCATTTACTCACGATACCACGGAGAAGTGGGGTGTTGCCTGGTAGCGGCTTTCGCACATCTGCGTGCGACTATAACGGCATTTATTGCCCCCGCTCCTAGCTCACTTCTCTAGCTATTCGCGAGCGCGCCGCCCGCAATTACTCGTGCTAACGAGAAGCTACGCGGCTATGTAAACGCATGCGCCATAGCCCAGGGTGGCGTCCTTCCTATGATCATCAGGGTCCGCCAGTTCCGCGGTCTCAATGCAGTCATGTAACGCATTTAATACGTCCTGGATGCTAACGATTACTCGTTTCTAGGATGGCAAAACACGATGCACCACTGGCTCCGTTGTCTCCTCACTCTATCATTTGAAGGACACGGAGAACCAGAATCATGACGCGGGTTTCTTCGTATTCCCGGACCTGAGCGTCAGGACGGAGGGCAGTTACCGGCTCAAGCTAAGCTTGTTTGAAGTAGTCAAGTGAGTGCCCAGACCACGGTGTGTTTAGCCGGGCGTTCTCTGACCACTTCGACCGAAGCAATAACGTCTATCACTGCAAGTCGATCTTTTCGGCACCGTTCTACGTCTATACCGCGAAGAAGTTCCCGGGTATGGAAGGTAGGTCAGGCCGAGTGATCGTAAGGATTTGCCCTAAATATGTCTTCTGTAGAATCGACGCCTCTGTCATGCTCTCTTGCGGATCAAGGCATCAAAATTCGCATCCGCAAGGACATCCGAGTACGAAAGCGGCCCGTCGCAGCGCTCGATGCACCGGTCCCCATGCCCATCGGTCCCGTTCCTATCGCTCATGGCGCCTTCGGTCCTGTTCCCATCCCTTTGGACGATGACGATGACGATCGTGAGAAGGAAGATCATCACGAGCGGGAACGGGAGCGCGAGAGAGAGCACGACCGTGAGCGGGAGCGGGAGCGAGAGCGCGAGAGAAGGGAATCTGCAGGAAGTGCAGGCGGCCCCAGCGGCATAAGCAGAAGGGATAGTCTGGACGGCCGCGGAGTGAAGCGTGCTCGCGGAGAGGACACTACTATGGAAGAGGCGGGTCCAGCAAATGGGCAGGTAGGATGGGGAGCGATCGACCCTGCGCTGGGGGCGCCCTCCCATAGCTCGGCGCCCGTGCAGGGCCCGGTGTCTGGCCATGCGCCCGCGCCCGTGGAGCACCCTCACTACGCCTCTTCTGGGCCAGGTCCTACGCCCGCTCCCTACGACCATCGGTACTCCGCGCCCGCCCCGGCACCAGCGCCTCAGTACCATTACGACCCTCACGCACATTCCGCCGCCCCGCCGCATCACTATGCGCCGCCGCCGCCGCCACCGCAGCCCGCCCACTACTCGCACGTCCCTCCTCCACCCCACCACGCACAGCATGCTCCGCCACCACCCCCGGCGCCATACCAGTACGGTGCGGCTGCTCCGGGAGCTGCTCCCGCCCCAGCGCCCGTGCCCGCGCCCGCGCCAACCCCTTCACAGAGCTGGGGCCCGCCTCCTGCTCAGCCATACGACCCATACGCACACCATCAGCAACACCAGTCGCACTACCCGCCGCCGCCGCACCACGGCCACCAGGGCCCGCCGCCACCTTCGAGCCATCCGCCCCCGCCGCGGTACGACTACAACAACTACGGGCCGCCTCCCGCGCAGGCGCAGCAGCAAAGCGGATACGGGAGCTACTACGAGCAGCATCCTCATCATCAACAACACCACACGGCTGGCCCGCCTCCTCCGCCTTCGCTGCAGGGCCCGCCGCCTCACAGTGGGCACGGCCACCATGCGGTTCATCCCAGCCACCACCCGGGCTACGCGCAGCAACCATCGTCTCCCCCGCCGGCTCCGGCGCAGCCCGCGTATGCGAGCGAGTACGCGAGCCCTGCAACAAGCGCAACACCATCCGGCGGCGTCAGCGGATATGGACGCGGTTACCCCCCGCCGATGCCGCCTCAGTACTCCCCGTACGCGAGCAGCTCCGCATCGCAGCCTCCACCTCCGCAGTCGTCGCGCTCGCACTCGCACCACAGCGGGCACTCCGCGCACGGACACGGAGCCCCCGCGCCGGGCTCCGCCCCCGCGCACAGCGGCCACTCACACTACCAGCTGAGCACGCCGCCGCACCACCACCAGTCGCAGGGGTACAGCGGGTACCCGCCGCCGCCCGCGTCGAGCTCGAGCGGGGAGGGCTCGTGGAGCACGTACGGGGGCCCGCCGCCGCCGCCGGGGCCCGGGGGCCCCACGCCGTACGCCCCAGAGTACGGCGCGTACGCGGCGCCTGGGGGCGGGAACCCGCCCGCGCCGAGCGCGGGGCTGACGCGGATCCAGCTGGCGCCGTTGAGGGTGGGGGGCGCGTCGCCGCCGGGGTCGAGTGCGGGGCCGGGGTCGAACTCGGGGCCGGGGGAGCGTGGGGGCGGGATGGGGAAGAAGAACCCGTTGAGTATCGGGAACATCATCTCGGACGACTCGCCGTGAGCGCGTGAGGTGTAGGGGGGAGGAAGGTCGCAGTTGGGCGAGGACTGATTGAAGTTGGACTGGGCTATAGAGGGTGTGGCGTGCCCGTGTGTGTCTGAGTCTGAGTCGGGGTCGGGGTCGGGGTCGAGGTCGGGGTTGTTGCTGTGGAGGTGGTGATGGCGTCCGAGTTCCTGTAGGTTGGCGTTTCGTTTGTGTGCCGCTGCGCTGTGTCTGTACTTGCTCGTTGTTTCTGTTCTTTCTACTACTATGTGTGTCGCTCTGCTTTTATTGATCTATGTTCGCTCTCTGGGATTCGGTATTGAACTACGTGCCACGAGTGTCGGGCAAGTAAAGTACGGTCGCTATGTTGCATCCCGGTGTTCTCTATCGTCAGCATCGTGTCCAATGCATTCGCACCTCATACGGGGGGGCATCAGGCACGTAACATACCCATCCGTCGCGCGTACAGAAGGGAGTTGGTCAGGCAGATCGTATCCCAACTAAGTATGCAGAGACCTCTGTGTCTAGTGTACACTTATCCGGCGGACACGCCGTTTCCGCGTTGTACATGCAAAGACGTAGGACTCCAGAGAGCGTTTGTGCAAGCAAGTAATGTGTTTAGTGGATGATGTGCCACTTCCAGTGCGTGATACATATTCGCCAAGTCGACGCGAGGAGAACCTTTGAAGTGTGTGTATTTGATGAATGGGGGGTTTCGACCGCATGTGGAATAGTATGCCAAATGTGGCAGGGTGAAGGAGGTTTCCTTCAAACTCTCGATGCCCCGCAGTAGCAGAGCACCGGGGCCGTCGAGAAACGGCTGGGTATCGGCTGCACGGCAGTGATAAGCACTTAAACTAGCAGGGGATTGAGCAGCAAGTACTTACTATTGACCCATCTCACCCTGGATGGGGTTTGGTGCCCGGTTTCGCCTACAGCATGGGCTAAGCAGGACGCTCGGCATATAGCCCAAGAGCTGAGAAATATTCTGAGTAAATTGGCGTTGTCGGGGACGGACTTCGAAGGGGATCCGGGACGCCCACTTCGGGAAGTGGAACTCGGACACGAAGGGCGCGTGGGGGCGAACACTCTTCTGGCGGGCAGTCGCGTGGTGGGGGAATATCGTCTCTGCTCGGCCGCAGCGACATATCTGGTACACCTCCACTGGATCCGGGGTAAGCCTGAGTTACCACTGGGGGAGCTCGCGGAATGGGAGGCGAAGAAGGAGATGGTGCCATTGCAATGGAGCCCGAAGGGGTCAGCACCAAGTGTGGGTCCACGTGGGCATGATACGCTCTTGCCAAGGTCAGAGTAGAACCTGTCACTGACGCTGTACATGGATCTGGTCAAGGCCGATAGTCGCAAATGAAGGGCAGCACCCACTATCAGCATAGACACGATCCACCTCGGCTGGTATTGATACAGGCCGGACAGCACGTTGTGAGGAAATGATCATACCCGCTATCTGAAGGGTCAGCGAGTCTTTCTCGAGTAGCGTCGATATCAACGATCGCACCTCCATGGTCCACAGATATATGGGGTTGGAGCCTTTCTAGCGCGCCAGATATATCACGGGGATAATATCCAAGAGTACTCTGCGCATGTTCGGGTCGTGTATAGTCAACTGCCTGGCCGTTCAACGTCATTTCAGGACGGACGTACCTCAAACAACTCATACAAATCAATGTCAGAGGCGATCGCGACAGGCGCATCCGAGTTCTGTGAGCATATCGTGTGGTTAGCGCAATGCTCGATTAGAGGACATTGTCCTCACCTTCAGGATGTAGTCTAAAGCCGCGTCCACAGGATCGAAATGCTGTATGTAGCAGGCCGTCAGCAAGCGAATGGAGGCGCAGCGCCGATGGACGTCCTCACTTTCGAATCATCTAATGGCATCATCGCGAATTCAGCGGCGGCATCAATGCCATCTACGTCTTCCGCAATCGCAATCTGGAGAGCATCCACCGTGAGTGCGCCCGGTGCTGCGCCAGGACCATCGGGGTTTCGTGGCAATTGGTGAGGACCAGCACCGGCCTTGAGCTCGAATTGCGGAGGGAACATCAGGATCGCCCGACGCTTCAGCTTATAGTAATGGAAAAAGAGGCACTGGTCCGCCTTGGGCAGGTCGGACACGCCCTGAGCCGATGAAGATGGTGTTGCCGATGATGCGACAGCCCGACGCGGGGGAGGTGCCCTGGATAAGGTAGGCCAACGTCCCACCGGCGGGAGGGGCGGTCCAATGTCGATGTCAGGGATTTCTGAAGCGATGCTAGTAGAGTCCATTGAAATGTAGTAGGATGGTGGACGTCCCCATGAGGGCGGCGGTCCCGCCCGTTTCCAAAGACTCGCGGCAGAGTCATTGGTGACCCTGACGTTGATACTCGCCGCGCCGATCCCAGATAGATTGCAGGATATACTCCCCTCCACCTCGTTCTGGCTGCTCACGAATGCGGTGACGCCCCAGTCAACGGTCTTGGTGACACCAGCGACGAAGATGATATCTTCGGCCTTTAGGTCCAAACCCAGCCCGTCCGCATCGTTCGCGAAGTCTTCCCATTTCTTGTGGTTGGCGCGCAGGTAGTTCTTGATGAGCCCTGCAGATTGACATATCTTCTCTTCACCTTTCGGTCTGAGCATCAAGAGCGCCCCTTTATCTTCGGCACACTTGAAACCGACGCTCCCGCCCGTATCGAGCTGCGCTGGACTGGCACAAATATCACGAACGAACTTGAACCGGATTTGAAACCAGGTGGAACGTACGACAAGCTGGCCGAAAGCCCGGCCGAAACCTCTATCATCTGTATTCTTCTGCTATGCAGCATACTCTGCATGATCCTGTCTGGATTTCCACCTAGTGCGGCCCTAGAGATGTCGAATGGAACGTGACCTGCGGGAAGGGTTCCGTAAGGCTGCTGGGTAGCACGGCTGGTCGTTGTTCTGATAAGAGGGCAGAATTGGCCTTTCCTCAGCCAACCCACGTCCCCGATCTCGATATCCCAAGGCCTCAACTGGTTCCAGGTATCGGGACACCAGAGGGGATACCCGTACCCGAGATATGTCAGGGACTCGGCGTATACGTCCCAGGCACCAGAGGCGGTGGACATCGTGCGAGATGGAGTGTGCTTGCTACACGATTGTCGAGAGCTCGCCCGCCCCGAGATGATGGTCGATCGTAAGAAACGCTGGTCGGCGCGATTGTCCTCATGTACACGACTGTGTAGCGGAACCTGTGCAGCCTGGGAAGACAAACATAGGCGCCATTAGAGTGCGCGCTGGGACACGGCTGAACCTTATATCGCATGTAAAAACAGACCGTGACTTGACTTCGAGCGAAAATCCCATAGCTATCGAAGTCTTCATTAAACAGACTATAAGTCCTTAAGCATCGTTCAGTGGAAACCCATCCAGCACTTGGCGCCGCCCTCGTTGTCGTCGCACTCGACGTCCGACGCGCCCTGGTCGATCGCCTGCACGAGCAGGCCTGCGCACGCATCCCAGCAGTTTTGCGGGTTCTTGTAGTTGTGCGTGCCCTTGAACCACCCACGGCCGCCGCAGTCCATGCCGCCCTACATGCGGAGAGATAAAGGCAAGTAATCAGATCGTGTAGGCGATGAGAGAACGATGCGCGGCGTACCCAGTTGTCGGTGCGGTAGTTCTGAAGGCAGGTGTGCAGAGCCCCCTGGTCGGTCGAACCGAGCGCGTTGAACTGGCGCACGATGGACGCGTTGGCGGAGACTTGGCTGACGGCGAAGGCGGCGAGCGCGAGGAAGGCGGCGGTGAACTGCATGGTAGCTCTAGCGATGACACCGCCGATGAGTGACTGAGCACCGTGGGTGTGAGCTAGACAACTTCCTGAAGGTGTTGTATAGTGAAGACTGTTGGAAAGAGGCTGGTGAGGTGGTTGGTGAGTATCGCGCTGGTTTATGTACCACCGGCAGCCCGAGAGTCCCGATGCGGACCGTCCCTGTTGCGGCCTGACAACGCGTTTTGACCTTGCAGACATGCATTACGCGGAATATTGTCGATGGCCCCGGCAGCGTGGGTGAGCAGGAGGCCACCTGTATTCGCGACCTGGCCAAGACCTTGCGGGTCAATTTCATAACATCCAATTCACTTCACGAAGTGCCGATTCGGACATGATAGGACAAATGAACGCCCTACTTGTGCTCGGAGACTGTTGACACATGCATTAGCGGTAGAAACGTCGGTGTTTCACGGTTCAGAACGGACGCACCCTATTATGACTGGCGGCTGTGGCCTCCGGTCGACGTCCGGTGGTAGCATTTTGCAGCGAGTTTGTGCACGCCACGAGGAGCTATGAGCCGCACATGTCCGCTGCAACAGTATGCCAAACGCTGTACAACATCAGAAACCGCATAACCTCGTCGGTTACCTCAAGATGGTGGCAGGAAGACGAGGAGGAGTCGAGGACAGCCCGAGGCGGCCACGTCCGTTCGTTGTAGCACTGGATTTCGCACGCCACAAAGCGAGCGGCACCGCCACGAGGCGCCTACCCAGGACATCTGAGTGTCCCAGCTGTGCTTCACATCCACAGAGGGCCGAATTTCATACAACACCTATAGCATGCACCCACTTGACTGCCGCTCTCCGCCGTACAGCCTGGTAGTAGGTTGCCGAGCCTGGTCACGCCGCCTGGCTGGGCTGTATCCTCCGTTCGGGATCGGTGGCGCCTACCGTGCCGATCATATTCGCTCTAGACGCCGACCGTGGACACCGGTTCGTTATTCCGTACCCTTGAGATACCGACGCTTCATTCGCTAATTGCTCGTATTGATAGCTCAGTGGACACGCGAGTGTGCGCATTTGAAGACGATGCTTGAGCCGGCGACTCGTGAGGTGCAACGTTGCCTACGCCGTGAACCCGATTTGATGATGGTGCGACCCGGCGGAGTCGGCGACGGAGCAGTCTCCAGACAGCACTAAGGTCCAAGACGGTCATTGTTCCAACGTGCCGACAAAGACGTCATGCAAGCGCGCTCTGCGTACCGTCAGGCTCAGTATGCACTCGTGGCGAGTGGGCGGCAACGAATCAACCGGTATTTAAGCCTGAGCGATTTACACCATCGTCCTGTGGCACCACCAACCTCTCTTCCATAGTCTCCAGCCCACCGCTTCTACAGTAAGTCGGCTTCCTTTTCCCGCCCATTCCACTTCTCACTCGCCACAGTACCCAATCATCACGCAGTTCACCGCCGCCTTCCTCGCGCTCGCCACCTTCGCCGTCAGCCAGGTCTCCGCCAACGCGTCCGTCGTGCGCCAGTTCAACGCACTCGGCGCGACCGACCAGGGCGCGCTGCACACCTGCCTCAACAACTACCGCACCGACAACTGGGTATGCCGATGCGCCTTCTGCTCTTCACGTCACACCTTGCTGACGCTGTGAGCGATTTGACAGGACGGCATGAACTGCGGTGGACGCGGCTGGTTCAAGGGCACGCACAACTATAAGAGCCCGGAGAACTGCTACGACGCGT
Source organism: Trametes versicolor FP-101664 SS1 (assembly GCF_000271585.1). Lineage (NCBI taxonomy): Eukaryota > Fungi > Basidiomycota > Agaricomycetes > Polyporales > Polyporaceae > Trametes > Trametes versicolor. The sequence goes on from NW_007360328.1 coordinate 375,300, forward strand.
GCGCGGGGCTTCTCGTGCAGGCGATTGATCAGGGCGCGTCGGACATCGAGTGCGACGACAACGAGGGCGGCGCGAAGTGCTGGATGGGCTTCCACTAAGGGTCTCGGGCAGAGTCATTTAGCGTAGGCCGTTAGGTATCCCGAGGCTGTTTCGGTTACAAATATCCTTCAGTGTTTCTCCCGAGTTGCGTATGCCAATGTATGCGCCGTGATTGTTTCATCACCGTTGTCGGATAGGATAGAGGTACCCGGGCATGGTGCCCATTGAAGCTTGAAGGGTCGCCGGGATACAGGAGCGGATGAACATTTTCTACAACATTTTCATACTCGTACACATGCTCCAGGACGTCAAGATACAGCATCGCTCGACCCCTTCCCATCCTTTGTGATACCTTGAACGATGATTCTACTTTCACATTCTCCCGCGTTGCTGTTCACTCATAGTCTCGAGTTTATATGAGGCGCACCACCGCCTTCTCCAGCGTAGGGACGAGCGCCCTGAACCTGCGCACGTAGTCCTCTACATCAAACTCGTCCTCCGAGTGCTCGGCACTAGATAGCGAAGGGCGTGTCGGGCCGGGCGGGGGTGACGACGGGTTGGGGACGTCCTCTTCGGCGTCATCCTCCTCGACGTCGTCCTCCTCGAAGTCATCCGAGTCCTCCTGAGCCATCTCGAGAGCAAACAACTCATCCGACGTCATGTACTGATTCTGCCGGTGTTTGTGCGGCAAGAAGATCGTCACTTCCAGAGATCGTAAAGGAGCGTGAGCAAGGGAAGACATGAGGCCCTCCTACGCTCAAATCAAATCAGTATTATGTGCGGAAGTCCAAGACATAAGAGAGACGCGCCAAGATAATAGAAATGTCGACGTCCCTATCCTTGCCATCAAGCCGTGCATCGAGCGATAGGTGTTCAAGTCGCGACCCGGCTTCTCCCTGGAGTGCAGCGAAGACATCCGGTGGAGATTCGAGCAACCCAGGCCAGCCATGCAAGACGAGGCGCCGCGGCCGCGCGCAGGATAGGGCAGGGCCTAGCATATAGCGATGGTTCCGGTGCAGCGCGCGGAGCTCTACGCGCCCTACGGGGCACACCAAGCCGAGGAGATAGAAGTCGACGAGAGACCCAGAGTACTCTCCCAGTTCCGCCCACGAGCAGCCAAGCGGAGCCTGTGCGAGCATGTTCTTCCGGCGATGGTCGGCATAGCCCTGTATGTCCGACGCGTAGCAGTGGCCATCGTCGCTCTCGCCGGTGTGGATAGAGAGATAGCTGAGGTTCGGGTAGGCGCGGACGAATGGCAGAGTCAGCGGCATCGACGCGGACGCCATGCGGAGCCGCCGCATCTCCGGATAGACGAGTCCAGGGTCAGGCGTGATTTCGGGGTGGGTGTACCAGCGTTCGCATTCGAGGTCCCGCAGAGTCGGGCGCGAGTTGGCGAGGAGGACGGCGGGGTGATACTGCGGCCAGTCGTCCTCCGGCGTTATGCAGGGGTCGAAGAACCCATCTTCGTCATATTCGGGAGGGAATGAGATGTTGACAGTTACGAAGGTAGATTGGGAAGCCTGCAGGAACTGGACCGTGTGCTCGCCCGCTGCTGGCAGATGGAGCTCCCGGAGCGAAGTAAGGGCTGCGAATGCGCCGCAGAGGCCGAAGTCGTCGTCAAAGACAAACTCGCTTTCCGATATGCTGAGCGAGGCAAGGTTGTGCATGAGGGGGAGGGACACGAGCAGCTGCGGGGATGCCTTCTTCATCATTCTCGAGCGTTCGAGAGCGAGGTACAGATCGCGGACGGAGCTGTGGCGCGCGTCGTCCAGTCCATAGCGTAGAAAAGCGAGAAAGTCGAGCAGGGTAGCCGGTGAGTCCAAGTATACGGTCTGGCGCAGGAGAGCTTTGTGGCCCTCATAATGAATGAAGCGACAGGTGTCCAGTAACGCAGCAGCATCCTCGAGAAGGATATCATGGTTGAGGACCGGGCGCGATGCCATGCTAGATCTGAGTAAATCAAGGACAGTCAGCGAACGTCTCATTCCACCGCGAAAGCCGCTGGAGTCCGGACGGTCATAGATAATATCTTTGACGAAGTAACTTGACAACGGAATGGGAAGGGAAGCAAGCGTAAACCAATTCTCACCGTAAATATACGCACCAGAAGTGTTATTATGTTTTGCGTATAACTTGCACTGAAGAGAGGGTCGTACGAGTGACGATCTGCAAGAACTGGTGAATGAGTCAAGCTTGCAACACGACTGGAAGTGTTGTATTGCCGCCAGCGCATCTACTCACCCTAGAACTGTAAATCGCGAGCTTTTAGATTTACTTTACCGTTTGATTGTTGTGTTTTCAGTGGCTGTATGCGCTAGTGTATGGATGGTGGGAATGAGGAATCAGCGGAAAAGAGGAGTGGGGCCGACCGACGATGCTCAAGCTTGGGCGCCTAATACAAGCTTTAAGGTTCATCGCAGCCAAGCCGCCACATTCCTTGCTGAACTCCCCTCTATTTCTATCTCTCGCTCTAATGAACAGTAAGATCGACGTGATATACTTGACGATAATATCTAACGAGCCTCCCCTGTTTGTTAAAAGCAATGTCGTGGATCATTCACACGCTCTCCCGAGCACTGTGGTCGCTATGGCGCTGTTTTCCCTCTTTCGTGCGCATTGGGGTCTACGACTGGGCAGAACGACAATACGGCAAGGCGTCCAAAAGCTACCGTGTACAGAAGCTTCCATTCGACCTCGTGCTCAAAAGGTGCTCGCGCTCGCCTCATTACGAAGCAGGAAACATCCGATTCAACGCGAACAACACCTCCATCCCGGTCCCACGTATTCTGGACGTCGTCGAGTACACCTCGCCGCAGCGGAAACAGCCGTCGGGTATGATCATCATGACACGACTAGAAGGAGAACCCTTGGACGAGTGGCTTGATGATTACACCATCTATACGCCCCGCCAATCCGAGCTGCTTCGGGAACTGAAAATCTGCAAGAAGAAAGGGAACCGCGCTGCTGTGCACGCCGTCATAACACAGCTGGATGCACTGCCCAGGCCAACCCTCGACTTTTCCGAGGCCGGGCCTCTCATGCAGGACCTCCGCGACGCATTCACGGAGCTGCGCTCGCTCACGCCGCCAGCGTCGCCGGCCGTCTCCGCGCTCTCTGGAGGGCCTGCCCTCCTCAACCGCGGGGGAGAGCAGGAGTTCATCGGCCCGTTCCAGGACCAGCAGGAGTTCAAGGACGCCTTGTTCTCCCAGGCGAACAGCGAGCTCTTCCCCCACCGCATGCCTACTCTCCACCGCCTCGCGGCGCCCGTGCACGCAACGCGCCACCGGATATGCTTCACGCATGCCGACCTCGCGGCACGGAACATCCTCGTCAAGGACGGCCGCCTGTCGGGGATCGTCGACTGGGAGTTTTCGGGGTGGTTCCCGGAGTACTGGGAGCTCGTCGCAATGGAGATGCAGATGATCGACAGGGCGGTCTTGCACCAGTTCTGGGATGCGGTGCAGCTGTTTGGGCCGGAGCCGTACCGCGATGTGCTGGCTCTCGAGTGGGCGTTGGGGTGCTGCACGGGGGACATGATGGGTGAGGCTGGAGATGATATGTCGTTCCCTCGGTGAGCGTGTGCATGCATCTGTCTTATCTGTTACTGACATGGTGCGACAGAATCACTGGCAAGAACGGGGCGACTCCGCTTGTAGGACAGGACATACAGTCCGACGTAGTCTTGTCCCCGCCTGCCAGCGCATCACTGTGAATTCCTGCCCTTCGTATCTGCTACCAAATCCTAGTATGTACCGTCGACCATCCCATCATACCGCCACCAGATATCGAATCACCGACATTCCACAATTGGGTGGGAGAGAGGAGACGGTCGGACCCACGGGAAGGGAAAATTCCAGCCTCGGGAGCTTAATATAAACTATAAAGTTTATCAAGGGGCAACGTAGTGAACAGTACTGAAACATATCTTGCAAAGCTCTACTCCAGGTACAACACACAGTGCGGCTCATTCTCTCCCCATCTCCCCTGCTACTCGATGTCCGACTCGGACGGACCATCCAATACCCTAAACTGCACTTCCCCATCTTTCAATTTCGCCGTTTTGCATTTCTCGCGAAGCCCTTCTATACAAACCTTCGCCGTCTGCAGAGTAGGCACGAGCCGTGCGAACCTGCGCACGTAGTCCGCCAGGTCGAACTCGTCCGCCGATTGTTCCGCGAGGAGTAGCGGATAGTCCTCCGGGTCCGCCGGGGGTGGAGTGTATTCGCCCGAGATTTCAGGTAGCAACTCCGAGTCGGAGAATTGTTCATCCGGTGTCGGGTCGAGGTCGTACATGGAGATTGTGAGCTTCAGAGAGCGTAGAGGCGCGTGCCCAAGCGACGCCATCAGGCCCTCCTATGTTTATCGTAAATCAGAATCTGATGATTTCGTGAACGAATTGCAGTAACAGCGCACGCACCAGCATTTCGGCGACGTCAACACATTCGCCCATCTCATAGCCACTGAGCCGACAGTTGAGCGTTAGACTCTCAAGGCGCGATGTGCCTCGTCCGTAAAATGCGTCGGACGGTTCGATCGACGGTTCGAGTAGACTGGGCCAACTAGTGAAGACGAGGTGTCGCGGGCGCGCGCAGGATAGTACAGTGCCCAGCATGAAGTGGTGACCCGGGTGCAAGGAGCGGAGCTCCAGCCGTTCGATAACGCAAGTAAGACCCAAGACGTAGCAGTCGACAAGAGGCCCCACATACTCGTCCAGCTGCATCCACGAACACCCCGGAAGAGCCTGCGTCAGGACGTTCTTCTCGCGATAACCCGCGTACCGATCGTCTTCGTACGCATCTTCACTACAGTCGCCTTCCCCAGTGTGGATCGAAAGATAAGTGAGCTTCGGATAGGCGCGGATGAGTGAGCCCGTGATTGGAGGAAAAGAAGTATAGTTCATCGTCAGTCGACGCATGTCCGGGTAGACAAGGCGAGGATCGGGCATGACGTCGGAGTGGGTATGCCAGCGTTCACATTTGAGGTCCTGTAGGGTATAGCGAGAATTGTCGAGGAGAACGGCGGGGTGATACTGTGGCTGCAGCGTCACGCGTTGGTCAAACAGCCCAGAAACGTAGTTTTCGCCGTGAAAGGAGGTGTGCACGGATGTGAACTTGGACTGAGAAGACCGGAGGAACTTCAGCGTGTGTTCGCCCCCTCCTCGTAGCCGAAGCTTCCGAAGTGAGGTCAGTGCTGCAGTAGCGTGGAGGAGGCTGGGGAAAGCGCAAAAAAGACGCTCGCTTTCATGAATGCCGAGTGAGGAAAGGTTGTGCATGAGGGTTAAGGCAGAGACAAGCCCAGAGGATGTCGCAGCAGCCATGGCATCAAGAGCAAGGTGAATTTCACGGACGGATTGGTAACGCCTGCCATCCAGAGCGCGGCGTAGAAAGGCGAGAAAACGGAGAAGTGTCTCCTCGGTATCCAGGCGAACAGGCGAGCGGAGAAGAACCCTAGGGCCTTCAAGATGGAGGAAGCGGCAGGTGTCGAGCAAGGCAGCGGAGGTGTCCCATGAGGAGGCGGCTGCCACCTCCAAGAGAATGTCGTAGTTGAGGGTCGGGCGTGAGGTCATGGCTACAAGTCGAACGGGCAGTCTGAGTGACTCTGTGGATCAGGAGAGATTAGAAGACTTGGATGGATCCAACACTCCCGTACGCATGTTAGACAAGTACGGCGCATTTACTCACAGAAGATGATTCAGAGCGAACACTGTACCCTCTATTGGCTATACACTCCCTCTGCGAGTGACACCTGGAGGATGAACAGTTTCGAGTAAGCAACCGGTGCGTCCGAAGGCGCTATTCCATCCGCGAGGTACAGAATATCCACAGGTGTTTGACATACACTCACCTTCTGGGAGATATCCTCGATCGTGAAGTCGTTCTCGTCGCCCAGTGTGTTCTCGTTGGCTATATGCATACACGTCCAGTCTGAGGATGGTGGACGGGAGACGGGAGAGCTCAGAGGCAAGAGGAGGCGCTCGAGCCGTACACCGGTATTCCAACTTTACCAACTGAACCTTGGGGATCAAAACGGTAAAATGTACCAACGATCTACGTCATCCCCGAAACCAGTCGTGGATGGGGTGTGAAATGCGTTGCCGGCATGGGATTGTCCATCGCTAGGTACCTCTTGTTGAATTTGAGCAACCAGAAAATGATAAAAATGCATCTAGCCCACCGCGAGGGTCGAACTCGCAGCCTTCAGATCACCCGCTAGTAAGAGTCTGACGCTCTATCCGATTGAGCTAGGCGGGCGATATCATTTGTTTTTAAGCATCTGTGTTTTACATTATGGTAATACTTTCATGGTCCGCTGCGACATTCACCCAGAAACCCATCCTGCCTCACCATCGTGCACAACCACCAGCGCTGACAATTTACAGAATGCCAATTTTCAAGCGGACCTAACTCTGAAAGACGCGTCGTGTCGTCGGTCGTCAGGCCCATGGTGCAACCCGGCCCGGTGTGTCATATTGAATCGTAATACTGAACAAATGCACGATGAGCGAGCGCACGACCATCACGGATGAACGTGCCACACTACCTCTCCAACCACTTGCACTCTCGCTTCCAGCTTTCCCGCATCGACGAGGTTGTATAGCCGTTGTTCGATCTGCTGCCTGACCAAATCCCTTTCCCCTTCCGCAGGTTTCCATTCCAGTCCCTCCCTCCATTGCAGGATGAACACGAGTTTACGCAAACCCTCGAACTTTGCCTCGTCTAGCTCGTCGTTTACGCGATCAAGCGCGGCCCAGTCGATCGCTGACCACAGGTCCATCGGATACTCGATGCGCACGTCGATAGTGATAGTATGGAGGTGCTCCGCTGAGATGCCGCGTTCGAGGAAGGGTGCGAGGAGGTACCACGGGCCCTCGCACGTGCTGTACGCCTCAAGGAACACCGTTAGCGTGCGCAAGTTGGTGTAGTCATCTAGGTAGCCGCTATAGATGGTGCCTATCATCACAGCGAAAGCATCAGTGTCGAGTCAAGAGGAGAGCAAAAACCCGGACTGACTGTCTAGCTCGCGCAGCGGCATCTGGAGATGCTCGACTGTGCTGCCGAAGTTCCCGAGTACAGCATCTGCGGAGAAAGACTGATAGGGAACGACGAGGGTACGGAGCGACTCGGCGCAAGGACCCTGACCTAGCCAGGCCACGATCTCGGCCGACCCGCTGCTTCGAGGTGGCGGGGCTACCGACAGTCGAGTCAAGCGAGGTCTGATAGAGGCCGCGGTACAGGGATGGCTGATGATGCTGAAGAGAAAAGGGCTTTGGGAGCCGGGGCCTCCTTCGAAGAACTTGACGTCCTTCATAGAGAGACACTTCAGATTTGGTAGCGCGCATATCAGAGATTGCGCATGCGACAAGTTGTGGAACGAAGCCCAGCAAAGAGTGAGGTCCGTGACCGCCGTGAAGGATTCGAGAGCCGTGTACAGCTCCGGAGGAAGCCTGAAGTAGAATACGGGGTGTGCAGTAACGAATCGGATGGCCTTGAGCTTTGGTAACGGCTGGGATTGCAGACAGGAAGCGGCGTGAGAGTCAAGGTGTCGGCGAAGCGATAATACGGGCCCGCCACCAATCACGAGCTCGATGATATGGCCGAAATGGGGACGCATGTAGGGATGCTCGAGCACGCGTTCGCTAGTGATCGCGAAGAGCTCCTCGCGCACAATTGGGAGGAGAGCGCGGCAGACGAGGGCAACGTTCCGGAGGGTTTGGGTATCACGGTCCAGCGCGCGGATGATATAGATGATGATTTCAGTTGGAAGTGTTAGCAGCATTTGATCAAAGAGACTGCGAGGACTGGAGAGTTCGAGGCGTTGTTAGTGGAGGTACGGAGCTAAGAACCGAAGATGTTAGAGCGCCGATAACATAGCACATACGCAGCCTTGCCTTTTACAGGAACAAATTCCCGCTCACGGATTTAAAGGGGGCTTGTGGAATACGACTTGAACGGTGAGTCGCAGGGTAATATCGCTCTTCAGCACTGTTGAACTGTTGCTGATGGTCGGGCAGGCGGTCAATTCGACCGAAGGTCACTACCGATACTAGGCATCGCACTCTTCTGACTCTCGATACCTTTCTTCAAGTCGTATACTAGACTAGTAGATATCAGGTCAGCGTATTAACGTTGACACTTATATGTCATGAAAGTAAACTTGTATCACTACGCAGGATGAAGTACTGCATCGTATATTCAGAACGGGTGTGATTCCGAGATGAGTCCGAGTGAGCGCGAGCTCCGAACGGACGGCGCTTAATGCTTCCGCAGCTGCAGGATGCACTTCAGTCGTGTCCACGCTGTGAAAAATGCATTCTTAATTTTAGGCTCAACGTCAATACTAGGATATTGCGTACACACTGAGGGTGAGAGGGGTCCTGGTAATCTTAAGGTCCCACAAGACATGCGTGTCGCGGCCGAGTCGATCAGAATGTGTACGGCGTCGTAGGAGGCAAGCACGTTGACAAAGCCCGTTTCTTGAGCGCTACCGATATCCTAGACAAGTCTGGGCACTCAAACAGGCCACAGCCGGTGATCCCGAGGGTGATGACAAGCTGTGGACAGGAGGAAAGATGGCAGACACAGCCCGGCGTCGGAAGATGCAGGAATACGCAGTCTGAGGAGGGGTTAAGGGATAGACGCCCGGTGGGAATCGTAGATGGCAAATGCCGAGCCAATGGGAGAGAGAGAATGGGCAGGCAAAAGGCCGCGCCGATTCTCTGCACAAGCCACAAGCCCAGCTGCACCCGGCCCAACCGAAACAAGTATTCTCGCCCGTCGTATCCCAGAGATGCGCAATCTTCCATCCCAACCTCCCCGTCCCCCCGACCCCTGCCCGTTTAGGTAACTTCTCCCTCCCTCCCCCCGCCCTTTCCGACCCCCTCAGCGATGGATATCGCCCCCAGCGACGTCGAAATGGCCCCCGACGACGTCCCCGAGGACCTTGCCTCGGCGGAGTCGGCGTCCGAAGAGGGCTCGTCGTCGCCACCCCCCTCCTCGTCGCCAGCGCACCACTCCCCCATCCCTATCGACGACGTTGACACACCCCTCCCCGTCGACCTTCTGGTCCCCGAAAACGCTGTTGATGATGCCGTCTCCTCAAACGAGGCCCCTGTAGCCGGGGAGAGCACAAAGGGTAAAAAGTCGAAGCCATCATCCAACGTAGCCGCAGCGGGTCCCAGCGCTAAACCCAAGTCCTCCAAATCCGCCGCTCCTCGTGCCTCTTCTCCGTCGCCACCTCCGCCGCCGGCCCGTCGTCCGCTCGAAACTATCCGTCTGGACATTCAACTCGGAGGACCTGAAGACTATGAGGTCAACGTGTCCGAGTTGGCAAAGGCGACAGGACAGCGCCAGGCTACGCCTGTTCCAGAAGTGAAGATCCCTGGAGATTCTTCCGACGAGAGTGACGGGGACGATGAGCCTGGCGATGACAAAGTTAAGCTCGGCGACAAAGTCAAGACTGACGAGAAGGAGACCCTCACAGCTAAGAAACGCAAGGTTCGTGTCGCTGTACAGGTCGCCGTCATCCTTGCTCACAGTCTCCCAGCAGCGACGACATCATGCGTCGGAGTACTATGACACAGCGGACCCTTTCATCGACGACTCCGAGCTTGCCCAAGATGAGCGTACATTCTTCGCACAAACTAAGCAGAAGGGCTTCTACGTTTCAAGCGGCCAGGTAGCACTATTGAACAAGTACGTATCCTCGCTGTGATCCCTGACCCTACCGCCCGTTGACCGGTGAATCACAGAGCGCCTCAACGAAAGCCGAAGTCCAAGAAGGTCAACATCCTCGCGCCCTCTGCCTCCGTGACTGCCGCTCTTTCCACGGCGACACTCCCCCTTCCTGCTCTCTCGGCCTCCGCCGGTCCATCAAACGGCTCAGTATCGGCCAAAGCAAGACTGAAAGTCGAAGACGGAACCGCCGACGCGCCGATTGCTCTACTTTCTGATGCCGAGGACGCGACAGGGAAGCTGAAGAGGAAGATGAGCGAGACGCAGAGTGTGGCGAGTAGTGGAGGTGATGGGAGCGTGAAGAAGCGGAGGAAGACGGTCGAGATTGTGAGTACTTCGTCTCATCCTCGCGCATCGTCGCACTACGCGTGGGGGGCTGTGAGCGTCCCCTGAAGCGTGTCCAGAGTCTCTTGCGTGACTATATGCGTGTCAGTCTGTACCGCCGTCGCTGACATGTTCTCTACAGCAACCCTTCCACCCCGACCTCGAGGCAGCCATCGATGTTCTCAAGGAGGCGATCGCGAAGGAGAACTGGGAGACGAAGGGCAAGTTCCCGCCGTCGCTTAAACCGGTCCTTGCACAAGTCGCTCTCAAGGCGGTTATCCTCGGGGAGTACGACGACAACTTCTTCAACCTCATGCCACGATTGTTCCCGTACAACAAGTTCACCATGACGGTATGCGCGATCCCTTAGTCCTGATATTGTTCGCATGCTCATATTGCTGCAGAAACTAGTCAAGCGCACAATATGGCGAGACCACACGAACTTGCTGGTCGACCGCCAGAATTCGCTTATCGAGGAGCTTCGCGTGCTCGCGGACGAGGGCTTCCCAAAAGCGAAGGAGGAGTGGGAGAAGAGTGTCGTACAGTGGGGTACGTCTGTCCTTTACGCTACCGCGACGCGGCTCGCTGACCCAATCTCAGAGAAGCGGCAGGAACGTGCAAAGGCCGAGCCTTCGGGAGAACCTGTGCCTGGCGTTGCACATTCGACAGAGGGATCTCCCGTGGTCAGCGACCAGGCGACGCCTGGTATTGGCACAGCACCTCTCGAGGCGCGCCCTTCACTGGACGACGGTGCGGACCATGAGGACGGTGGTGCGCCGGGGAAGGGCAAAGACTCGCACCCACCGGCGAAGCGGTATCGCTTGACGGACCAGATGAAGCAGATCATCTGGCAGCTCGTTTGCCTAAGCAACGAGTGCTGTAGGATCGAGAACGAGAAGAAGTAAGTGCCTCCTGTTATGATGTATAACGCTCACTAACGGGTGACGAGCAGCCAACTCGAGAACTCGAACCAAATCGTGAGCGACCAGGGTGTGAGGAAGAACTTGTACCAGAGGGTGAGTACATCGCTATTCGAGACCGTCACTCGTGCTCATGTGAGCCCAGATCGTCGGTGCCTTCCCGGACGGCTGGCTATCGTCGGGCCAGATCTCTCGAGAAGGTGCGTGCGCTCTCTTCGCGCGAGCGCATACTCGTCCTGACCACGCATACAGTGAGCGTCATGAAGAAGAAGTACGAGAAGGAGTCGATGGAGAACGAGTGAACACCCGTCTCTCCGCCCTCCCGCCTCGCACACTTCGCTGTCTGCTGTGCTGTCCATACGGTTGCGCGTCGCGCATGTACAATGCTCCGCCTGCGTCTTGTGCCGATACTTATTCTGTCTAGTGTTATTTGTCCTACTCGTACATTTGGTTAGTTACTGGTACTGTATGCGTGTATGATAATGTAGCAGCGGTGACGCTGTTTTCGCTCATGTCTTGTGCTTTGCTCTGTTGGTTTGCAGTCTGTGGCAGCTTGTGATAATGAGATAGGCACGCTAGTTCGATTCGTGGATGGAGTGTGTACAAATAGGCCCGCTTGACACCGTCTAGCAGCAGATCCTCCGGTAAGTCATGGTGTAGCTTAACAACATAGACAAGCTGTCCAGATTCGTAACAGAAACACAAAAGCGGGCACTTGCCCTGCCAGTCACGCCGCAGCGCAAAGCGACTATTCAGTAGTACCAGCCTGGGGTTCAACAGACGGCTTCCAATCAACAGTACTTCCGCGCAAGAACTTCAGCTGAATGCTCTGCCCGGTGCCCGCCTTCAGGCTGTATCTTCGTCAGCATATTCACCAAGCTCATACCACTACTCGCCATGAGGTGCTCACCGAGGACATGAAAGATCGACGTCGACATCGTCGTATATCGCGTGATCGCGCGTACATCCCCACAGCGCCCACTCTAGCGCGAGTTCCTCGGGGTACGCATTCTCCCCGAACGGATGTGCCGCGTCCCAGAACTGCTGCTCCAGCGACCGTCTCGTCATGTGGTACTCGGCCATCGTGTACTCCCAGTACTCCGGATACCACCCCGCGTGCTCCCAGTCGATGATTCCCGACAGCCGCCCTTCGTGCACGAGGACGTTGCACGCATGCAGATCGGCGTGCGTGAAGACGATGCGGTGCCGTTTAGCGTGGACGGGATCGGCGAGCTGACGCAGGGCGGGCAGACGGCTTTTTAAGAACAAATTGCTGACTTGGGAGAAGATCGCGTTCTTGAACGCGAGCTGCGACTCGAAAGGTCCGAAGGTATACGGCCCAATGGTACAGCGGACGGAGCTGAGCGGGGTATTGTGCAGGCCACTGACAGCATCCGAATGAGGGGCCGGGATGGAGCGAAGCTCTGTGAAAGCTCTTCGGAGATCGTCGACGAGCGGTGCACCGTCCGACATGTCGAGGGTCGGAGCTGGGAGACCTTGCAATCTGTCTTTGATATCCTGCAATGCATCGAAGTTTCCTGTTCGGAGGCAGGTGCGTATCTCTTCGTGTGCCGCCTCGGTGTCAGGGTGAACGATGGTTCGTTCACCAATCCAGAAACGGAGTGATTGTCCTGGTAGCCAGGTCATCAATATGTAGGCGAGCATAGGCCTTCCGTCCGATGTCTTCTCGGCAGACTCCACGACGTCGAGAACCCGGGGCACAGGGATAGAGGCGTGTTTAGCAACAAATCGCGTGTTGTCGGCCTCCGCCCGAGGAAAATACTCGTGCGCAGTCTTCAGACCAATCTCGCAGGGAAGCTTTGTCACTCTTCCTGTCGTGGTGCTTGTATGTCGCCGCCGAAGCTTGTCATACGCCGCCAATCGAATAGAGGCAGGAAGGAGGCGCCATGTTCCCCATATGAGCCGGGAATGCATGATGCGGGTCAAGATAGGCAAAAGCCACACGAGAAAAGCATCCCATGATACAGCTGTTTGCTCGAATCAGCGAAATCGGCATCTTAGTACCATATAACATACCTTTCGCTTTCAATCGCATGCTGCACGTTATACCTGTGAGACTACGATGGGGCCTGTGGGCGGGTAAATCTCTGCGTGCCATAGAGACCTGCATACTGTGATGCCAGGGTTACTTACGTATGGATATTGGTGCGGAGTTATGAATTCGCTCGTGAGAGGAGGAAGGAGAAGGATCAGTGACGGCCTGAGCGCCTCACCGTCTCGATCACCTCTTACCTCCTCCCGCCATCCTCAAACCAACGTGTACGCGCATATAGTCAACGAGAACGCCATTGTCGATAGTAAATATCTCGGTGACTGTGAAATCCACGGTATATTGCTCCAGGTGAGTATATGCCCACCACTGGTGGGTATTTCGTAAAGCCAGGCCTCGTCGTAAAGCCAGACTTCGGTGTGCGCATGCGTCGACCGTACGTTGATGCTCCCAGACGGGCTGCTTACTCTGGTTCGACTTCAGACTGCCCCTGGCAAACTGTGGACTTTCAAAACACGAACTGAGCATATGTGGTAAGGAAGACGACGCTCGGTCAGAATCGTCTCAGTGAGTACATGCACAGTATGTGTTTCGGGATGCATTGGTGTTTTCTGATTCCTCGTGATCTGCCTAGATTTGACAAGGCCCTCCCACCCACGCTACAGCCATGGCAGGACACCCTGCTCTCAACTATGATGTCCTTCTAGAGATCGTAGCGGTCTCCTCATGGGAAACCTCCGCTGCTTTACTCGACACTTCTCGCTTCCTCCATTTTGAAGGTCCCAAGGTGCTTCTCCGCCAGACCGTTCATCTAGATACTGAGAAGGAACTTCTCCTATTTCTCGCTTTTCTACGCCATGCGCTGGACGACGGACGCTACAAAGCCGTCCGTGAGTTGCGATTGGGAGTGTCTGATATGAAGGAGACAACATCCTCGGAGCTAGTTTCCGCCCTGTCCCTCATGCGCCACCTTTCTTCACTTGCCATCTACGAAAGCGAATTTCTCCTCCACGAAATCCCAGGGCTCTTTGACACCATCACCGCACTTACCTCGCTCAAGGAACTGTCGCTTTCGATAGGGGGTGCACACTCAATCAGGCTCCTTCAGTCTTCCCAGTCCATCTTAACGGGCATATTCATCGGCTTTCCCCCCAACTACTCCGAAGACGGGTTCTTCGACGAAAGTGTTACGCCATTGAGCGACTGGCCACAATATCACCCGGTCGTTGTCCTCGCTCGCTTTCGCTCGACTCTGCAGGTGCTGGAATGCGATCGCTGGTATACCCATCCCGAAATCGCTGCTGAGCCTCAGTTTGTCTACCCAGAGATGCGAAGGTTGGACATGAGATCTGCTTCCCTCCCCTTAACTATCTCTCTCATCCGCGCTTACCCGGAACTTGCATATCTATCCATACATACCGGAGTGGACGAGGATGGCGACGTCGCCGACAAGCCACACTACGGAGTTCAACACCACAAGAACGTCGCTGCGCAGACCCGGTCTGGCTGCGCGTGGAGAGAACTGGAGGAGTTCGACGGGGCTCTCGTTGACCTCTACACCGCGGGCATAACCTGCCCCATCAGTCGGGTGGATCTCGGCGCGCTCTATACAGACCACTGCTACATGCTGGACCCAGTGCTGTCTTACGCGCGCCCACGACAACTGATCCTGTGCGGCTGGGAATGCCTCCCCGGATCGCCGGCCGCGTTTGTGGCATTCGAGGGACGAGGCGGGTCGCGACTCGAGAGCCTGTGCGTCGATCTCTGGGCCCTTGATGAGGGCCAGAATGCCTACGTTGCTGAAACCATGGTGCGTTCACTGTACACTCAAGTCGCGTGTCATAGTGTGCTGCATTGATGTCCCATGCTGATGTGAATGTGAACGCAGGAGAACTTGATGTCTTCGCTCGCACACACTCCTCTACAATCGCTAAACATCGACATCTTCATGGAAGGCTCCGACCCACAACCAGAATACTCATTTTCAGGCTTGTTGAGAATGCTAGGTGAAATCTCGGTTGACCCCGAGGAGTGTCCGTTGCTCTTGACGGAGCGTTCCGCGGACGAGCTCGACCTGGAAGGCTATGTGCGCAGGTTCGCGCGGCTTATGCCTACACTGCAGAGGGCGAAGGTCCGTATGAACTGGCATCGAGGCGAATGCAGGTGTGCGGAACTGGAGGATGGGGAGGTGAAGCTGAGGGGTAGGCCCGCCGCCTAGCCTGGCTTACGTAGAATGAGGGACAGGGAGGGAACGAATTGTGAGCTGTATCTCAAATCTAGAGAAGATATAAGAGACGAGTAAGACTCTCCATTGGGAAGTCTCCCCACGAGCGTTCAAGCCGGTGGTATATCACGGAACCCAGGGATAAGCATTTACAGGGATGAGCTGCGACTGCATAGAAGGTAAATACAGGGCACACCGAGTCGGCTGGGACTCCCTTAACATGCTTGGTATGTTCACTGGGAACCCTACCAAGAACAAAACCGTACCTTTCACGAAGTACCAGTTCCGCAGCGAGGAACATGCGGTCACTGCCGCCGCCGTTCGTCGGCGGCAGGCAGAGACCGTGCAGCCGCCGTGCAGAACGCCGCGACGACAAATCCCTAGCACGGGTGGGGAATGCACTGCGCAGTACCAAGGCGGGCAACAATATGTCGATATAACGGAGACGTAGAAGGGATCCATAAGTAGCAGGTCTCACAGCGTGGTAGCAGATACGAAGGGCAGGCATTCACAGTGATGCACTGCCAGGCAGGGACAAGACGTCGGACTGTATGTCCCCTCCAGTAAGCGCAGCCGCCTTTTTCTTGCCAGTGATTCTGCCGCACCATGTCAATCACAAGTAAGATAGATGCCAGTGCTCGTAAACGCTCACCGAGGGAACGACATGTCATCTCCAGCCTCACCCCTGACCATCATGTCCCCCGTGCAGCACCCCAACGCCCACTCGAGAGCCAGCTCATCGCGGTACGGCTCTGGCCCAAACAGCTGCACCGCATCCCAGAACTGGTGCAAGACTGCCATGTCGACCATCTGCATCTCCATTGCGACGAGCTCCCAGTACTCCGGGTACCACCCCGCAAACTCCCAGTCGACGATCCCCGACAGGCGGCCGTCCTTGACGAGGATGTTCCGTGCCGCCAGGTCGGCGTGCGTGAAGTATATCCGGTGGCGCGTTGCATTCACGGGCGCCGCTAGGCGGTGGAGAGTAGGCATGCGGTGGGGGAAGAGCACGCTGTTCGCCTGGGCGAACAAGGCGTCCTTGAAATCCTGCTGGTCCTGGAACGGGCCGATGAACTCCTGCTCTCCCCCGCGGTTGCAGCGGACAGGCCCCCCAGAGAGACCCGACACGGCCGGCGACGCAGGCGGCGTGAGCGAGCGCAGCTCCGTGAATGCGTCGCGGAGGTCCTGCATGAGGGGTCCGGCCTCGGACAAGTCGAATGTTGGCTTGGGCAACGCTTCCAGCCGTGCTATGACGGCGTTCAGGGCGGCGAGGTTCCCCTTCTCCGTGCAGATGTCCAGTTCCCGAAGCAGCTCGGATTGGAGTGGCGTATAGATAGTGCGATCATAAATCCACTTCTCCAAGGATTCCCCTTCCAGCCGTGACATGATGATCAGACCAGACCGCTGTGTCCGCTGCGGTGGGGTGTACTCGACGACATCTAGAATACGTGGGACCGGGAGGGAGGTGTTGTTCGCGACGAATCGGATGTTTCCTGCTTCGTAATGAGGCGAGTTCGAGCACCTTTTGAACACGAGGCCGAATGGAAGCACCCGTACGCGGTAGCCATTACTAGCAGCCCTGCCGTATCGTCGTTCTGCCCAGTTGTAGACTGCAAGGCGCACGGAAGCGGGGAAGCAGCGCCACAGCGCCCAGGGCCACAGTGCTCGGGAGATTATCCGGGTGATCCACGACATTGCTGTCAACAAATAGAGGAGGCTCGTTAGGTGTTGATATCGCTTACATTGCGTTGTTCTTACTCTTCATTGTAGCGAGAGTGACAGAGAGAGGGGTTCAACAAGAACCCTTGGCGTTAGACCAGGTTAGACCGCGACCTACCACGACGCACACGTGGCGGCAGAGCGGCAGCATTTACGGGGATGAGTTGCGACTGCACCGAAGGTCCACCATAAGGCACAACAAATCACCAGTTGCACCTACAACTGAACGCGTAGTCCCTGGGCAGTTCACAGCTGCGGTTAGGGTCGCAGAAGCCCAAGTTCGGTTCGAGTGATGTACCACACGTCCGACGAAACTGCTGGGTAACGGGGTTGTATATCTATGAACTAAAACAGCGGCGTACAAGCATTGACTGAACCATCCGGAAAACCTGTTCGACACAGGACACCGAAGCGTGGAAACGGAACACAACAAAAACGGCACAGGGCATGACGGACGTGGATGGCCAGGGAGAGTATGGTACAGCGAGTAGGACAGGGGATATCTACGTGCGAGTAATCAAACGGGGGATCAAGGGGTCCACAGAGGAAGAAATGTCAAGTTGCGAGTGGTGACGCTCAGTCGAACTTGTAGACGGCCTGTGATGAGAAGGAAGAGCATCAGAGACGTCGCCGCACAAACGAGTGATGTAACCGCACCTTGATCTCCTTGGCGAACGCCTCCGCGACCTTCTTCCGCTGCACCTTCTGTGCCGCGGTGACGAGCCCGCTCTCGGGCGTCCACTCCTCCGGCGTGAGCACAACAGCCTGGAGCAGCTCCATCTGCTTGAAGCCATTCTTCTTCCCAATCGCGTTGCACTCCTTGAGGACGAGGTCTACAACCGCCTGGTCTTCGCACAAGTCGTGGAGCGACTTGTTCGCGTCGACACCGATGTTCTTACCCTCGAGCGTCTGCTTCAAGTGTGCGGCGTGCGGGATGATGACCGCCATCGGCTGCCGCGCGTTCGAGTTCGCGTGCACGCAGATGTTCGACACCAGGTTGCACGACTTGTAGATCGACTCAAGGCGCTCGAGGGCGATGTACTGCAAGTCTCGTCAGCGACATCCACTGCCGGGGTCAACATATGCGTTACCTCGCCACCCTGCAACTTCACCAAGTTCTTGATGCTACACAATTTTATCAACATTGAGCGCGAGGAAGTAAGGCGAACTCTATCAACATACCGATCAATCAGGCTGAGTGTTCCGTCCGCGTTCCACTGGCCGACGTCACCCGTCCTGAGCCAGCCGTCCTTGGTGAAAATGGACTCGTCGTTGTTCAGGTCGTCTCGCTTGTAGTAGCCCTTCGTCACCGACGGGCCGCGGATGCACACCTCACCCTGCGGCAGCTCATTGGTCGACCGGTACCCTGCGTCGGGCACGTCGAGCAGCTTGATCTCAATTGACGGCAGCGGCAAGCCGACAGTGTTGTACTGCATGAACTCTGGGGGCATGATAGCGCACATGCCGCACGACTCGGTCATGCCGTAGCCTGCGGTGCGTCAGCATCCTGCGAACCAGTGTAAGCTGCGGATTGTGGCGTACCCTGCAGGACGGTCACGAGCGCGATCGACAAGAACTCCTGAGTCTCCGCACTGAGCGCGGCCCCACCAGAGAGCGTAAGACGCAGCCGCCCGCCTGTTGCGGACTTGATTTGGTTGAAGATGGCGGAGTCGACGATCTGGCTCAGGACAGGGACACCTGCTTTCTTGACAGAGTACGCGCCACTGAAGACGCTCTTCTTCAAGGTACCGCCGGAGTTGATCTTCTGCATGATGCCCTTCCGGATCATTTCCCAGACAGCGGGGACACCGATCATGATCGTGGGCTTGAAGGCGCGGATGTCACCGACGCAGCCGCGCACTGACGCGTCCGTGAGTGTCTTGACGCGGCCGTATCCAAACGTCATGCCGACAAAGAACAGGGCGAGCTCGACGATGAACTCCAGAACGTGCGAGAGCGGAAGGTACGCGATAAATGTGTCCTCTGCTCGAAGATGGTGACCCAGGAGTTGCTTGACCGCACCGACAGAGGCAATGAGGTTGCCGTGGGTGATGACGACACCTTTCGGGGCACCAGTCGTACCACTGGTGTACATTATGCACGACACGTCCGCAGGTGACGGGCGCCTGTCCTTCAGCTCCTCGGGCGATGTTCCCTTGCCGAGTTTGCGCAGCTCGTCCAGGGTAATGACTTGGATGGTATCGCGCGCTGCCCGAATCTTGTCGACAATCTCCTGCTTGGCCTCGCCATCGTGGATGACGAGACGCAGGGATGGCACATTGCCAGCGACGTTCGCGACGACCGGGAGTAGCTCGGCGTTGGTGAAGATACCCACGCATTCGGGCTCGTTGAGCGAATGTTGGAGACCAGACTCGCCAAGGGTATCGTATGCGGTAGCAATGGCAGTACCGATGAGGTTGCAGCCATATGACATGAGCTGCCAAGTCGGGCTGAACGGGTCCGCTAAGCTCACATACTTGTGCAGGTATGATGTGGCGTACATACCTTGTCGCAGCGTATACATTGACAATATCCTCCTTCTTCACGCCAAGCTTCAGCAGACCACCGGCAACCTCTTGCGCAGCCTCCTTGACTTGCACAAAGGAGAGGTATTTGTAGTCGCTCAACTCGAAGTACTTCCACGTCTTGGTCTCTGTGGTCTCCTTCCCGCCGACCACTTTCTTGACGTCCTTCTTCTCCTCGTGTATCCGAACTACGTCGCGCCAACCAAACGAGTCCTTGGTGCCGTGAGTGCGAGCAGCGTAGTCGAGGATATCGGGGACGATGTCAATGCCCTCCATGGGCTGCGTCGTGAGCTTGTCCTTGGTCATGCGAAGACGACGGATAGGCGTCTCGCCGTCGAGTTTCTCTCCAGCGACCTCGACAGAGCCGGGGAAGCCATAGATGGTGTTCTTGTTTGCTGTCGCCATCGAGTGGACGGTGAGGGGACTGAGGGGAGATGGGAGGGTTCGGCTACTGACCGTGACCGAATAGAGACTTCATACTCCGCTCCTCCACTCAACAACGTGTTCCCGAGCGTGCGTCACTGCAAATAAGCTTTACGTGTAGCTGGGCGTCTGTGCAACGCTGGCTGTGCCCTACTTCGCAGAGGAGTGTCAGAAACGGTGGGCTGAAGGCAAGGAGGACGAGCAAGGACAGGAGGTGAGGCTAAGGTTTAAATTATGGGCAGCTCGGACGCGTCACTGCGCCCGGCGGTCAGCGCTTCAGCCTATCCATGTCAGCCTCTTTCAGTCCGCTCGTCCGACCACCCCCTTGGCGTCTAAGGAGGGCCTAGTCTCCCGACTAACCCTCTATGACCTAGCCGGCGGCGACCTAACCTAACACCGGTGTGGGGTTAGGGGTCACCCCGCCACCACCAGCATCCAAGAACTACTTAGCTCGAAACGAATAGCTTGGCCAACGTCGTGCCAAGCTACAATCCATATACGGCGCAGAGAGGAAGTGCGGAATGCTAGCACTCACTCATCCACGCGGAGGTAAACTCAGACTATGTCGCGCAATTACTAGTACTGGCTGTTGGAGCAAGCGAGAAATCGGGTCGTCAAGAGTGAGAACGAGTTAATTCCGGTTGTCCTGTACGGTAGCGTCGTGGTACAGAGGCAAACGGATAGCGTACCAAAAACGATCTCACCGCGATACTGAACGCCTCGGCAAACGCCGTCGAGCAGGCGCTCGCTCGCTCGAATCCAAAAAACAACACACCCCCACGAGCGTGCGCCTCGCGAGCAGCTCAGAAAACAACAAAGCACAAAAAAAATCTCGCACCCCCACAAAGTAAAAACATAACTCCTTCAAAAGACCTCCATCGTCGTCAGCGGGCTTCTTCGGCAGCACGATCAGACACCTCCACGAGCTCATCCATGCTCGGCGACCAATGATCTGTGCAAACAGTTTGAGTGACGTGCACTTTGACTCGGCGATCAGCGGGATAGGCGGGGTAGGCGGCATCTTCTTCGGCAGAAACTCCATGTGTCATCGTCGAGACACAGAGGGAGAGAACTCGGTCATCGAGTCGGCAGGGAGGGGGAAATCTTCATCATCTTCTTCGGCGGGGAAGCCATGCGTCATCGTCAAGACACGACGGGGGGGAGGGCGTCGTCTTCATCTCCATCTCAGCAAGCGGCTGCTCATCTCCGGAGCGGCGGGGACGGGTCAGGGACGGGCGGGTCTCGCCATCGAGAGGCGTGCGGGGTGAGCGCGTAGCATCGACGTCGAGTAGCTCTCGTCGTAGAGAGGGCGCGCGGGATTAGCGCGTGGCGCCGTGAACTTCGAGGTGGTGGGGGGGATACGGGCGCGGGGTTGCAATCAGCTTCGTCGCCAATTCACTTCAGCTCCACTGTGCAAGTCGTCGTCGTCGGCGTCTTCATCGTCGTCGTCATCGTCTTCTTCTTCGGCAAAGGGGTCATCTTCATCGGCAAGCCTTCATCGGGGATCATCTCGGATCTCGACTCGGGGTGGCACGTCTCGAAGGAAATAGAAAAAATAATTGGAGTACTCATCGTCGAGAGTCTCCTCAGCGTGCGGTGGCCTTGCTCTTGTGCACCTCGTCAGGCGGCTTCGATTACGACGATCGTCAGCGGCGGTCCATCTTGAGAGAACGGCGGCAGGTTGACTCGTGACCACAGCGGCGAGGGAGCTCAATCTTCGCAGCTCGACCTCGTAGCCCTATATTTTACTAACCGGCTAGACTGGCTAGGATCCGTTTGTGTTGGAGCAAGCGAGAAATCGGGTCGTCAAGAGTGAGAACGAGTTAATTCCGGTTGTCCTGTACGGTAGCGTCGTGGTACAGAGGCAAACGGATAGCGTACCAAAAACGATCTCACCGCGATACTGAACGCCTCGGCAAACGCCGTCGAGCAGGCGCTCGCTCGCTCGAATCCAAAAAACAACACTGGCGTGTTAGCACTTCAAGTAATGTTATCTTGCAAGAAGTTCGTGAATAATCTTCGATGCTTGCAATGCTTTTCAGCAAAGTGCTTCGTCATGGGGCTGAATGGAGGCGGGAGCGGACCTGTGGGCGTAGATCGGTCGCTGTTCCGGCTTTGCTATATGCTCTTCAGAGTATCGGTCCTCTCGAGTCAACTTGTCCAAGGCAGAACGGCCGAAATGGAGACTGCGATGAAAGGAGTACGGAGATGTGGTGTGGCAACCGGCTGGAAGAGAATTTAGAGAGTGAACGGGTGTAGGGACCGTTTGAGTCCAAGTCCTGGATGTTGAACGTTGGCCAGTGGGGTAGAGGGGGGTTGCGTCCGTGACCAACCTTGTATGGCTGGTATTTATGCAAGCAGACACGGTGCTCGCGAGTTGTTCGCGAGCCCACGATGGTTCTGATTCTAGATATGTTTCGTAGATGTGATCGTGCGGCAGTGTTGCTGGAAGGGCGCGTCCCGACATAGCGAAGTACTAGGGAAGAGGAAATCCCACCTGCGACCCACAGATGCTCTATACAGAATCACACCCCAGGTTTACATTCCTTCCGTGCCAATACCTGTCTAGCTCTTCGGGTTATGCAACAGATCTGACGTGATCGAGCTATCATGCATGCGTGAAAGGACAGAAGAGGGGAACCGAACTGAGCCGCAAGACCCAAGGTTTGACGGGGTTCGACATAGCTAATTGACGGGCGAGGAAATAGAAAGATCGGGGAACGATTGCAACACCCTGTCCGATCGCCAAGGCGTCGTCATCGGAGTGGAGGGATCGACTTGATCGGACGCGTCGCACGACCACATCAGCGCCTACGCGTGCCGCGTGATCGCGTCATGGTCACGCCGGGGAGATGCGACTGCTCGGATTAGACGTTATTTGCAGCGGGGGTGCGCGCGTTGGAGTAGTTCAATATTACAGGTAGAGCAATACCTAGATCTTGTAGATTTCAGCCTGCTCACACTGCACAGTGCAAGAGGCGCACGCGATGGCTCCATGTAATACGAGCGCCGGCCCCACCTGAGTTGGTACAAACGCGCTGCAAATAACCTCTATTAACATGCGGTACACATCCACGCATGGGCAATTGGCACAGTGGTAGCGCGCACGCTTCGCATGCGTGAGGTCCAGGGTTCAATCCCCTGATTGTCCAAACATTTTGCCCCACAGAACGCCCATTAACAGGCGATACACTTCAAAAGCCAAACCCGCGAAAAGCATGTGCGCACAATGTAGCTCTGACGCCACCGAGCGGTTGCATGGGGAATTACATTTCAGAACGAAGTATGCTGAGGTTGCAGACCCCATTCCGTCAACCATGCCCCGAAGAGAGACGCGATTTTCTGGTGTCCCGCGACGTTTGGGTGCTGATTACTGTGAAGGCGGAAGACACGGGTATCAGATCCGAGCCTCTAAAATCAGTAGTAGTGAAACGTACTCGGGGAAAACATCCTCCCACGACACCCACCCCGTGGTGTTCACGAGAAACGTTTTGCGGTCGCCCATGACATGCCTGCGACATCGGCCGGTCAACAACTATGAAAGGAAATGGTTTGAGCACGCCTACCGCTCTTGCACGATGCGCTCGTACTGCCCGTCATAGTAGTAGTTGATGGAACCGTCCGCATTTGGCCAGCCCCACTAGCAGGAATTCCCAGATTTTCAGTTAGGGTGCCAGTGTTGGCGGTAGGATGATATTCGAAGCGCACATACCGGAGTGAAAACGAAGATAGGCTGGACGGGATATAGACCGCGTAGACGAGTGAGGAAATTCTGGTACGTCTGCGTGGACCGTCAGCTCACATATCGGAGGAGTTTTTTTGGTGCATAACACGTACTTGCACGAACGCATCTGCCGTCACGTTCTGCGAGGCGTCGTTTGCGCTATATCATACATCACTCATTAGCTACGTACAACATCTAGAGGCCCGAACAGGCTCACCCGATGTGGATCACGATGTGTGTAGGCGCAGGCCGATCGCGCGCAAAGTCCCAAGGGGTCGTGTAGTTGTGGTCAGTCGTGTCAAAATATCCAGTGTCCTCAGTCTAACTCGTCGTGTCAGTTGATAAGCGCGCTCAACACCGTCTATACACGCTGCAACTCACCCGGAAGTACTGGAAAGACACCCCGTGTTGGTTTCCATAAGAAACGATATCCTGAAAGCAGAGGTCTCGTACAGTGAGGACGCCTCGATACAAACTGTCGAGTAACGTACGCTGAGAGCCGCGCCGGGCTGCGCATTCACACGGTGCTCCGCTTTGAAGAATTCTCCGGTGAGGAATGGCCATGCCTGATCGACTCCTTGCGGAAGAAACTGTCCCTGCGAGCCCGGGCCGACGCCCTACGTTAGCCATGAAACGTGCCGATCAACATAGAATGCAAAAAACTCACAGCTGACAGTGAATCTCCGATGAACTGGAAAGCGAGTTTGGAAGGCGTGTACGGTAGTAATTTCGCGCCCTTCGATGACGGTATGTCAACGTAATTTGAATGTCGTATACATAACGAGGAGTGAAGCACATACCTTGTTGAGAATGATACTCTCGAGGTTGATACGGTTATTCTGCCAGCCCTCGGCATTGATACGCACGACGCTGGTCGACGTCTTGTCTGCCGAACGCTTCAACGGAGAGTGGCTCAACGGCACGGTATTCAGCCCAGCAGACACGTTCACAGTGTAAAACGGCTGGTAGTCGACAGAGACACCAACAGAGGCGAGCGGCGTAGTGGTGTGTGGTCCGAGGTGGAGAGCCAGCGATGAGAGGCCCTGGACGTGCAGCTTGAGGCCTGACCCCGCCCTGTTCGACAATGCACTCAGCCTGCGAGCATGCGATGATGTTGTACTCACATGACACTTACCACCATGTCCCAGGTGAGGCATCCCAGCGGCCGTGGTAATAGATAAGTTGGTGAGTGTTCGGGATCGCCACGCTCTCTACCGCGGTTTCAGGCGCGGCCCACCCGGATAGTGCGAAGAAAGCGCAGGCCAACGCTATCGCAGCTAAGACACCCATGTCCGGAGTAATCTGGTTCGGATACAAGACGCGAGGTAGCGAGCAAAAGCGACAAGGCTTTATAGCTCTAGACTTGCTGCATCCAGAGGGCTGAAATTGCGAGATTCAGCCTTCTGACGCATTCCACGCCGAGATTCTCCCGCATTGAACAGCTCGTCCGTGGGCGAGCCTTGTGATCCTGCGCTGGCACAAGCACGTTGGTCACGATGAGCCTGCGGGTACGCGGGCGCACCGTCGGGGCGGCGGGGCGGGGTGGGTGTTCCCGGCCTGTCCACACGTGAGGCTGATCAGTCGGCGATGCTACGCGCTTCTCGTTAACGCACACTGGTCCCGTCGTTCCGACTCGGAGCGAAGCATGGCGCAACTGAGGGCGCAGGGCAACGCCAATCGCGATGCGGTCCGATGCTGGCGCATCCGAGAGTCTCGAGGAGCAAGCGGCAAGGTGCTCGCGTGGACGGCGCGCGGAGACGAGCTTCAAGGGCGGCACCAAGCGATTGCCGCTCATGCTGTGGGTCCAGCGCTCCATGCATCGGATTGGCGGCGTCGACTTTGAGGATCCTAGAGTTCCCTGGTAGGGAACAAGGGACAATACGCGCACGCACTGATTGCGAGTCTATCAGGGGTTCTGAAACGCGAGCATCTACACATCGTGGGCAACGATTGCGTGTTCGGGCGGCGCACTGCGCATCTTGACTTCGGCGAAAAACTGACCGGAAGGCTGATGAGCCAGAAACGCGCGCATGGCCAGCCCCAGGCGGTCGGAGGTTGGATCGGAGGTTGGTGGGTGTCGAGCGGCTCGACCTATTGTAGATCGGGGAAGAGCACGCGGTCCGTATTTGTTGCAGCATCGCCTTGTCCAGCGCTGAGAACGCCGATCGGTGCCTCGCAAACAACCTCGTCATTCATCATGGCCGTCAGTCCCACTAGAGGGCCGCGGGAGCGATAGCCGCGCATACATCGACCAGCGCTCTCATATGTCTCACTGCTTCAGAGCTGAAGGCGGCGAGCGGAGCGCGTTGCAGGCGGTGTCCTCGGTAAAGAGGCACAATCAGAATTCTGCGATGCAAAGCAGGATCGAGTACGTCAAAAAACAGACATGATAGACGGATAGTACATACGAAGACATTACCGCAGTACAACTACACGAAGCATCCCCACGACGGCCTGGGAAATGCTGTAAAACTTTCGTCGTTGCCGTCGTCCCGCCGCGAGCGGCTCCTATGACGCCGCCTCGCCGTCCGTCTTCGCCTTCTTCGAACTCTGAATGACGGGGACACCCTGTCCGCGGACGCCCATGTTGGGGCCGCCGTCGGGCTCGACCGCCCGTTTCCGCTTCTCGCCCGCTTGCTCGTCGTTGGCCGCCTCGCCAGACTTTTCTGACCGGTCGCCTCCCCGGGCACCACCACGGCCGCCACGTGCGCCGCGTCCGCCCCGGCCACCACGTCCGCCACGACCGCCGCGACCACCACGGCCACCCCGGCCACCACCCCTGGAATCGCGGTTCTGCGAGAAGGAGAGGGCACGTTTAGCGGCAGACGCTGCCCTCTCGAGCTGGAAGGCGCGTTCTTGCTCCTCTGTGAATCATGTCAGATACGAGTTTGAAAGAGGAGTATATAGAATTGACCTTCGGGGACGGACCACGCGATATCCTTGCCGCTGAGCTTTTTTAGGTTTTCCTTCACGTAGGAAACGTCTTCCTCTGATAGTGCCTTGTCAAAGCCGACCAGGCCCCAGCTATCGCCCTTGCTGTACTTGACAAAGGGTGCACGAGCAAAGCGCTCCTTAAGCGTACCCTGTAAGACATAGTGAGCCGCCGGACAACTGCGCAAAAAATGGGCGCATATACCTTGATCTCGTCAAAGCTGACATCGTCTCCGACACCGTCGAACTTGAGCGAAGCACCCTTGACCAGGGGAACGTCTTCAGGTTTGACGCTTCCGCCGTCCTCGTCGTGAACGCGGATTTTGTTCCCCAAGAACTCAAGGTAAACCTCGCCCTTGGGCTTGTCCTTGCCCTTCCTGTCGCCACCCTTCTCCTTCGCCGCCATCTCAGCGAATGCGTTGAACCCTTTACGGCCGGATCCTGCAATATTCTGCCTGCGTAGGTCCGCGGCCTTACCGCTCAGGCCCTTCTCCTTGATTTTCATGTCGCAGTATGCCTCTCTGCGAATTGAAGTCAACACTGGCACTCGCCGCATGATAGAAGGAGGCTCACTTTGACATGATGAGAAGCTCCTTGTCTTCCCAGGTGGGCTTGGGGTCGGCATTGAGGAATGTCTCCACGGACTGGAAGTCGGCAAACTCGACGAACACGGAGCCCTGCCCCAAACCGCTTGTCACGGCAAGTTGATTTGCATGCTGAGTGGGCAAAACACACCTTGAATTCCTTCGTACCATCTACCCGCCTCATCCGTACGGCATTAGTCTTCCCGTACTTGTTGAAGAAGTCTTCCAACTTCTTCTGCAGACTAGGGTCTTCCGCACCAAAACCTTTCTGCATGTATGTCTTAGTACCTCCAGGAACAGTTTAAAAATGTCCACATACCGCATATATACTGCGCTCAAATTGACCCTTGGGAGGTTGAACTTCTGTCCTCCGGCGAACATTCTCGCCCGCCTCGTCCACCTCCAGCTCCTCGCTCAACTGGAGGGCCTTCACGACCCATTCAACCCCCTGGGATTGGAAGTCACGCATACGTTTGAACGACGCGACAGTTTTGATAGGGACCCAGTGCTCTGAGTTGGCCGTATGCAGCGTCCACATAAACCTATACCAACTCACACTTTAGTCTGAAATATTTTGAGTCATGGGATTGCACGCACTTGTCGAACGGCAGATTTGAATCCGCGAAGTAGAATTCGACTGCATCATATCGGCTCCTTCAAATCACCTGTGAACGCACGATTCTGGCATGTTTACGAACCTTGCCGCACCGCACTTAGCATCTTCTCCTTCTCCTCATTTGTCTCTCCTTCCGTCAAGGTCGCTGCGTCCTCCTTCGAAGAGGCCGAGGTTTGGACACCCTCCATATTTTCTTCGTGGACCGCACTGGCCTCCTTTATCGCTGTGGTGGGTGTAGACATGACGAAGATCTAGATGAGGGGTTGTCGGACGAGAAAAGCAGAAAATCCGGAGGCAGTCGAGGAGTTGACGGATTTAACGCCCATGCGGTGATCGAGTAAGTAAACTCTCAACAATCTCATCTAATCTGGCTTCAAACCTATGATAAGATAAGATTGAGCCGAAGAGATCGTATTTCGCAACTCTGAACTCCTCTACCAACTCGACGTCCTCGATGTCCTTTTCCTGAGAACGTTTGCGCATACAACCAACAGGAAGCATCTCGATGCAACCCACGATGTTACACGCTGAGTAGTAAGTTCACACGTCACCTGGACATCCTCCGATCGCGCACGGCGTCGAACTAAGGGGAGTGAATACGGCCCGGGGCTTATGAGCGCTGAGCGAGCAGGGTCGGAGGCACACCAAGGTACGTCGTAATTAACTCAGGTGTGCGATATCTGTATAGCTGAGCGACACAAGTTAGCATATATAAATACCTGCGCCCACAGCGACGCTTCCTGCGGCGCGGTGCCTCGCAGCACGGGCCCGGCAAGGTCATATCTCCGCAACTCAGTAAATATGACATTGAGTGGCCCTGGTTGCGGCTCCTGTTGATCCGTTCATTATGGAAATCGTGCGTGGACACGACCCTGGCATGGCCATCGATGTTATGGTCTGTAACGTATCTAGGAAGCGCCAATGTCGGACATCGTGAGTAGCGTTACATATGCGCTCGTTGGCTTACCGCCATGCTCTCTTCAGAACAATGCAAATGCGAACCCCCGGTCCTGTCGGCGCTATTGCAACGGTACCTTGTAAACCTTCGATGGCGCAGAAGTCTAATGCGGGGAGTCGGTGATGTCCACTTCCACGCGGGGCCGGTGCGCGCATAGACGCGATTGACTTCGCGTTAATCAGGATCCCCCGCCTTGGATTTCAATAACCCCCATACGCATCCTGGTCTCTTAGGCTTGCCTTCTTCATCGATCTCGCTTTCGTCATACGCAAAGGCACCGTCCCTGCCTTCCCGCACACCCTGTCTTTCCCGGTCTTGCATCCCCTCCTACCTTCAACACCCAGAGAACGTTGCAAACGACGCATATGACACGAGAAACATGTCGAAGATTCGGGCACAGAGGCACTGAGACAGCTTCTGCCGCGACAAGGGGTGCCGCGGGGTCGGGGCGCCGCCTGCAGTTTCCTGCCGCCCTGACGAGCGGAAGGCTTCGCGCTTATGCAACCTCCGAGCGTCCCACAGGTGTTTGATACTCGCGCGCCGCGCACCTTCTCTCCCCTATCTAGATGCATTTTCGATCGATTATATCCACCGATCTGCCAACGGTCCTGTTCCTTCTGTGCGTGAATCCGGCCCTTCTCTCCGCCGAAGCGTTCTGACGGTCCTCATACACAGGCTCAACCGTCAAGTGCAAATGCTACTACGAGTTTCAACACGACTTTTCGGCAAGCGCCGAGGCTGCGGTGGCCTGGAGGGATGCACAGATTCTACCTTTGCGAAGATGATTGCTGGTATGAGATTGCCGCCTGGTGCGCTCCCGGAAAGCGGGATGCGACAACATGCTCCCAGACGGGCGGCGGAAAACGCGGCGAGTAAACGCCAGAGGTCGCCTGTACCCGCGCACAAACCATGTGGTCCTGGACGCGCCAAACGGGAGGCCGCCAACCATTGGCTGAAGTCCGTCGGGCGCCCTTAATGCCGCATTACCATCGCGCAACCGAGCGAGAAGTCGAGGAGGCCACGTTCCGTCGGCGGCGGCGCGGGCGTAGCGCTGGTGCCGCATTGCCCAGGCCCAACCAAAAGAGAGGATCCCCGGAGGACAGAGCTAAGATCGCCATTCTCGGATGCGGTGTCTGTTTGCGAAATGCACATAACGTAATGGCCTCCAGCGCAGATTGGAATGTGTTTCCCGTTCAAGTCGATCAAGGGATTCGATCCGAGTCGGCACGCTGCCTGGGAAAAGCCCTGCAAGGTCAAGGTTCTGTCCCGGCTAAATCGCGCTGAGAAGGTTTGCGTATTAATGGACCTCCGGTTCACAATCCGCTGCGACTGGGCCCCCTCGTTCACGCTCCGCATCATCTGCCCTCCAACCCCCAGCCATGTACGGTTCACCCTATCCTTTGCACGACCATCTGCGCAACATGCAGCCGCGATCGCATATTCAACCGGACGTCTATCCTCAACAGCCGGTCGACTGGCAGATGCTCGCCCAACAGCGCTTTGCCGATCTGCAGCTGCCGCCTCAGCCCGTGCAGTCACCACATGTTCCATCTCCGCTCTCAACGCCCTCGAATGCTGGAGGCAACTCTCCCGTCGACTACTTCAGCATGCAATCCATGGCACCTCCGCAGCAGCAACAGTGGCCTGTGCCGCCTTATCAAGGCGGGTTGCACGGTTTTTTTGCGCGTCGTCTGAGGCTCATATTCGGTTTTTACAGGCCAAACATTGCCAGGCTCGTATGTCGACAGCAGTAAGTGGTATCCTAGGCGTGTGGCGCGTCGGCGGTCTCTCATTTCATAGCCGTTGACAACTTTCCCGTTTGCAGCTTTTGTTCCCCAAGTCAAGGCCGAGGCTAACGGCGCATTGCCCTATGACGCGCTTTACAGCCAGGACGGCGGCTACCTGCAAGACCCTTCCCAGTTCGATATAGGTCAATACGTACCGCAGCGAGGCCTGGAAGCTGGCGGGATGACTGGCTGTGACCGGAACAAGCCCCGCGGCCGTCAATCAGCGGCCAAGCGCGTAGGCGCATGCGCCCGTTGTCGGCGGCTCAAGGTGATGCTCGAAGTCTTGATCCCTTCAGGGCTGTGCGCTCACCATGCTGCGCACATTACGTAGATGAAATGCACGTTCACCAACCCGTCCGACGACATATGCTCGCGTTGCACTGCCGGCAACTACGAATGCCACTTTCCAGGTCGCAAGCCACGTTCTCCTGGGTAAGCGGAATTTATGGCGGCTGTTGTGGTCGACATATTGACAGCTTGCACAGCATGCGGGTGGTGCTGCAGCAGCAAATTCGAGAGAAAAATGCTATGATCGACAAGGTTCTCAGCCAAGTCAACCCTGGTCCCACGATGCCGACGCCGCTCACCCTCGTACCCGCACGACTCCCGCTGTCTGAAGAGGAACGCAACAAGTACCGCGATGTTCTGGCATACATTGAACGATCAACTACACAGGCTGCGGCCCGCATTGGCGGCGATGGTCGCCCCAAGTTCGACATCTCGGCACTCGAGGACCCCTCAGAGGTAGACTCTGAGAGCGACGAGGATATGGAAGGCCTCACTAGCCCCAAGAGGGGGTTATCGCCCAAGGGTGAGATGCGGCCAATGGACTCCATCCTCGAGGTCGCGGCCCCCACGGGTATGATGGCCATCGCCGCTCTGGAGACGAGGAACATCGCTAGCAAGGGCAGCGTGGTCGATTCCTCCACTAGTGAAGGAGGTTCTTCTCACAAGTCGGCCCCCGACGGCGGTATTGCGAACGAGTCGTACTTTCTTCCAGGCGAGTTATATCCGAGGCGTATACTCGATGTACGCTCATGATACAACAGGACCGGCCACCAACCTGGAGCTTCGTCGTCTCATTGTCGAGCGCCAAGCTGCCCCGGACATCCTGCTCTCCGGGCTCGTGACGCCCGACGACGCCGCAGCGCTGTTTCAAATGTACGCCGTTCATATTGCACCTCGTGGTGCTACTGTCATACTGACTCGACTTCCCGGAATAACAGCCACTATCAGTGGATAAACGTGAGTCTTTCTCCGCTCCCATTAAAGGCTCCCGGTCTTCTAAAACGCTGCTCCAGCCAATCATTCCAATCCTGGACGAGAACATACACACGCCGGCTACCGTCCTCGCGCGATGCCCGTTCCTCTTCACCATCAGTAAGTGGACTGCAGCTACATCGCCTCGCCTAGTGGAGCTCACCCTCCGCTCAGTCTGCACGGTCGCCTCGCGCTACTACGATGAGAAGCCCCACATCCACGGCATGGCCATCCACTTTGCGAAGGCGGCCGCTGCCAATGCCATCATCGACGGGTGGAAGACCGTCGAGATGTGCCAGGCGTTTGCGCTCTGGAGTGTCTACAACCCCCCTGCCCGGCGCTGGGAGGAGGACCGCGCATGGTGCTACACCGGGATTGCTTTCCGGTACGTCAATGTGAACATCTTCTAACGGTGTATGTGCTGATAACGACACCAAAGGCTTGCAACTGAGCTCAGCCTGAGCCGTATCCCTGATGGACAGCCCCCCGACGAGCGACAGGAACGCGAGATTCTCAACCGTACCCGCATGTGGCTGATGTGCTACATCATGGATCGCTGCCTGAGCATCCAGTCGGGCAAGGCGTGGATGGTCCAAGAGGACGTGGTGCGTAGCCACTAAGCGCTATAGCATACTGTTCATTGTTCTCACTCTTTGTCAGACCGTTCGCAACGTGTCGCAGTGGCTTCAGCGCTACAAGTACCACAACGCGTGCGACGGCTACCTCACCAGCCTGACGGAACTCCTCTGCATCATGTCGCGCTTCGTGGGCACGGTGAACCCCGCGTTCGGCACGAGCTCCGTGGAGTCCGTCGGGGTGTGTTCCGTTCTTCGCCTTCTGGCGCAGCGCGAGGCTGACTTCGCCTTCGCGGCTTCCAGGACATCGACTTCGGTGCCCTTTACAAGGCATATGACGATGAGCTCCTGTCGTGGAAGAGCGTCATCGATGACCGGCACAAAGGCGAGAAGGCGGCCAAAGGTGAGTCGGCGCGCGCATTTTCCGCTTCCCAGCGCCCGTCGCGGCCTTCTCACCGCCCGACTCTCCGCTCCGCAGACCCTGGTGTGGTGATGCAAATCACGCTCATCAACTGGTGCGTGTGCTCCTCGTGCTCCTCCCCGGCGTGCTTGGCTGAATTAGAGTTGTCATGGAACACAGCGTTTACAATTATTGCCGCCTGGTCATCTGCTGTTGCGGCATGCAGCTCATGACTAAGCGCCCATCGAAGAAGCCTAATGAGCTGTTTGCAGGGGTGCGTCGAGCATTCTATTTTGAGGTTTGACGCGCTCTCATCTCAGTACGGTGGTTAGTGCGTCCAAGCGGCGACCACCCTAGTGAAGCTCATGGTGGAAGACTTCGCGCCTACCGGGTTCATCCGCTATTTCCCCGAACTGATCTACGTCCATGCCGCGTTTGCTGCGGTGGTTCTCATGAAGGTGTGTTTGTATTGCTCACTGACCGCCAGAGTATTAATCGCCCCACGCCAACGTGCAGTGCCTAAGGCCCGAGTTCAATGCACTTCTCGACATCCAGCAGGAGGAGCGCATCATCGAGCTCGTCAAGAAGCTCTTCGAGGCGTGGGCGTCGGACAAGATGTCCACCGATGAAAAGCAGAACACCCAGCTTTACGCTCGCTTCCTGAAGCAGCTTATGGATCCCCACATCGCCCGCCTAGACGCGCGGAAGTCTGGCGCCGCACAGCGAAATGGACCGGCCCATACGAACGGGCACGTCTCTCCAAACCAGTCGATTTCTCCCATCACACCTGACTCCGCCACCTCCTTGTTCCCTGGGCTCCCTGGGCAAGACCCCGCGGGGACGCTCGGGAACCTGTACGCGACGGACCTGGACGTCACCAAGGCGGCAGCCGAGCTCGCAGCAGCAGGCATGATGCCCAACGGGGACGGCACCTGGGACCAGTTCTTCCCGCCCGCAGACGGCAGCGGCATGAACCTCCCGGACGTGAGCGTCCCCTGGAGCGGCAGCATGGCGGGCGGCATGAATGCCGACGAGTGCCTCGCCGCCATGATGGGACTTGGGAACGAGACATGGTTCCTGTGAGCGCGTCGCCCAAGCACTTCTCTTGCAATCGATACGTCCTACCATGCTCTCCCCCTCGCCTATCCTTCTTGCTCTGCGGCCCCTGGTGGACTTTGTTGGAATCGCGGCTACTTCCGTGTATTATATGTACCTGACTCGCTTCGTTTCGTCTCGCCTCGTTTCGTCTAGTCGCCATCTCTCGCGCCGCGTCCACTGTATCGTTGTGTAAATTATGTTATTGATGTAGAGTATGTGCTTTCGAGCTGCGCTATCTTCTGTGTATATGATATATAACCTTTGCCGTGAAGCCCTCCTGAATCCCACGCCATTGGAAGCGTCGAACTACGGGAGCTCTTCAACAGCCACCGACCTCCTCGGTGGGTTCGCTCCCTGATCGTAGGATTCGCCAAGCGGAAGGGATGTCGCGGAGTTCGGGTCCCATATGGCCTAGGCACGGAGGGCAGGTCGAGGGTCCGTAGCGGAACTTCTTTAATAGAGACAAGACGACCGACTCGGTCAGCGAGGACGAATAGTGAAGTGCGGCCTGGGAACACATCCGCAACTCCGATAGTGCTCGGCGAAGGGCATGCAGAAATATCCGTACCACGACAGACGATCTTCCACACGCACCGCAGCGGGCTTCTCCTGCCACCCAGAGCAGTTGCCATCGCTCGTCTCCCGTCTCCGTGGGTAGGGCGTGACTGAAAGTGTCTCCCGGTGGCGCGAGGCGCGGCGGCGACCGTAAATGCGCGCGGTGGTTCGAGGCGGACAGGAGCAATGGAGCCCACGCCAGACGGCTGCAGTCATGGCGCGACGGCCCTGCCTTTTGCCGCGGCGAGCCAGCGTGAGTTCCGTCAAGAGGGCCCCACTCCGCTGGTCCGCTAGGCTGCGCCGTTCTGTTCTGTTGGGCCGTTCCAGTCGACGAGTTCGGGCTCCGACTCGTGAGTGTGCAGAAGCCGCACCGCGGCGTCCCCATACATTCAGAGGGCGATAGCGGAGCGAGGCCCCGACGTACGTCCGCTGAGACCCATGTCGGTGAGAGCACGCCGTACGTCCGCGGTATTCAGGGGGGAAATCAGATGCTGGTCCAGAACGGGCAGGCTAACAAGTTGGCGGCCGTCGAGGGACCTGCCGGACAGGAACGTGTCCCGCTCCTGTGGGTCGAGAACTGTGGTGAATTCGTCCTGCGGAAGGACGGATGCGTTCGGCTCACCAGGTACGCCAGATACAGTACGCGCGCGAAGCGGTGTCTTTCGATTGCGGCACTGTTCATTATGGCAGGATTAGGTTTCGCGCTAGGCCGAGTGGATCTGACCATCCGTCAGAGATTTGGTTGGCTGTCGCCTCCGTGATGCAGGGTCGTCGAGACTGCGAATAAGGTCAGACATAATTAGACGAGAGTATGGCAGAAGCTGGCACGAGGGTCGTATAATGGCGCCCTTGCCCCTTGGCGGCACACTGTGCTGATATGGCGGTTCTCTTCAGACAGGACCCGATATCAGTAACATACCCATACCACACGCTATGTCGTGAACTCACTTCGACATATGGAACGCTTAGTCCCAGGTGACAGAGCAGGTGCTGGCACCAAAGCCTCCGTGGTGTTTGTACCACCATTCTACAATCCATCGGACGTTCCGGGGCACGGTCATGGGTTTTACATGAGACGACTCCTGGCCCACCGAATGTGGTGTGAATCGTGCTTCGCGCGTAGATACGGTGGGAGTATCTCTCAACTAGAGCGGAGTAGATGATCGTCTTCGCAAGGGGCTGCACACCACGACGACCGCTCCAGAGGTACAGGAAGAGAACGACGGCGACTTGGATGTATGCGCCCTCGCAGACCTGCTTGGACCTCCGCCGTGTCCTGGATATGCTGAACGTTCAGGATTTTGTAATCACTGCGTATGGCAACTCACCGGCTCCACTCCGTACCTGAGTGCTGTGGGCACATGTGTGCGCGTTGTGCACTGCGCGGTGGAGTGCGGGGGCCGCAGGCCAGGCCAACGGTCCCCGGGCGGTGCGACGATCTCCGGTAAGACGACTTCCAAACTCAGCGCGCCCTTTTCCCGCGACTGCCATCTTCAACGAGCTCCAGCCTGAGCTCACCAGCGTCCTCGTCCTCGCCTCCACCTTTGTCCTCCGGCTCCAAGAAAGAGCCATCCCAGTCGCACCATGTCGTCCCGAAGCAAGCGTCGCGCAGAGCCCGAGCCGGAGAAGAAGAGCAGGAGCAAAAAGTAACGTCGTTTTCGCTCTCGCTGTCGCGGCTGCAAGGCAGATGATGAACGCGCGGCGCAAGGGCGAAGCGCGACGAGTCCGACGACGACGACTTCGATATTAGCGATGCGGCCTCTGAGGAGGAGATCGACCAAGGTGTGTACATCCCCCGAGCGTGATTGCAAGGCAGCAGAACTGTGGATTGAACGACGCGTCGTAGACTCGCTGGCCGCCATCAGCACCGAGAACATCATCACGACGGGGCGCCGGACGCGCGGCATCCGCGTCGACTACACCAAAGTGAAGGGATTTGACGACGAGGACGATGATGACGAGGACGAGGTGCCGGACAAAAAACGCAAGAAGGCGAAGCCGTCCAGTTCGTCGTCCAAGGCCAAGGCCAAGCCCGCCGCGAAAGCACCGCCCAAACCAGCTGCGAAACCGGCCAGCTCATCGAAGAAGGCCAAAAAGGTCATCGAGTCCGACGAGGAAGAGGAGCAGGCAGAGGAGGAAGAGGAGAGCGGCTCAGACAAGAAAGACGAGGACGAAGAGGAAGAGGACTGATGCACGGAACGATCGAGATTTCGTATGTTGCGCCACAATCAAGGCGAAGGCTCATGGCGGCAAGTTCACATGTACAACAGTGTATTATACAAAGAGTGTGTTGTACACGAGGCTCTGTTACTCAAATATCCTACAACTTCGAACGACCAGCAAGGCCTGGCCCGCGCAGCAACAGCGGCTTGATATATTCCTACATCGGAGATGTATATTTGTCAAATCACCGAAATGAACTCCTGTACGTGAGAGTGCATACCTCATATCCATCGGGAACCTCAGTCTTGTTCAGTGGCTCGGACTGAACCCTCTTCCACATCTCTTCATACGCATTACCGTCATATTGGCCGAGTGCACTAAGTATCGCCATCAGAATATACTTCAGGCAATGAAAGAATGCAACGCATACCTGTCGAGCTCCCAATCGTTGAAGCCAAACCCATCCGTCAAGCCAACCGCCTCGGGAAGGATATCCAAGCATGTTTGCTTGATCGCCACTCGCAGTGCCCTTGACGGATCCACCGATCCAGATCCGGACAAGAGATTGAACGACAAGACGTCGGCCAATCCGCTTTCCACGTTAGTCAACAGATACTATGTGGCAATCAGTGAGTAGTTCCAGTATTCCTTGGGCATACGCGCTACTCACCAGGAGGTACAGCTTCTTGAGTACCTGAGCCTCTCGACCCCCTACAACGCTCTCCGAGTCACGGATGGTTTCCCCCACCTGGACAGCGACGAATGCGTCGACCACAGCTCTGGCTACGCGATGGTCGCTGCTCGCATCCGGGTCGTCTCGATGCTTGGCCCGCTCCTGCACCATCGCCGCGGCACGCTTTTCTAGCAGCAAGATCGCAGTACGTGGGTCCTCCCATGCCGTCGAAGACGACGTGTCTGCGGTCGGCTCGTCCCGGACGAGGAGCCGCAGGTATGCCGATGACGGGGTAAGATCAGAGGTGGACTTCGTGTTGCGAGCCACAAGGGCGTCGTGCGCTTTCAAGGCAGCCCTAACCACCTGCTGGTCCAACACGAAGTTGTCGCCCTCGAACCTACACATTGCACGTCAGCGTAGGATGCGAGCAATAGGCGAAAATACCAACGTCGCGCCAGGCAGGTAGTCCGCATATAGCCTGCCAACGCCCGCGAAATCGCTGAACCCATGGCCTCCCATCGACCGGCGTGCCGCCTCCAGGTCCTGGATGGCGACAGTGCTGACCAGCACCTTCAGTCCGCTCGTGGTGGCGTGCATCTCGGCCAGCAGCGATGTGTCTCCAGACGCGAGCCGGGCGGACATGTCTGAGAATGCCCTCCACTGAGACGTACGTCAGTTTCAGAACGCATATACCCTGGTTTGACGCGCTCACCAAGTTCCGTCCAAGCAGGATGAAGACGTATGCGTGTGCTAGGGTCGGGAGGAGGCGATAGTAGACAGAGGGGTATGTGATGACTTGACGCTCCAGGCCATCGGGCCCCTTGTTCCCTTGCCTGCGTACCGTAGCATAGCGAATCGCAATCGTAGCACCTGTCCCGTGGTCAGCACAAGGGCGTTCACAGCTGCGCCCACATCTCGTCTACCTTTTGCGATCGTCCACCCGGCGGAGACGACCATACTGCGAGCCAGATTGACCAAAGACCTTGCGGTGCAGTCTAAGGGCTACTCACCTCGAGCGGATGTACATCATCTATCACAATGATATGTGAGTCGCCATCCGTGTTCCACGGTGCGTGTCAGTGCTTACCCCACCATAGCTCAGCTTCGCGTGCGGAGGCTGCATGTACTTGCCGTCGGGCGTGACGGACGCAAACGCAGAGAGCATATACTCGCGTGGAACACGTACGTGCTCGAAGCGTGCATAGCCGTTGTCCACCGCGCCATAGCCTGACAGCGCCTTCGGCCCTATAATGGGTATAAACCATCACCACTC
The DNA here is from genome assembly GCF_000271585.1 of Trametes versicolor FP-101664 SS1. Taxonomy (NCBI): domain Eukaryota; kingdom Fungi; phylum Basidiomycota; class Agaricomycetes; order Polyporales; family Polyporaceae; genus Trametes; species Trametes versicolor. Next base: position 413,813 of record NW_007360328.1, read on the forward strand.
TCCTCCTTACCGACTGTGGCTCACCGATGTCGCCTGCGGTGATGCCTGGCAACAGCCTGTGGTCCTCAGTCGACCTCAGCTGGACGAAGAACAGGTGTGGTCCGACGTCCTTTCCCGACGGCAGAATGAGGCGCGCCTGAACCACACCGTGCGTCGCGGTCTTGCCAAGTGCGCCGACCCACCACTTGCTGCTCGTAAGCGTGGGTGAGTGGAGCTCGAACTCGCGCGTCTCAGGGATGTATGTCGCTGTTGTCTCGAGCGCCGCGACATTTGTCCCATGACCGAGTTCAGTCTGAAGATAGCACCTTCGCGACGTAAACCATAATGAGCAAGGGGGATTGGGGCGGCAAGCTTGTAGGCATACCCTATGATGCCGTGCCGGGCTTTCAGCTCGTCGTAGTGCTTATTGAGCTCGGATGAGCCTTGTGAGCGAACAACAGGTTCGAATGCTATGTGCGCGGTATTAGAGGTGCTGCACGTCTGTCCTTCGCAGGAAGACCGACCTGCGTTGTGTAACATTATAGGAAGCGGTTCGTCGATGACTCTGACGGCAAGCTTCGCTTCTTCGTCAGACCAGCCATGCTGATCCGCCAGTTCATACAGGCGCTTCGTCATAGCGAGGCCTCGCTGGTACATTTCTGTGCGAGCAATAAACGATCTAACAGGAGCCATAAGCACCTGTGCGGAGAGCATGCCTCACAGCCGCCTTACCTTCGCGCCTTGTCAAATACCGGATCCTTCGAAAGGAAAGTGGCTATATTTCTTTTGGTTTGCCATTCTTTATTGCCTGAAGTGATGAATGTCTGAGTACTGGCCCCATAGGACCAGCATTGCTAAACACGTACCGCCCCATAGAAACGCATGCAGTTTGGCTGGGTCGAGAGAGCCGCGCCGTCTGGCTTCCGCCATATCCACTACGTTCTGGTTTGAGGCCATCTTTATGGCGAGCAAAGCAACAGTTTACGCCAGGTGGTTTCGAGGTTGAAGAGGCTGCAATGGGAGACAGTGAGAGGGCTACCTCGACACCGCATGTGCACGTACTCACCTGAGTCTGGCGACGCTGCTCAGCCTGCTCCGTTCCGCTCCCGTTACAATCACCGCTATGGCGGTCGGGCTATATATGCTCGTGAGCTCCTGAGACGACTGTCGAGGCTGAAGACGAGCGCAGCTTGTGGCCGGCATACCCGCACCCCGAACCGGTGCTTGTTCCCAGATCTACAGGACATGTGATGCACCAATTTTATGCGGGCGTTCGCCAAGGGTCCTCGACAGCCTCAGGAACATTCATGACAGCTGTGTTCATGAGTCGAGGGCTTGTGTATGGCTGCTGAACGAGGCTGGTCATACGAGGCTGTCTTGCAAGTTGCGGTTTGTAGGAGAGTCGCGGCACGAAACCGGAATCTCGTTCGAGCTAAAGAGAAGCGCCGGCAGCGTAGATCTTGCTCCTAGCTTCTCATCTACTCAGTACCTTCATCGCCGCGTGGCGCACACAACGCGCATATAGTCGAACAAACGAGAGGTGCAGAAGTCGATTGACCTGAAGAGTGCCTCGTTCGCTAGCCGAGGTGAGACTAGTGCATTCATCCAGCGCATACGACTCCGTGCGACCTACCTTTTGAACGTTAGTGACAGATTGAGCCAGGAGACACTAACATCGCCGGTTGAGATATAGTCGTAACGTATCGTCATTCATACACCGGCAGCTAGAAACGTCCACAGGTAACTCGAGTATACACAGCGAGCAAGCGACAGAACTCAACATCGATAGCATATCCACATCTTCCTCCGTCCTTCCATCCCATCGGAACATAACTCAAACCTGACTGAGGGGCTCATACCCGCTCCGGCTGCTCCGCCCAATGCCAAGACCCATGAGCAGCTTGCTCCGGAGCGACTTCCGTCCGCCTTCGTTCACATGCAGCTCCTCGCCGCCCTCCTCGCGGCGACGCTTCGCCTCCGCGAAGCCCTCTAGCGGGACGTCGTAGAGCCGCTCGTACTCGACGCCGAGCTCTTGTCCGCGCGACCAGAAGTCCTTGCAGTTGCCCATGATGCCGGTGTCGAACGGGTTTGGGGCCTTCGCCGCGCGCGCGAGCCCGTCCGCGGCCTTGCCCTTCGTGAACCGATCGAACCCGAGCAGGTTCATCAGGAAGCCGCTCCCGCAGCCTGCACACATCCCGCTGCCGTGAGCATGGCGGTGCGCGGATGAGCCCCCAAGTTGGCCCTCGGCGGAGTCCTCCGAGGGGAGATGGCGGTGTTGGTGACCCATCTGCCCGTGCAGGCCGGCCCCACCGCGGCCGCCCATGAAGCCGTACCGCCCGAGGTTGGAAACCTCGAGGGTCGTCATTTGGCGGGCGACTTGCCAGAGCTGGGTCGCAAGGAGGATGAGCGTCCAGGAGAGTTGGAGTGTAGACCAGGTGGCGACAGAGAAAAGGAAGGTATCGTGGGCGGTGATAACGCAAAGCTGCGTCGGGAAAATGCACGAGGGGGAGATGTCGGCGGGGTCTGTGGAGATCTGGATGGTGGAGAAATCTATGTACGCGATGAGACACGGCAGATTGGGGCTGAACACGGCAGCTTACATTCAAACGTCAAGTAATCGAAGAGGGAAATGCCCATGACGAGCGTAATAACAAACATCAAAAACTGCCTGTGGTTGTTGACACCGACTGCGAGAAGTCAGCTCATTCCGTTTGTGAGAAAAGTGCAGAATCTACGTACTGCAGTTCCACACCCACGGACAGTGACTATGGGACGTATTAAGATGAGGCTCTTTGAGCGGTACTGATGTAAACGTACTGGTCATGACGTGCGATGCAGCGGTCGCATATGCGGCAGTGCTTCGAACGCAAGGGTTTCCGGGCCTGCAACGAGCTGTATTAGGCATTGTACTCAGAACCAGATCGTGTGAGCTACATACCATGCATTGGACGCAGAACGTCTGGCCGTTGAGCCGTCCTTGTGAGGCAAGCTCCTCGATGACCTAAATTGATTTATGAGCAGATGAAGCGAACCCGATATGTGCCACATACCGTTTTTAGCTCAGCATCGTTAGATGGCTTGGGACAGGTCCCAGGATCTAGGGTGATGGCGCGGAAGAAGTTGTATGCGCATAGCCCAATGGTGATTGCGAGTAGAAGATGGGTGAACGGATGCGATTCGGTTTCTATAGTAGTGCAGGCGTCAGCACAGAACACAGAGAAGTAACTGCAAACGCACGATGAATGAGGCGAGTGAGCCATGCGTATGTGACCCAAATCATTGAGCTGGTGATGATGCCCGCAAAATAGGGGCTGTGTGTTACACTATCGGTGTAGTTGGATTTGTCTAGCAGAGCCCGTGTTACAATCTGGAAGGATGTCAGTATATGCACTCTAGCATGTGACATCGGGATACATACATGGTGCATCCCGAAGAACAGCGCCATTGCGAGGATTATGCCGGTGTACCATGGTAGGATCTTGAGGGTCATGAACATAAGGAATAGGAATACAGTGGGGAGGAAGAAGATGACGATCTTCGTGTTCCTCTGCACAACCATTAATGTCTGTTCGCCGTAACAGGAGGCTAGACTCACCTCGCTTAGAGGCTTTCGTTTAGGGAGACCATCTTCGGTATAGCCACCTTCGTCCAACGCACGCTTCCAAGCACCCAAGCTCTTCAGCTCGACCGCCATATCCCGCGCGGTCCTGCCCTCTCCGTCCTTCGCATGCACATCTGCTCCTGCCTCCACGAGTCGCCGGATGCAGACGCGGTTGCCGCGTACGACCGCCCAGTGCAGGGGAGTGAGACCAGTATCATCACTTGTGTTTGGACTGGCCCCGTGCTTAAGAAGCAGATCCACCGAGAGCGCGTCGCCCTGGTATGCGGCCCACATGAGCGAGGTGTGGCCCTGGGAATCCCGAGAGTCCACATTGATCGGCTGGTGGAGGAGGTACAGCAACGCCATGACAGAAGAGGAGTGTGTTACAAGGTGGAGGGTGTTGTACCCTTGCGCATCGGAGATGTTGGGGTCCGCGTTGTGAGCGATGAGCAGCTGGATAACATACAAGTACCCGTTGCGTGCAGCCCATTGCATCGGCGTCGCCACCAGATCGCCACCCAACGCATCTACCTCTGCGCCTTGTTCTAGGAGGTACCGGCATGCGGCGAGCTGTGCGTTGATGGCTGCCCAGTGGAGAGGCGTAATGTTCTGTTCATCCCGGTCCGTTGCGCTCGCTTTCCCAGACTCGATGAGCCCGCGGATGGTGTCAACGTCGCCGCGTTGAGCAGCAACAAAGATGTTCAGCTGTAGAAGATCAGTAAGGCAAGCTGCAGGGTTGGCAAGAACGCGAACGCACGTCCGGCTCCTGCACGGTTTGTAGAGCTTGTGAGAACGTCATGGAGGACGCGGAGGCGGCGGTGACTGCAGAAGCAGAGGGTTCGCTCTTTGAGCTCACGATTGCGGTGGGATCATCCATATCGAAGGATATGTAGCGTCGTGGTGGTCGTGAAGAAAGCTGGCCCGCAGCGGGCGGTGAACGTGGTGGTGGTCAGCGGCCAAAGTCAAGCGGTGGTGACGCGCGGGCCGCGCCCGCAGGCTGTGCCCATACGGCAACGCCGTCCGGCTCTGCCGAGTCTTTCTTTCGTACCATGACCTTGTTGCACGACTTCACGACATACCGACCACCATTGTGCCAGCTTTATTGAGTAATCTCTATGCGATGGTAATGCGAAATGTGGAGAGGTGCTCGTAGTAACGTGTCTAAATTATTCGGCGAGCTGCCACTTTTAATGGACGCATAGATACTAGGTGCTCAGAGGTACATCCGTTGCAAGCTATAGCTACTGCTTGGTAGCTTCTATGGCATCGGCTTCATGTCATCCTCTTTGGTCGGTTATCGCTGATTTCAGATACAGCAAAGGTGTGCCGGACGTAATTGTGCAAACCTCCAAGATTATGTAGGATGCTGCTTCACGAATCATCGGCGGCGGCGCTTCGAGGCTCCAGTGAGGCCGAAATATCCGACGATTTTCGTGCTGCGCACTCTCGACGTCATTTAACAGAACATCCTATTAGGGGTTGTGGGATGTGTTCCGCGGAACTTCCTTAAATGTTCCACGTTCCCGGTGATAGAGTGCGACAAAGATATTGTAGGCCAAACCAGATTCAGATAAATCGAGGCCTCCGGGGTAAGTGCCTTCGTGCTCGCTGAAGTGGACTTGAAGTGCACCCTTAAGCCGTGGTATCCAGCGTAATGTCGCCCACAACCAGGTTATTGGATGGCACATGTACACCGATGAGAGTAGTAGTGTGTATGACGCGCTCGAGATTGGCCGTAGCCGCGCAGCGGTAGCGACCGCATACTGTGGCGAGCGTACAAGGTCACCGGTCAAGGCGCGAGGGTGCACGAGCCCGCCACATAAGTAAGTACAGTACTCGACCTTGTGGTCATCAGAACGCGGAACATAAGCCGGAACGTGTTCCGCGGGAATGTACAGATCCCTCAACGCCGCCGGGACTTTCTGGTGGAAACACATCGCGGTCTGTCGCGGCTCTGTACATGAGAGCCATACAAAGTCTTGAGCACTACAGATAATGATGGTGTACACCGGTACCCTTTACAATTCTTTTTGCATTTCGTGATACTGCAACAACACAACAAATCCGCCGTACTAACAACACAAGCAGGAGAGCAAATGATACATCTATGAACACCCAAGAACCAAGCGCGTTTACTTGAACTGTAGTTTGGAACGATCAGTACGCATTCCGCACTGCTAGAACGGACGATGCTTACGTTCTTGCCGTCAACCCACTTCTTGCCGTCGATCTCAAGATCCCACGCAAGTGCGGCCTCGAAGAACGCCTTGTCTTCGGCGTTGCTGAGGTCGAGGCGCTTGTATTCATACGACTCGAAGTCGGGCGCGACATCGACGACAGGCTTGATGTCCTGCCCGCGGGCAATGAGCGCTCCCGAGATCAACGAGTTGTTGGTTTCGCCGAGGACGCCCATCGAGCCGAAGAGGTACTTGCGCGACGCCTCGAGGCGGTTGAAGAAGCCACCGATGAGGTTCGACGACATGAAGGTCTGGGTGAGCTCGCCGGGGTACTTGAAGTCCACGCGCCACACGGAGAAGCCCTCCGCATCGAAGCTAAGGGAAATGGTCATTAGCATGTCTTCATACTTGAAATTTCGGTAGACGTACTTCTTGTAGAACCACTCGAGCGCACCGTCAGCACCACGGGTCTCCTTGTTGGAATATGCGCGCTTCCAGTCCTCGAGGTTGAAGGACGACTTGGGCAGAGAGTCCAGGGGGTTCTTGGCCTTGGGCTCGTCCCTTGGGATGCCATCATCCTCATCGTCCTCCTCCTCCTTCGCGGGCTTGGGCGCTTTGGGAGTGGGGGCCGCCGCAGGCTTGGCCTCCTTCTTCTCCTTCGGGGGAGGAGTGAAAGCAAGCGCCTTCTCGATGTACGCAGTCTGGCCGAAGACGTCCTTCAACTGGGGGTGGTTGACGACGGTCTCGAAGTGACGGATGAGGTTGGGGAACTGAGAGCGGGTGGAGGCATCGAGGTTGACTTGTACCGCACGCTGAATGACGGAGGCAAGAGTGATATCGGCGAGAGTGATACGCTCGGTGACAAGGAAGGTACGGGTGGCGAGGTGCGCCTCAAGAGTCTTCAGAGAACGGATCTGACGCTCTTGGAGAGTGGTGTGGATCTGACCATCGAGGAGAGTCAGCAGCTACAGACGGCGCATTCGCGGAAGGACTTACGGGCTTAGCGTAGGGGGTGATGATGCCCTTCACAAGCTGGAAGATGAGGGTGGTGTGCAGGGCGACCTCGCTGTCCGCGAACGAGACCCACTGGTCAATGAGAGCGGCCTCCTTGTCATTGGATCCGAGAAGGGTGGAGTTGGGAGCGAGCGCAGCGACTGGCAAACGAAGTCAGTAAAGACACCAAAAGAGCGTGGAAGAGGAAGCAGATCAGATAGTAAGTAAGCTGTCGACACAAGGATTAAGACAGGGATAACTGATTGTGATATTCTCGTCTTTTCACGCCGTCCGTTCACGTTCTGACTCGTTGACTCACCGTAACGCGCGATCGCGGCCGATTCGAAGAGCTTGAAGCCATCCGCGCCATCGAAGGCAGGAATCTTCCCATGAGGGAACTTGGCCAGGAACTCGGGCTTTTTGTTGTCCTCGAAGTGGACGTAGTGCTCAGGCAGGTCGATCTTGAGACCGTTAAGCGCAGCGACGGCACGGATCTGTGATTTGGCGGTTAACCTCGCGTAGACAGAGAGTAGATTGGGAATACGTACGCGCTTGCCGGACCCTTGCTCGGGGGTGGTGTAGAGGGTGCCAATGGATGCCATTTTGCACGCTAGAGAAGAGGATGAGGGTAGAAGGTCAAGGTACAGCTCGATGTCGGCTCGATGCGATGTGATAACAGAAAAATCTGGGAGTAGCACGTGGTGGCGGAGTGTTTAGGGCAGGCGGTCTTGACCTTCGTCAAACAAAGCGCCAGCTCCTTGCCCTCGACCATCACGCTGACATCTCGTTATCCACTCCATCGCGCTCGTCGGGCAAGCGATTGCAATCGTCTTCAGCGGAGCAACGACCTGGATATGGCTTGTTATTTAACCCATGACTGCGATACCATCAGCCTAAAGAAGCACTCCGAACCCCGCGAGAGACGATTCCGCCGCAAGTGAGTGCTTCATATCGTGTCTCGACGGTAGGTCCGAAAGATTTCAGCTTCCCGGTACCGCGTGCATATGGGACCCGTATGTAAGTCGCATCGCCACGACGTGGATATCCGGCGGCTCTACAGTATCTCTAATGCTTAAGTAACCGGCCGTGGACCCCCATGGTCCTCCCGGCGTTCCTGCGAATCCCTAGGGCCCCTGGCAAGTCCGAGGCGGACCCGCTCGCTGTGATCACGGCGAGCAGGGCTGTGTTGCTTTCGCATTTCAGATCCCCCGGAACCGTCTTGTCCTGCCTCGTGCTGACAGTGCGGAGCACCATCTACGCCGTTTCCTGCTCCCGACGGTGCCGCTTTCATACAGCAAACTCACTATTGGGTCCAATAGGCGCCTATTTTGGCGCATTAATCAGTACGTTCCCCTGCACTGAAATGTTGCTCTTTCGAGTGGACGCTACTACCGAACGCTTTGCTGATGAACCCAGGGTTGTCACAGACTCTCCCTATCCGATCAGCAGCGGGTCCGCGCGCCGCTCCATTACGAATGTCCGTCTTGGTCGCTCTCACAGACTAGCGAAACATAGCGGCGGGGATTCGACCGTTCCACTGACCGCGCTGTCCTCGTGAACGCCGCGAAGGAGTTTGCAGGGATCGCCCAACGATAACGTATGTTGACATCCCATGGATGGATTAGCTCAAGTCACGGCTACGCGTCATATCTGCTTCTTGCGGGGTATCAATCACTGGCCTGTCTTGAAGATCCAAAGCTGGCATGCGGTCGTTCGGCCCAAGCGACCGCGAGCCTCTTCGAGGTGTGTTGGAAGTTCCATCTGGACAAGGCAGTGATACCGCTATTCATTGCCATGCGCTCCAGGGCGGCCTGTTTCCGGCCAATGACCAATGCGCCGCAGCTTCTGTGTTATGGCGTGCGTCTGCTCTAAGGCAGATACCCCATTACGAGCGCCATCCACATGCTGTACCAGGGATATCGTGAGATGGTGCGCTAGGAAAAACCTACGGGCCCGGTATCCACGGCCTCGGTATGTGCACGATACACCCGAGGAAGAGCCCCTTCTGCGCGTATAAAATGCCTCTCTAACCTGGTTTTTCTGCTGTGGAACGCCCCGCCTACCCTTCCCCCGTCCATCTCCTCCCACCTTTGCCATGCTCGGCCGGGTTTCTCATCTGCTACTCGCGGCGTTGGCTGCAGTCAGTGTTATCGCTACTTCCCCGTCCGCAGACGATGAGCTTCGTGCGTTCTTCGCCCGCGAGGGCGCAGCCGTCAAGCCTCTGAATCTCGGAAGGAGGTCGGCTGCGTCGTCTCAGACGCGACACTTGCGTCCCAATTACGACGAGCCTGTGGCGAAGCGGTCAAAACGGGACATCGCCCCGCCCGATGTTGGGCAGGTCGCCGACTTCGGTGGCCAAGACCCTCAGCCAATTCGCAACGGAAATGGCGACACATACCTTGCGAACAGCAACCACGAGATCGATGCACAGAACCCGGACAACGTTGCTGCACCACCCACGGATGCAGGTGGGCACATCGCGAACACTGATACCTAATATGGGCTTCCATTGACGCCATCCGGTTCAGGGACGGTGCCGAACTTGAAGTGGTCTATGTCTCTGTCCCACACGCGACTGCTCAAGGTACGCCATTTATGCAACATCCTCACCTCCATATGGCTAATACACTCTGATAGGGTGGATGGGTGCGCGAGCAGACGATCACTGATCTTCCGCCATGTAAGCTTCCCCACAGTTGATCTGCCCGTCGGGCCCGAGGGTTGACAGAATCTTTCAGCCAAGGACATCGCTGCGGCTGAGCTCAGGCTCTCACCTAATGCCTACCGCGAACTGTGAGTCCCTTTCCAGCGCCTGTGGACATAAAAAGGGCCCATGCTGATTCGACGCTCAGCCACTGGCATCGCGTGGCTGAGTGGGGATACATCCTCAACGGCACCGGTCGCATCTCCGCTATAGACGACAGCGGCAGGAGCTACATCTCCGACATCAAGGGTCCTCTCAACGGCACCGATCCGGACATCTACTAGTATGTCGCGTTCTATAGAATGTGCATGACAGGGTTCTTACGACAACTTAATACCTTAGCTTCCCTCCTGGCGTCCCACACTCTATCCAGGCGCTCGACGAGGGCCTCGAGATTCTCCTGATCTTCACGGACGGCAACTTCGATGCCAGCGGCACGACGTTCATGCTCTCGGATTGGCTCGCACACACCCCGCTCGAGGTCGTCGCGCAGAACCTCGGCGTCAACACGAGCGTCCTGAGCGGCATCCCGCAGAAGGACCCTTACATCCTTGAGAGCACGGTGCCTCCGCCGCAGTTCGGGCACTCTGGCGACCAGGCCGTGTCCGACCCCAACGGGAACGTGCCGTCGCCCTACGTCTTCCACCTCGACCAGCAAGAGAAGAAGGTCGCCCCTGGTGGCGGAGGATGGGTGAAGATCCAAGACTCGGCCACGAACTTCCCCATCTCGACGTTGCTGGCCAGTGCACTTGTCTTCGTGGAGCCTAATGGGTTGCGTGAACTTCACTGGCACACCAACGATGGTGGGTTTGGTTTGCACCTTCATATATGCGTGAATATCTGACCATGCGCGCCTGCAGAGTGGTTCTACGTGATCAGCGGACACGGTCGTGCCACGGCTTTCCCTGGTGGCAGCTCTGCCCGGACGTTTGACTTCCAGGTATGTTACTCACGAGGAGCGGCGCGTCGAATGGCTTATTGACCTGCGTTGCAGCCTGGCGACACCGCGGTGTTCCCCGTTTCGTACGGTCACTACGTCAAGAACCTTTCACCGACCGAGCCCCTCATTTTCCTCGAGCTGTTCAAGGCCAGCAAGTTTGTCGACTTCAGCGCGACTCAATGGTGTGTTGCACACCATCTTGTGGTATAATACGACACTAACGATCGACGATAATTTCAGGCTGGCTCTCACACCGAGGCAGGTCGTCGCCGACCTCCTCAAGGTCCCGGTTTCTGTTGTCGAGGGCTTCGCCAAAGAGAAGCAGATCATCGTCTCGTAAACCAGGAGTCCCACGGGAACTATGGACGCTACTTTTTATTCTGGATCTTGACTGCTTGCTTTCTATTGGCTGACCGTTCGCAAGCTATTACGATGATACTCTTAACGCTTTATTCCTACTATGTGCGCAATGCAATATTTTGTCTGTCTATTCAACGGATGTACGATGGTGTACCGAGGGTTGGCGATCATGTTAGCGATGTCTTCCTCGACCTTGCAGACTCTTCCGTACGCGATAGAACAATATGTTTATCACCGTGTCCGCTTGGTAGCTTGAAAACTGATTGTGAAGCATCCATGTTATATCGCGCAGTTTGAGGCAGGAGCTTACCGCCAGGATGTGGACATACTGGTACATGTGTTTGGGGTAGGTTTCGGGCAAAAGTATGGGGATATTTGCCCGCCAAGTCTGGCGGAGACGTTGACGCCGCGCGCGGTGCACTGCGCTGCACACCGCGCTACACGCTTGCCACTTTCATGCTCGACCTCCACTACTCACATTAATCCTGGCTAATCCGCCTTACTAGTATCTGGTGTAGGCCAAGATACATGTCCGAAATCCCCTTGAACACATTCGGACGATCCAGGAAGTCCCGAAGGGCAGGCTACACTCCTCTGCACAGCGGCGAGCCCGAAGACGACGAGATGCGTGCTGGCGTGCGCGCGGCGGCCTCGTCCGCATCTGTGAATAGGAAAGGGAAGCGGAGAGAGAGGGAGCGATATGCGGACGACCCAGAGGAGGAGACTACACTGCTCGGAGACGCGTCGCATGAGGATGAGGAGGGGGCTTTCCGGGACGATGAACATGAAGAACCGAGACGAGCATCGTCATCACAGGTGTGTATATGCGCTATTTCAGCGCATACAGGACCAACCCGAAACCATTTACAGCGGAGTATACTCTCGCGGAAGAGCAAGTCAAGCGACAAGTCGAGAACAGTGCCGTTCCGCCCGCCAGAGAAGCTACAGAGCAAGTTCCCGCCAAACATGATACGCAATCAGAAGTACAACATATTCACGTTCCTTCCGCTCGTGTTCTACGAGCAGTTCAAATTCTTCTTCAACCTTTACTTTCTTCTGGTTGCGTTGTCGCAATTCATTCCCGCACTCAAGATTGGTACGACATTCGTTTCTACGCATATACCCCGTCTGACGCGGTGTGGCAGGGTTCATCATGACATATGTCGCACCGTTGGCATTTGTACTCATGGTCACGATCGGGAAGGAGGCATACGACGACTACAAGCGGAATCTCCGGGACCGCGAAGCCAACTCGCAGAAGTATCTCGTTCTCGACCCCACGGAATACTCAGCGTCAACCCCAGAAGGCATCCCACATACGCGCTCTGTACCATCATCTGCGCTCCGCGTTGGAGACCTTGTGCTCTTGGAGAAGAACCAACGACTGCCTGCAGACCTGGTCCTGCTCCGGACTTCCGATAGCTCTGGGACTTGCTTCATTCGAACGGACCAACTGGATGGCGAGACGGACTGGAAACTCCGCGTAGCTGTACCTGCCTGCCAGAAGCTGAGTAATGACCGGGAGTTGCTCGTCCTCGACGCCGAAATCTACGGTGCGCCGTTCACAATGCTAGGACCTCTGTATGTTGTGTCTCATTCATATATTAGCGGACGCGCCTATCAAGGATATCCACACCTTCATCGGTACCTTCACAATCAACTCACCTCCACCTTTACTTGAAGACGACGTTCCTATGGTGCCTGTACCCACCGTGGAGCCTTTAACTGCGGAGAATATGCTTTGGGCCAATACTGTCTTGGCTGCTGGTTCTGCTGTTGGCTTCGTAGTCTACACCGGCTCAGAGACTCGTGCTGTTATGAACACTAGCCATCCGGAAACAAAGGTCGGTCTCCTGGATCTCGAGATCAACCGGCTCGCAAAGGTAGGGTTATACCAACACCTCATGCACATAAAATGCATCCTCACTCTGGCTAGATTCTCTGCGCCGTGACCTTTGCTCTGTCGTTCGTCCTGGTGGCGCTGAACGGCTTCCGGGGCCTCTGGTATATCTACGTCTTCCGCTTCTTGATTCTCTTCTCCTCTATTATACCCATCAGGTGCGTCGTCGTCTCCCTTCGATGTCAGATGCAACATTGAAGCGTCCCAAGTCTGCGCGTCAATTTGGATATGGGCAAGACGGTATATGCGCACCAAATCATGACTGACACCGAGATACCCGACACGATCGTCCGAACCAGCACTCTTCCGGAGGAGCTCGGGCGCATAGAATACCTACTCAGTGATAAGACCGGGACACTGACACAGAATGGTACGACAACAAGCGCATATATGCGGTGTAAACTGACAGGGCGCCTGGCAGAAATGGAGATGAAGAAACTTCACATGGGTACTGTGTCCTATGGATTCGAATCGATGGACGAAGTCGCGCATCAGCTCGCCGTAGCCTTTGGCTCGAGCTCTGAGCATGGTTAGTGGATATTTCTGATTACATTCCTATATGCTCACTGCGAGTAGCGCATGGACGTCAGAACTCATTGCAAACGGGTGTACAACTTGCAACGAGAGGGCGGCGCGACATGTCGTCTCGCGTGCACGATGTCGTGCTCAGCCTGGCTCTATGCCACAATGTAAGTCATTTCACAATTACCCCACGCACTATCACCGATTTACTGGTCCACAGGTCACACCGGTCTACAACGACGACGGAACAGTAACCTACCAGGCCTCCTCGCCCGATGAGGTCGCCATCGTAAAGTGGACGGAATCCGTCGGGCTCAGACTTACCTTCCGCGACCGGACTCGCATCGAGCTCCAGACTCCCTCCGGCGCACGGATCAACTTTGAAGTCCTCGACATCTTCCCCTTCACCTCCGAATCCAAGCGCATGGGCATCGTCGTACGCGACTCGCAGACGGGCGAGGTCTTGTTCCTGCAGAAGGGCGCGGACGTCGTGATGGCGAAGATAGTCCAGCGGAACGATTGGCTCGAGGAGGAATGCGCGAACATGGCCCGTGAGGGTCTGCGCACGCTCGTCATGGCGCGGCGGCGTCTCAGTGATCAGGCATACGCACACTTCAAGGAGCAACATCACCTCGCGAGTATCAAACTCGAAGGCCGGAATGAAGCTATGACGTCTGTCGTGGAAGACTTGCTGGAGCGCGACCTTGAACTTTTGGGGCTCACTGGCGTGGAGGACAAGCTTCAAGACGACGTAAAGTCTACTCTTGAGCTCCTGAGGAACGCGGGGATCAAGATTTGGATGCTCACAGGCGACAAGATCGAGACCGCGACGTGCATTGCGATCTCGACGAAGCTTGTTGCGAGGAATCAGTATATTCACCAAGTTGCCAAGCGTTGAGTCCATGTTCCTCTGTATCTCATGTCTGGTGACTGACCGCTCGAGTCTAGTCAAGACCTCTGACCAAGCACGCGACCAACTGGAGTTCTTGCAGAACAAACTTGACTGCTGTCTTGTCATTGATGGAGAGTCCCTACAGGTCAGATTGTCCTCTTTCTGACTTCCCCTACAAATAAACTTACATTTTCCACAGCTTTGCTTGAACCAGTTCAAGAACGAGTTCATCGAGATTGCAACGAAACTTTCTGCAGTTGTGGCGTGTCGGTGTTCTCCCACACAGAAGGCAGATGTCGCACGTCTCATCCGCAAGCACACAAGGAAACGGGTATGCTGCATCGGAGATGGAGGTAACGACGTCAGTATGATCCAAGCGGCAGACGTTGGTCAGTCGTCCTTCTAAACCTAGATGTGCTTGACAGTGGCGCTGACATTCGTGACAGGTGTCGGTATTGTTGGAAAGGAAGGAAAGCAGGCGTCCTTAGCTGCCGACTTCTCTGTGACGCAGTTCAGCTTCTTGACGAAGTTACTACTGTGGCATGGACGCAACTCCTACCGACGCTCGGCGAAGTTGGCCCAGTTCGTCATCCACCGTGGCCTCATCATCTCCGTGATGCAGGCTGTGTTCTCGTCCATCTTCTACTTCGCTCCTATCGCGCTGTACCAGGGTTGGCTCATGGCCGGGTACGCGACCGCATACACCATGGCGCCCGTGTTCTCGCTAGTCCTCGATCGGGACGTCAACGAAGACCTTGCGCTGCTGTATCCAGAGCTATACAAGGAACTAACCAAGGTTCGTGCTAGTATGGCTCATTGCTGCAGTGTAATGCTGACGCGGTCGCGAACAGGGCCGCGTTCTCTCGTATAAGACCTTCTTCATGTGGTTGATGATTAGTGTCTACCAAGGTCGGTCGTGCGCATATATGCACGTTTAAATAAGCTCAAATATCCCACAGGCGCTGCGATTATGATCATGTCACTCGTGCTCTTCGAGACCGAGTTCTTGAACATTGTCGCAATATCCTTCACGGCGCTCATATTGAACGAGCTCATCATGGTGGCGTTAGAGATCACGACTTGGTCAGTACGATCTTCTGAAGTGACATCTCGAGTATCCTTCTGACTTCCTCCCAGGCATGTCTACATGGTGTTGTCGGAAATTGTGACTCTCTTCATCTACGCGGTCAGTATGACGTTCTTGCCAGAGTACTTCGGTGAGTTGCACTCCTGTACCCGTCGTCTTCCTGTACTGAACGCGAGCACAGATCTGTCGTTCGTCGTGTCGACCCGTTTCGCCTGGAAGGTCGCGGTCATCGTGGCCATCAGCGCTATTCCACTGTACATTATCAAGCTCATTCGTAGTAGAGTGGCACCTGCCGCGTCCAGCAAGTTGTTGTAGCGTACTCACGCGGCACACCCGCATTGGATATTTCAATTATTGCATTGGTACTTGTCAGCGACATGACATGCTAGGGTCAGAATAATGGACATTGCAGTATTGGACGTGTGGGCGCGATCGTGAAAACGAATGTCAAGATGCAGATAAAGACGGCATAACTACTCAACTGCCGGTATGGGGGGCCGTGGAAGGGTTGTGGGGCGCAAAAGGTCCGCCAAAGAAGCCAGGCGACGGGTGCCATTCGGGGTTGACGTTGGGCGGCGAGCCCCATAGTCCTGCCCCGATGGGCCCGGGTGGTGGCCGAGAAGGGAAGCCGGGGGGCGCACCGGGCGGCCCCCACGGCGACGAGACTGACCCGCGCGGGCTCGTCGCAGGTGCACCCCAGCCAGGGGCAACCCGGCGATTCGCGGGCGCGGTGACGACCTCGTCGTCGTCAGCGAGCAGTGCTGACGAGCCGAGGACGCCCTTCGGACTGGGTGAACGACGACTTGGAGATGTCGAACCGGATCCTGACGCCTCGCCCGTCGGTCGTGCAATAGGCGCGATGGGACGGGTGATCGGCCCCGGGTCGGGGGCAAGAGCACGACTGCTGGGTCCGGGAGCGAGGTTCAGCTGCGTAGGCGACGCGAGAGGGTTCTGAACAGCACGGGATGGAGGAGCAATGGGAGGAACAGAAGCAGCCATACCACGGCCGAAGCCACCGTCGAATGGGCCAGCATTGCCAAATCCACGAGGAACAGCAGAAGGAGCAAGAGGCGGTGGGGGTCCAGAGGGCATCGACGGCCCTGGCATGGGAACGTTGACACCGAAACCGGGGTTGAACTGTACTCTGGGCGACAACACAGGAGGCATGCCGCCGACCCCGGGAGGGAATACCGGCGCTTGAGGAGCATGCTGAGGCACTTGAGGCGTGATGGGCGTTGGAGGCTGCGACGCACCAACCATCGGGACCCGAGGCAGCTGTTGCTGGGCCTGAGACCGTGACGGCTGGAGAGAAGGAGGAGCAGGAGCCTGAAGCTTGTTGAGGATCTTCTTCTGCGGAGCGGCGCGGCTGGGAGACTGCTGCTGCGAAGAACTCGAAGGTACCGCATTGCGGGGGGAAGGAGGGGCTCGTGCGTTGGCCCGAGCAGCTGCGGCACGTTGCTGTTGCTGTTGCTGAAGGGCACGCTCACGGGCCTCCTTCTCCGCCTTCTCCTTCTCTGCCTTCTCCCGCTCAGCCCGCTCTCTCTCCTCACGCTCCTTCGCAAGCCTGCGCTCACGTTCCTCCCTCTCCTGCTGATCGCGCTTCGCTTTCTCAGCGCGTTCAGCAGCGAGTTTGGCTTCGCGCTCTTCACGGGCCTTGCGCTCACGTTCCTCCTTCTCTTTGCGTTCCAGTCGGAGGCGCTCCTCGCGTTCGCGGCGCTTGCGTTCACGTTCGGCTTCGCGTTCGCGCTCCTCTGCGAGGCGCTTGCGGCGCTCCTCCTCCTTGCGCGCCTTCTCCTCCTCCTGCGCCTTGCGTTGAGCTTCACGACGGGCACGCTCCTCCTCACGCTTTCTGCGCTGCTCCTCTTCGTGTGCAGCCTGCTTAGCCTTCAGCGCGGCCTCCTCGGCAGCGCGCTCGGCGGCTTTTGCAGCACGCTCCTCCTCCTTGGCCATCTTCTGCTGCCTGCGCAGGGCTTCGTAACGCAGCCAATGGATCATCAAGCAGGGGTACATACCGCTTCTTGTCCTTTTTCTTCTGGTTCTGCGACTGCTTCTTGGCCTCCCGCTCCTTGGACATCTTGTCTTCGTCCTCAAGTTCGCGCAAGAGTTGTAGTTGCCTCTCTTGCGCGACCTTCTCGCGGTACGCTTGGAGCACCCGTTGCTCGAACATACGCGCCGCGAAGATCGAGAACATGCGCTTGCCTTCCTCCATTTTCTGCTCCTCGGTCATGATCTGTGTCACACGACCGATGTCATCGGGCAAGGGAAGGACGCGCGATGGGGAACACATACCTCCTCCTCGTCATCGTCCTCTTCCTCCTCGTCTTCCTCTTCCTCGTCATCCTCCTCACCCTCGTCGTCCTCATCTTCACTGTCCTCCTCGACATCTGCGGCGGCCTCCTCTTCGCGCTGCATCCGGCGCTCAGCGAGCTGCTCCATCATCTCCAAGAACTTTTGACCATCGTTCTTGAGAAGATCATCCGCCACGGTCAAGATGTTTCCTACTTCCGAAAAGTTAGTCCGCAATATCCGGGGCGCACGCGAGTCCTTATACTTGCCAGTCACGGTGAGGTTACTCCCGAAGTTGGACAAACCATCTTGGCCGTTAGCCTTTCCGTTGGGCGCTGCTCGTCGCCTATTCGGGGCTGCGGCCCTTTGGTCCGGCTGCTTGATGTCGTCCTCATCCTCTGGCTCTGGCTCTTCTTCCTCCTCGTCCTCCTCTTCTTCCTCTTCCTCCTCCTCCTCATCGTCCTCATACCCATCCTCGTCCGGATACTCATCCTCCCCATCGTCCTCGAACTCGCTCTCCGCGTGTTTGACGGGCTTTCGCCCATTCGCCACGACCGCGTTCTTGCCGCGGTGGACGCTCGGAGGGTGTGGACTGATGACGGTCCCGTTCTTGTCGAGCTCGACGCTGCCCGGAAATGGACCTGGCCCTTGAGGAGGAGGTAGCGTCCCGCCGGATGAGATGTAGCGCTGCTGGTAGTTCGCGTACTGTTCTAGCTCCTCGTAATAAGCATCGTACAGTACCTCGAGCTCCTCCTCAATTGCATGCCTTCGTCGCGGCGCAGAAGCGACAGTTGTTCGGTTCGCGAGCGAGCGGCGCGAAACGCGGACGAGAGAAAGGACAAAGGGAATGTCAAGAAAAATTTTCGAATGCGAACAACAGAACGACGTACCGTTTGCGCCCGCATACTGCGCAGCTACAGCTGTGCTTCTGCTGCTCCTTCATCTTCTTCAAGACCGCCTCCTTCTCGATCTTGACAAGATTCCGGCGTTCCTCCTCGCCTAGCCCAAGCCAGAACTCTTTGATGCGCTCGCGTTCCTCTGTTGTGCTTGTACTCCATATCTTGCTATTTTTCTGCGGTGACTGGGTGCCAGCTGGAGGTCTGGGCTTGTGTGGTGCAGAGGCATTGGAGGATGGAGGCGATGGATGGTGATGAGAGTGATTATGACCGTACGCTTGCGAGGTGATGGGTGCCTTAGAGGCCGCGCGGCGCGAGGGAGGAGGAGGGTCAGCAGCAGGAGCAGGGTAGGCCATAGGTTTCTTGCCCGCCGCGCGAGAACTCGGCGGCGGGTTGGCGGTGGCAGCAGCGGGCGGTGGACGTGCAGCGGGCATGCGGTTGGAGGGAGAGACGGGCGGCGCAAGATTTGTCACCGTACCGCCCTTGCCCTCTTCCGGCCGAGCGCCCGGAGTATCCGGCGCCTCCTGGCCGGATTTCTTCTTCTTTTTCTTATTCTTCCGTTTCGCCGCCGGATACCCGCCGTTGGGATAACCCTCGCCGGCCGGCATGCGGCCGAGAGGGTCCTCGAAGCTGAGGGTGAAATGGGCCTGCGCCCGGCGCTCGCCCGGATCGTCGCCGAACTCATCCTCTTCACTGTAATAATCGTCCTCGCCGTATTCTTGTTCCTCCGGATAGAGCACCACATTCGCCGGCGCGAGCGTAGCACCATCGGCCGTCTGCAGGGTACCGTTCGCCGCTGCCGCCTGTTCCATCGCGAGCGCAAATTGCGGGTCGGTGAAGATCGCAGGGTCGAAGGGGATGCCAGGGTATGCGCCGGGCGGGTACCGCCCACCGTCCTTCGTCGCGCCGGAGTGCATTTGCTGGGCGATAGCGTACATGGCCTGGGTCTTTTGTTCCGCGTTACCAGGCGAGCTCAATTGAGAGTAAGTGTGCCGTACAAAGTTGCGCAGATGTTCCGGAAACGACGCCCAGTACTCGTCCGTGACGAGCCCTCCTTCCGCTCCGGCCTCCATGCTTCGCGCGAGGTGGTCCGCGGTCGCCAGAAGCTCCGCTTCAGCAGCAGTTGTAGGCTTCAGATGTGCTGCTAGAGATGCTGACAGCGACGCTGTAGTGGAGACGTGCACCGATGCGAGCTCCGGGGAGAGTCCTGCGCGGTGGACGGTACGGGTGTGCTCGTACAAGACACCGCCCATGGGCTCCAAGGCCGGGAGGGCCGCCTCGTCGTCTTCATCATCCTCGTCCTCGTCGTATGGGGCCCCGGCATTGCGATCGACGCCCTTTCCCTTGCCCTTCTTTTTCTTCTTCTTCTTTCCGATGGATGCAGAAGGAGGTGAAGCAGGGGTTGGAGGAGTTGCAGGTCGAGGGGTCACCCGAGTCGGAAGAGGCCGAGCGGGAGCCTTCTTGGCCTTTGCAGCAGTCATCCGAGTCGTACGCAGTCGCCAGGTAAAATCAGCAGGCACCAGAGAAAAAAGCGAGCAGTTGCTCTCGTCGAGGTCGATGTCCAAGGCTGAGTCGTCCAGGCTGCCCCAAGTCCGTGTGCCCATAATCAGTGCAGTCACGTGCTTTTAATCAGGCGCCTTTTGCTAGTTTCGGCGACTGTATTCCACTTAGCTCTTCTTTCAACAGAACATCTAACTCGAGTAACAATCACTTGAAACGACTTCGCATATATCAGCCACCCCGTCTTGTCTGCAAACTCCGATCTGCCCTCATTTCGTCCTGGTAGCAGTCGATTCGCTGAACAAGACCACCGGCGGCGTGGGTGAGCATCCGTCACTGTGCGACCTTCAGTATTCAAAACACTCATCCGTGGAAACCGCCACGGCGTACACGAGCGGGCTATATGCGCTGCAAGTTATATTTAGTGAGTGAAGTACGCAAGTGTCTGTATTCCATAACCCTAATGCCGAACTTGCGAGGCGGTGCCTAGGGATGACTGAAAGTCAACCAAACAGTGTACAGTATTTCACCGGACTATATGCGCCTTCTCGAATCTCGAAGCGACTTCCATCGCTACCCGCATACTGCTGCGCAGCACGGCAGATGTCCTACAGCCTATGGACGTGACAGGCGACGACTAGACACTGTCCCACCTCCTGGCAGGTCCGTCGAAGAAGGCTGCGGCAAGCTGTGGTAAGTCGCCTATTCAGACTGAGCGCTGTCGGGCTTAGCGGTGCGAGTGCAGCAACCGCTCACAGGTAGCATTACAGCATCCTCACGCAGCTTCGTACCAATCACGTTGGCCTCAACGCTGTTATATTTCTGGCCAACACACACCTCATTTCCTTGCCGTTATGCCCATCCTGCCAGGTCCCGGGAACGGTCGACCACTAACTTCGCCCCTGCGGGCGCTTTGACCAACCTCGCCACACCGCGGGCAAACAACCACGCTCTTTTCGACGACATACTGAAATCATCGTGAGAGTGTTTAAGTGAGCTTTCAATGTATGTGATCGGAATATCGTGAACACATGCTGAGCACATGTGGTGTTTTCAATGTCGTAAGCATGTATTCACGATGTTCCACACAGTACACAACTCGAATGTTCTTTGTATTTTCAAAGCATGGAGCATGGCGAAACAACGCGGTGGCATTTTTTCCAGTCATCACCGTATTATACAATTGATTTATCAGAAAACATGTGCATTTGCCCGGCAGTGCCACCCACTGCGCCGCACCCCGGGCAAGAAACCATTCATGCTGAAGCACCTAATAGAGGACCCGAAGTGCCAATCATCCCTGCTTCTACTTCGCTGTGCTCATGCCCCTCTCCATCCCTATGTTCTTTTCCTGCAGGCTTTTCCTCTTTATCGTTGTCCGCATATTTTTTCTCACTCTATCACCCGACAGGTTCATGTTTTGGGGACATGCCACCCCCTCCTTCAAGTCTTGCTCATAGAACTGCTCTCAGGTTCAACACCCTCACCGCTCGATATGAAGGACCTCCTGCGACCCCCACTTCGACTGCACTGACGCCTCCCTATCCTGCCGGCCCCTCCGGTGACTCGCAATTTGAACCCATACTGTAGTAACACCCCTCCGAGCGCTGGTGCGTCCCGGCCGACCCTGGGAACCAGGGGGAGCTTTGGCCGCCGCCGAGGCAACTGGCGGCGCGCATTTCTGGACCTCTCAAGACCAAGAGATAGGGCGGACACAGTTACCTATGACGATCCAGAGGTCAGATTATACCCCGCGCTCCTCTCAATGGGCGGGAGGGGTTAGTGTGGTCTGTCGCTTGTAATCTTCGCACAGTATCGGGTAGTGACCACATAGGCCGTAAACAGTCTGGGCGCCATAAGCCTACGGGTTTATCTGACTCTTACAGGCAGGTAAACTGAGCATGGCAGTAGACGATGTGAAGAGACTACACGATCGCGACTTATACGCTGCGACGGACCGTGACTGCGGCGAGCCCGGTGCACATCTTTTTACGCCATTCCGCAGACCGCTGACTTGTTGACCGCAGTCCCGCAGGCATACTGCCGCTCGGCATCCACAAGCACCGGCGGTGATGGCATGAAGCAGCCTGAGACCGCCGACTTAAGACTGTAGACCTTATCAAATGAGTTTAGGGCGCGAAAACCAAAGCAAGCTTAAGCTGAGTGTGCAAGCGTGAATTGGTCGACGCAGATCATCTACGCCATCTACCTTACGGGATGACGGGGATTAGCGTGTTTTCGCCCTCTGGAGAAGTTGTTGAAAAGGCGAGTCAAGATGTTGCCTTTTCGTGCGTATACAACACGCACGAGTCTTTGATTAACTCCTTTTCGTCAGAGACTTAGAAGGACGCTCGACTTACGAAAAGACAATTGAATCGGTGGGATTCTGGTCACCCTTTCTGCCGTAGGAAGCAGGCCAATTTCCGTCGTATCGGCAGCCCGGGACGATGCCGACCAAATGCATCAAGTCAGCTGGTCGGACATGTGCTGCAACATGAACTCGGAATCCTCAAGTCGCTTCAATATAAGGCGGTTTATGAACGACACCCCCTGTTCTAGATGATGGTACGTGCTCCTCCAGTGTCGTGAAATGTGCGCAGAGAGTATAAGGACCCCTGAAAATGCATATAGCACTCCGGCCGATAGACGCCCGTCATCCGGACGGCGTCTAGCGATTTTTGGGCTTTGGGCCGGCCGAAAAATGGCCAAAAATGGCCAAAGTCCGGACACAAACAGCCAAAATGGGAATTCTGGCCGGCTGCTCGTCCGGACATGGGGCTCTCTGAGGGCTCAGATACCGGCGCTAACCCTTGGACGCCCGTCCCCGAAGGGGCCGGCCGCAAAAATCCGGACAAAACACCGCTCTGTTTGGGCCAGAGGCCGGCCGCGGTCCGGACATTTTTGGCCTTGAGGCCCAAAAAATCTCCGGACATGAAGGCCCAAAATCGCGGGCGTCTATCGGACAGCCTATTATAGGCATTTTCAGGGGTCCTAGAGTATAGGGTAGGCACACAGTGTCTAGTTCGACTAGCCATCGATGATCCTATCAAACGTAATAAAGGCACTGCCTAACGGAGGCGTTCATTGTGATGCTGTGCTGGAGCGCGACACTTGTCTATACGTGGAAGTTACGAGCCTAGAGGTACGTACAAGGGCAGCCCGCTGTATCGTCGGCGTCGGACTCCGCCGTGATATCGTGGCCATGGCATCGCAAGCATTCGGGTTCTTCCTGCGTTTTCTCTATACTAACAGTACTCAACGTTCATAGCTATGTACGACCCGGAGTCCCAGGAACAAGATAGCAGCGAGGAATACAAAGCCAAGACCTGCCAAGACCGAGGTGTTGTGCGATTCCTAAATGGGAGATCCCATCTCCAATTAGTCGAGCGAACAAAGATCTGATATACTCAAGGCAGCATCTATTCATAGCGCAGTAATCGACAGTGTCTGCTGTTCTTCCCTCCGCGCCCTTTGCAACGAACCACTATGCCGGGCAACGCGGCCACCTCCCATCCCAGCGTTGCCCGCGGAGTTACTCAATATATCGCCTGGACACGCGAAAATTCTCTATGGCGATTTGCAAGCTCCCTTCACATCGCAGGACCGAATAGCTGCGAAGGATAGGGCAAGCGTCTTACCCGAAAGCATCGCGCTGATGCGATGTTGCTACCCATCTAGCGCGCAGCCTTCGCAACCTTCCACATCCGTTCCCCTGGGTCCATCGCGAGCGCGGCAATGCGCGCCGCGAACCCATCCGGGCTGGCAGTGTCTGTATCAGTGCGGCATGAGGCCAGCGCGCCGGCTGCCACATCCTCGGTATAAAGGACATCCTCCGTGATGGCGTGTTCAGCTTTTCTCTCCCGCAGGTCCTTCCCTCCCGTATACCCGTGCAGTGCATGGCCAGCATGTACGCGCCACTCGTTCTTTCTCTTTCCTGTCTCTTCGCCCCTCTTGTGAGCGCCGATGTCACCATTTACGGCCTGTTTGGCCAGACGACCGCCGACCCGGGCGCACTTCGGTCGGGATCAGCGGCGGCGCCGTCAGCAACAGCTGCGACGACGACTTCCTTTGTGACGGTTCCGGGACCGCCTCAGTACACCGAACTTGCGGCGTACAACCCTATATACATGGAGCCGCCCGCAATTCCAGACCCTGCACCGCCGCTCCAGTTTGCCATTGGAGTGCCCACAAGCGCGCAGCTCATGAATGGACTGTCTATACCCCAGCATGGTACCTTCTTCGGTTTCTCCATCGAAATGTCGGTCGCGAACCAGCTGAGTGAGTTTGATGATGACCTATATACTGCCTCGGTACTCTTGAGCACAGCTGAACAAACATCTTCTCGGCTGTCTATTCTAGTCGGCACGAATGGGTAAGCAGTGCTCTTTAAATTGTAATATTCTAGGTCGTGATGCTAAATTGGCTGTGGTGTCGTAGTACCACATTACACCCTCAATTCCTCAACCTCATGAACATCGTCGCTCAGAAGGCGGGCGCGGTTCACATACGTGTGGGCGGTAACACGCAGGAGACGGCCTTCCTGGTGGACACTCTGCCCGGTGGGAAAATGATGGAGAAAGACAAGGAAGACGCGTCTAACCCTGTACGTCCGTACGCCAGGTTGGGCGGCGACGTCAATCGTGTTCTGACACAGACATGGGTCTGCTAGACATCGACTCCTGTTCTGGCGTTCACGCCAGAGCTTCTGTACATGATGGCGAACGTCTCCAGTCTGATCAACGCCAAATGGTATCTAGGTACGTCCAACAGTGTTCACACTCACCTGTTACACAACTAACACGGGCACAGGTATTCCCTTCAACGACACGTCGAACTTCCGCTTCCAGATCGCCGAACAGGGAGAAGCCATCTTGGGCGACAACCTTCTTGCGTTCCAGGCGGCCAACGAGCCCGACCTCTACGGCCCGTATGTCTTGTCTCCGAGGACTGTACGTGTGTAGCGCCACTGACACCGCCTGACAGCCACGGACACCGTCCGTTAACCTACAGCCAGTTTGACTTCTTCGGCGAGTACGCCCTGCTTACGCAGGCATACCAGAACGACACGTCTATTCCGGTCAAGAACAACTTGATCGCGCCGAGTGTTTCGGGCACCTGGACACCCGAGAGCATCTGGGACACCGGCTTTGTGGAGGCATACACGGACTATCTGGCGTTCCTGGCTGTCGAAAGGTAAGGGAAAGCGAGCAACACGACTGTGCGGAGACTCACCGCTGGATCTACGGTTAGATACCCCACGGACAACTGCGCCGTCATCTTCCCGAACCCGAACAACCCGCCGCACGACCCGCTGCAGGAGCTCCCGCAGTTCCTGTCGCATCAGGCCGGCATTAACCTCGTGCAGCCGTACGTTAACTCGACGATGCTCGCACAGACGTGGAACAAGCCGTTCCTGATGTTCGAGACGAACTCTGCGTCGTGCGGTGGATTCCCGGGTATCAGCGACACGTTTACGTCTGCGCTGTGGGGTCTCGACTACGCTCTGCAGATGGCGAACAGCAACTTCACGGGCGCACTGTTCCATTTCGGTGGTCAGAACGTGTCGTACAACGTACGTGTATTGAATAATTGATATAAACTTACGGTATTAATGACCCTTTTATTGCAGCCCTTCACAGGTGATTCTGAGTCTGCTGACACGCATAAGTATAGTGAGCTAACATTGACAAATGATAGCGGCACCCACGAACCAGTCGTCCTTCCACCAGTGGACCGTCGGCCCGATCTTCTACTCGTCGCTCTTCGTCGCCGAGGCACTTGGCCAGACGAACACGTCGCAAGTGAAGGACATGTTCCCGAACAACGGCAATGACCAGACACCGGCGTACGCGATCTACGAGAACGGCAACTTCGCGCGGATGGCACTGATCAACTACATGACCGACCCCACCGGTGCGCACGACTACACCGCTACGATCTACGTCGGCGGGTCGGGCTTCAACGAGGACAACGGCGCTCCTGCCTCCGTGAAGGTCAAGTAAGCAAAATGAATGGCACATCGGAGCGGCCGTACAGGTCCTGATTTACGTCCACAGGTACCTCCGCGCCCCCTCTGTGTCCGAGAAGGACAACATCACCTGGGCTGGCCAGACCCTCGGCGGTCGCTTCCAGGCCGACGGTACATGGAAGGGTGATGAAGACATCCAGACCGTGCAGTGCGACCAGACGCAGAACATGTGCCAGATCACGGTGCCCGCACCTGGCGCGGCTCTCGTCTTCTTCTCTGACGCCGCACAGGCGGCAGTCGACCCGGCCGCCCCGCAGACGTTCGCGACGTCAATCGTGACGAAGACAGCGAACACAGTGACGGTCGACCCATCGGTTCTCGCGACATCGAACGGGCAGAGCGGCAAGAACCGCATTTCCTCTGGCGGTACAAGTCAAGGCGGCGCGAACGGCGCGTCGGGCATGACGGGCTTCGCGCCTGGTGTTGCGGCCTTGGCAGGCGTTCTCGGGGGTGTCGCGGTGTTCATGCGAGCGCTCCACTGAGCTGTGCCCACGGATGATTGCCCGTCAGTCCTGCGGGGACTGTGGGATGAGTACGTCTTTAGTTTATTGTATATCATGGCAGTTAATGTACATCTTGACCTAGCTTGTCGCTCTGTAATCACGTAGCATTCTTGAGGTGTGTACCCGTCCGATATACGGCGGTGTCGAGCACAACGCGGAGTGAGCTGGCTTGAAGGAGGCCTCGCGCGCCCGTGAACGCTCAGGATGTCTTCGCGAGCTACTGGGCCGGGACGCGCGCGAGGTGCGTGCTTTCGCGCGACTCGGGTGACGAGTTGGACGCGCATAGGCTGGCGGCGCGACAGGCGCCGGAGGGGGCTGCAGGCGGCGAGGCTAGTCGGTGGAGTACCAAAGTGAATTTTGTCGACGAGCACGGTGGACGCTGGTACTACGACGGGGAAGGGGGGGAGGGGATCTTACGAAAGACAGGGGACGAACTTGGTCGGGCATAGGAGACTCGGAGGACGGCCATGTTATGGAGCGGTAAGGGCGGACTTGTTCGTGTAGTTCGTAGCGTATAAAATATATTTCTGTGTCCCATAAACCCTGCGTGAAGTCTCCAGCACGCCCCTCGCATCGCGGAGGAGGGCCGCGCCGCAGAGCGACTCCGCCGCGGCGCCGCGAACGTCGAACGCGGTGGGTTCAACGAGCGCCTATTCTGCGGATTTGGCGCGAAGGAGTGCGTGGGCGCCTCGCACTTGCTTCTTGCTGCCGTACTCTGTGGTGCTCGCCGGGCAGCGCATCCCGTCCTCCGCGCGGAACAGCTGCACCGAGTGCAAGAACTCCCCCGTCCTCGTAGCTCGCGCGACCTCGATGACACCACTGATCTCGTCTGTCTACTGCAGATCTCCAGATCTCGCACTGCCAGGCCGCGCCCCGCAACTCGGGCGCGCGAATCGCGATGGAGTACGTACCGTGAAGTCGCGAGCCCGCCAACGACCGGTACCATAGAGTCAGGTAGGCGGTTGCGTTGCGAGATAAGTACGTACCCCTTCATCTTTACGCGCATCTGTCAATTGAACACGTTGC
>NW_007360328.1:442480-458802 GCF_000271585.1 Trametes versicolor FP-101664 SS1
CCAGATCACGGTGCCCGCGCCTGGCGCGGCCCTCGTCTCTTTTCCGATGCCGCACAAGCGGCGGTCGACCCAGCAGCCCCGCAGACGTTCGCGACGTCCATCGTGACGAAGACAGCGAACACCGTGACGGTCGACCCATCGGTTCTCGCGACATCGAACGGGCAGAGCGGCAAGAACCGCATCTCTTCAGGCGGCACGAGCCAGGGAGGCGCGAACGGCGCGTCGGGCATGACGGGCTTCGCGCCTGGTGTTGCGGCCTTGGCAGGCGTTCTCGGGGGTGTCGCGGTGTTCATGCGAGCGCTCCACTGAGCTGTGCCCACGGATGATTGCCCGCTAGTCTTGTGGGGACTGTGGGATGAGTACGTCTTTAGTTTATTGTATATCATGGCAGTTAATGTACATCTTGACCTAGCTTGTCGCTATGTAATCACGTAGCATTGTTGAGGTGTGTACCCGTCCGATATACGGCGGTGTCGAGCACAACGCGGAGTGAGTTGGCTTGAAGGAGGCCTCGCGCGCCCGTGAACGCTCAGGATGTCTTCGCGAGCTACTGGGCCGGGACGCGCGCGAGGTGCGTGCTTTCGCGCGACTCGGGTGACGAGTTGGACGCGCATAGGCTGGCGGCGCGACAGGCGCCGGAGGGGGCTGCAGGCGGCGAGGCTAGTCGGTGGAGTACCAAAGTGAATTTTGTCGACGAGCACGGTGGACGCTGGTACTACGACGGGGAAGGGGGGGAGGGGATCTTACGAAAGACAGGGGACGAACTTGGTCGGGCATAGGAGACTCGGAGGACGGCCATGTTATGGAGCGGTAAGGGCGGACTTGTTCGTGTAGTTCGTAGCGTATAAAATATATTTCTGTGTCCCATAAACCCTGCGTGAAGTCTCCAGCACGCCCCTCGCATCGCGGAGGAGGGCCGCGCCGCAGAGCGACTCCGCCGCGGCGCCGCGAACGTCGAACGCGGTGGGTTCAACGAGCGCCTATTCTGCGGATTTGGCGCGAAGGAGTGCGTGGGCGCCTCGCACTTGCTTCTTGCTGCCGTACTCTGTGGTGCTCGCCGGGCAGCGCATCCCGTCCTCCGCGCGGAACAGCTGCACCGAGTGCAAGAACTCCCCCGTCCTCGTAGCTCGCGCGACCTCGATGACACCACTGATCTCGTCTGTCTACTGCAGATCTCCAGATCTCGCACTGCCAGGCCGCGCCCCGCAACTCGGGCGCGCGAATCGCGATGGAGTACGTACCGTGAAGTCGCGAGCCCGCCAACGACCGGTACCATAGAGTCAGGTAGGCGGTTGCGTTGCGAGATAAGTACGTACCCCTTCATCTTTACGCGCATCTGTCAATTGAACACGTTGCCGTAGGCCGGCGGGGAGGGTTCGAAAAGAAAGCTGCGAATTGCGCCCTCAGCTAGATCGTAAGTCAGGTGTGTCGCATGCACAGAACTCGAGCGAGTACGTACCGTATTTCTCGTGTTTGCAGGGTTCAGGAGAGGCTTCGCGCACCTGGCTGCTCGCGACTGGGAGCAGTCGAGACCGTGCGCATGTAGTGGAAGCTTGTAGGCCTTTCTTCCAAAGCCGTGGGGGTCTGCGACTTGCAGCGACCTTCGACTGCGAGCCAGGCCCGTGCCGCGCCGGCTTCGCCGCTCTTACAGGAAACCGAGCGTCTGCCCGGACGTCCCGCCGCTGTCGCCGCCTCACATCATGCGGACCGACTCTGCCGCCGGGCCCAAGCCGTGTCAAGGGTGAGTACAGGCGAGCACATACCTTTCAGGTCAAGTCTCTCGTCAGACACTCAACTCGCGCCTCCCAGTCATCCCGCTCCGTCCGAGTGCCTGTCCGACAGAGGGTAGCCCGCACGCGTGGACGCGTCCTGAAACACGACGGATAATCGTCGTACTGCGACGTGAGATCAGCGGTGTGCACGACTGTACCGTATACGCAACCTGCCGGCGGCGCCAGCTTCGTTTTGTACCGCGAAGTCTCGTGTGCTGGGTACCGCGTGCACCGCATGGCACGAGTAGTCGGTGATGTCGTGGAAGTTGGGGACGGCGCAGCGGCGTCGCAGCGGGGCAATCGGCGGGAGAACCTGTCGGCAGGGGAGTTCGGCGGTGAAAACTTGGCAGGGAAGGTTCGTGGCAGCGCAGGCTGAAGTCGGCCTGCCACGAGAAATGAGTGCTGACCCACTTGCTACGACACAGACTGACGTACCTGCACCCCGTGCACGCGTGCGATTTCGAGGGATCGTCTGTGCCAGTGCCAGTGTGAGCATGCAAGCTTCGCAGGGAGAAGAGCTGAGACTCCGCCGCCGCCTAGATCACGCAAACTTCGTCAGGGATGTGGAGGGATAGAAGAAGGTGCGCATCTCTGGCCTTGTCCAGTCCCGGTATCGACGTTGTTGTGTAGTACACCTCATGCATGGCAATGCAGGTGGCGAGTGGAGAGTGGGGAAATGTGGACGAGTTCGCCGTACGTGTGATACCTCCGTTTCTTGCGCGTCTGCGGTCTGAAGCGAGGCCTGGTTTTGCCGGCCTCGCTGCTTGATGCAGGGCTTCTGGGCACCGGTCTCGAGCGGCCTGTGGTGCGAGCGTGGTCAGGGTCGGCGGCAGCCAGGTCTATCCACAGGCTGCAACCTGGGCTGGAGCCAATCTGTGTGTAATGCCGCCTGGTGGATCACCAGGGTTGATACAGGAGAACAGTGCCCTCATGCGAGGCGAGTGCTCCTGCTCCTTCCACTGTGTGCTCTTGAGAGGGTAGCCCTACTGTAATACTGCCTGCATGTATTAGAATATCACCGTGTTCATTCTCCAATAGAGTGGGTTCCACCTGTGTGCTAAGCTCAGGTCTTGCCCTCCATCTCAGCCAAACTCCGCAGCTCAGATGAAACAGATTAGTAGACTCGCGTGTACCTCAGAGGGCTCACGTATTGCCATGGATATCTTACACATCCGCATTTTCCAGCATATCTGATGTTCTGGATGTCTTCTCAGTTCTCATGGGTTGCATCAGCCCGTCCGCGCTTGCAAGCGGCGGAACAACCCTGGATCACTGTTTACGGCACCTCCGCACCCCCCACCCGCATCCAGACGGAGTGCGAGTGAGGGAGGTAACAATATGAGCAGCAGCACCCCTGCTCCTCATATGGATACCACCATCCTCCCAGTCAAATCCAGGTCGCAAAACTACATCTAGTATGCACCAGACCATCGTGAATATATTACACCGTGGCATTTGTATCTATATGTGTAACTACAGCCAGTGGACGCGCGCGAGCACCAGCGACACGGCGTCCGGGAGCATCTGCCAATGGCGGGAATGTACCAATCGAGCGAACATGCCATCAATCCAGCCTATCCGCATTGCCTAAAATATCTGTTAGATTATTGCACCATTGAGGCGGTGTGTGCGAGCGCGGCGGTTGATTTTGCGCGCATCGATCGGCGTCGCGGTGGAGGAGAGAGTGAGCGCGGGGACTCGGAACGAGAAACGCGGATTCCAAGCAGCAAGCGCCGGCGCGAGAAATACTCTCTCTCCCTCGGGTTTCCCGCGGCTTTCGGGCCGCTACCCGCTCGTCCAACTTACTGTGGCAATTTCTCCCGATTAAAATTCACCGCGAGGAGGGGCTATGGTCGTAATGGCGTGTAACAGAAAGTCGGAGGTTGCGCAAATTGCCGTGGGGAGGGAGGAATCGGCCACAAAGTTCGAATATCTAGACCAAGATAATCAGCCATAGCCGACGAGAGCTGGCGCCCACTCGCGCCGCGCTCTCCTGGACCATTTGTCGAAGATAGTCCGAAATGAACAAATACACCCTCAATGCAGCCCGTCAGATAGGAATAGAATATAAATGAATTTTGTGTTTGGTTTCGGAGGTGCGAGCGAGCCCGGGAAATATTTCGTGTACAGCCCAGGTCGTGGTGAAAGGCAGATGAGTGAGTGAGCGCGGCAAACGAGATTCAAGAATCAGGCGCCCGTGCCTGCTAGACGAGCTCCCGGTTTGGCAGCTGCCCCTTACTCTCTCTCCGCTACCACCACCGCTTCTCTCGTCCGCCCACCAACCCCGTCGCGGCGACACTTTGAGCAATGAGAGAAAACAGTTTTGAGATGTAATAGTGCCGTATATGCGCCTACAGCAAGTCTAAGGTACCAAATCTATGCGACGTCTACATCCCTAACTCCGGCCACACCAGCGGCAGACGTGCGAGCCTGAGCAGCACAAGTTGCATGTCCGTCAGCTCGGCGACCCCGCCCTCCAGCTCCGCCATCGCCTCTGCCTCGTCTGTCACGGTCTCGGCTGACGTCGGCCCGTCCCGGGGGTGCCTCGGTGGTAAGTTGTTCGGGTTTGACTTTGGGCGCCGGCGTTGCTTACCCAAATCGCTGCGATAGCGCTTTGGCGGAATGCCGCGGTGAAGCACAGCCGGGGCGACTAAGAGGGGGTCCCTCCTCGCCGCGTCGAGCTCGGCTGGGTCCGTGATCGGGACGAAGCGCATCTCGCCGCTTTTCCAGAGCTCAAGAAGGCGCGAGATGCGCTCCTTGCCCGTGATCCGGCTGAGGTTGTCGAAGATGATGTCGTCGGGCCAGCCCATGAGCTTCACATGGTAGCGCAAGACGACGCCGGTGCAGTACCGCCTAATGGCATACGCCATCTTCGCGCCTTGGACACCCGCGACATCCGCTGAGGGGGCGCCAAGTCAGCTCGAGTGTGCACGCAAACAAGTTGGCATGACTCACATATTCCACCGCTCAGCAGGCCCCTGAGCTCCCCCCGCAACTTGATCTCCATCCGAGCATAGTCGGCGTGGAGCGTGTCACCGTGAGCACGTTGTCCCGGCATCGTGATCGAGTGAGATATAGAGCTATAGCGGCATGAGACGAGACGGGCAGCTGAACAAGGATGCGCGGTACGTACTGTGGGTCGCACGCGCGCAGGGAGAGTGAAGCTGACCGGTAGGGTGACAGAGCGAAGGTCGACTGGCACTCAGGGCACTGGGGGTACAAGTATGCTCCGAAAGCGAAGGTAGCCGGCTACGATTGCCACGCGAAATCGGGGCTCCCAACCTTCCACGTTCCTTCTCGACTGCGTGTTGTGCGTGCCTCTCCAAGCGGGCACCGAACGCGTTCTGAAACGAGCCGCGAGCCGCGGTCGTCTCCCGTTACAGTGAGTTGTCTCGGTTGCATGCCGTCATATAGAACCTTGACTGATCATCTCCGTTGCAAACGGCAGCCCTCAGGAGTGCACCGCCTGCCGTCATCGCCGACAATTCCGTCGCATCCGGATGCGGCCGCGTCGTCTTGGAACGCGTCGCGTCTTTGCGGGAGGTGCTCCCGAGCCTCCGGCACGCAATCCCCGCCCGCCTGTACCACGCCCGGTCGTTCAGTTGACGGGAAATGGTGTTGTGTTTCGCGACGGCTGGTGAGCAGTTTTGAACGATGTCCCCTTTTGGGAGGGTACGAAATGGACGGCGAGGTCTCACGCGCGCCCGCAGCTGTCACACATCAAATTACGGCCCTTCGCACAAGATCTAAGCCTTCGCAGCCGCGCCTCCGCTCAGACGTGCTCAGCGCTCTTACATCGATGAGCCGACGCATCCTTCGTCATTTACGTGCGGTATTATGGTGAGCGGTAGGGTCCTTCCCGCATCGCCCAGAACATTCCTAACACTTTGAGCTCCTAGATCTACTTCCCTAGTTGCGCAATGCACGGCCATCAAGATCGCTAGCCGATAGTCGCGACCCAACCCGCCATGTACCGCAGCGTCTAGCTCCTAGTCATTAAGCCCTCACGCAGAACCGGCCGATGTATAGCGACAGGCCTCACGAGTTGGCACTCGCAGGCGGCACCACGCAACGTGTTCCCTCGTCATCGCCCGTCTCGCAAATCTTCGTCACGCTCGGTACACTTGTAATGAAATTGTAAGCAGTTTATCTTAGGCGTACCTCGTCATCCTTGCTCTAACCGGCACGACATTGTCCGCCGGGCGGGTGCATTCTTAGACGGTTTTGCTAGGCGGCGAGGTCGCGGACCCACGTACCCAATTAGCCACAATCGAGATCCTCGAAGCCTCGCTCGCCTAACATCGCTACGATACGCCAGAGTCCGTTGACCGCCGTTGTAGTATCCTCCACTGCGCCGCGTATTCGACACCGCCTTCGTAAGTCTCGTGTTTTGACAACAAGCATCACCAACCCGATGCTAACTCAATCAGTATCTGCTGCTTATTCGCTCGCTCGCAGCTTTCGCTCCGCCGCGGCAGAGTGTCCCCGCCGCAAACTACGTGATGGCTTCGTCCATGTCGCGCACCCCTTGTGCTCCCACGACGAGACCCACGTACTACGGCGGCGCGCCGCATCGTCAGTGGTATCGTATGCTGCGGCCGGCTCAACACGGTACAGCGGCGTGGATGGGTGCCCACACTTCCGTATCCTCGCGCGGCGAAGTGCATTCCGGCAACACGGGTTGAATCTGCATAAGGTGCATTCGTGGAGACAGGC
The DNA here is from genome assembly GCF_000271585.1 of Trametes versicolor FP-101664 SS1. Classification (NCBI taxonomy): domain Eukaryota; kingdom Fungi; phylum Basidiomycota; class Agaricomycetes; order Polyporales; family Polyporaceae; genus Trametes; species Trametes versicolor. The sequence continues at coordinate 448,969 of NW_007360328.1, forward strand.
GCGTATTCAAAATATATCGACATCCTCACGCAGAATATGGTCTCTAGAACGTGGGCTCGCAACGGCTCAGATCACTGATTTGTTTGTTGTCGTGTTGCCCACTTCGGAGGTAGGTATGTGCAGCCGTGGCGTCTAGTCCCTCCTTCGCTAATTTGCATGCTTCCGCAGTCAGCATCGGATTTGTCCACCGATTAGGCCAACGCGGCCACACACGATCTAAGTTGATGAGCCGCGGCGCTCCTTTGTGCCTCAATCAAGTGCCTGGGCCCCGGACGTACGTATGCATGCCGTGATCGAACTCGGAGGAATTTCCGTCCGTTGTCCGTTGTACGTGGCGAGTGGGTTCTTTCCTGCGCTAAAGTGACGTTCCACTGATACGATTGTTTGAGCAATATAGTATGAAGTGCCTCCGCCGCCCGCACTCGCGCTTTGACTACGTCACTCTCGCCAGCATGGCGAGCTCGAGAATGCAGGCGCGTACGGCGAGGTTCGAGTGCGCCGGTGGTGAGGCTGGGGCAGAATCGTGTCATTTGTGACTCGTCGGTCGACGCAGAGCAGCGGCACCGCATCGAGTCGACGCACGGGAGACGCCTCAGGTGTCTTCCGTATGACGTGAACGTCGGTCTGCTGGTCACCGCGGCGGGTCTTCCCATTACCGTCTCTCTCGCGCCGTACATCCGCTTGAAGGAAACCGCATGCCGGCCCCAGACGCGCGAAGGGTGCGGCAGATGCAGTTCTCTCATGATGGTACGAGTGGGCGTACCCGCGTCCGTTTCCAGAGTATCTGATCTGTGCGTGCGTTAATGCGCACACGCAGGTCACTGGACTCGTATCCCCGGAGGCGAGCCGCCGCTCATCGTGTCTTGATTCGGCAATAGCCATGTTTACAGGCACTCCGGCGGCGCGGGCGCAGCGTCTTTCGAGAAGCGACCCACTTCATGGTGTGTCCTAGCCTGCGCACGACCGACAGGCTTATTTCATTGATTCGTTGGATAACAACCAAATACGGGGCATACCCCCGCCGTACAACATGTAGCGAGCTCACGACGGAAGAGCCGGCGGACGGCCACGCGCTGTGACCAGTTCTTTCTGAGCGCTGCAAAAAAACGACACTGCATAGAGGCCCGATTTCGACACGCCATCTACCATGCCCACGGCGACGCCGTTGGTAGTCGTTCGGGACCGGGGGGCCGGCGTCGTCTAACACGATCCGTCTCTTCTCATTTTCTGAGCCTCGTCCGCGACCGTCCCCCTGGTACTTGTGCCGTGTCGCTGCCCCTCGCGGGACTTGCTGTTTTGCGCCGTCTCCGTGTATACAGTATGAACCCCACGGGCCTACCGGTCATATCGCCTCGACTGCGCCGCCCTTGCCAGTGTTATTCGGTGTCGGTCTGTAAGTTTCAGAACATGGATATGTAGATTCTAACCCCTCAAGCACGCCGAGTTCCCGGCCGTTCACCATGGCCGACACAGTGTTGCATCGCACTACGCCGCCCATGTTCCACCAGATAACGGGATACCGAACTCGCGCCCACAGAGCCACAGAACGCGATACATCGACATCAAGATCTCTGAGCGAGTCTAGACTTGTTCCATCAGCAGGGCATCGTCAACGACTCAACATCGCGAATCGCGAGATCGCGGGCTGCTGTTAGACGATCGTGTGTATGTGCGTTATGGCATCTTGCCGTTCCTTCGCTAACTAGCACGTTTCATCCGTTAGCATCCCGGTGTGTCCACTGATTGCGTGGTCGGGGCTGGATCCCCAAATACTCCGTCGCTAGCACTTGCCCAGGTCAACGACCGGCGGCCGACTCCGGTGTACGTCGCTCCGTATTGGCAGCGCAGTCACGGGTCAGTTTTTCTGTGGACGTGTCCAGAATACGGGTCTCGGCGCTGACTCGCTTCGCATGGGTTTCCATGTAGCTGTTTACAGGTACGTTGAGCAAGCGCAGCGCAGCCACCCAGCAGCTAGTGGATAGCTTGCACGATCCGCCCGCGTCCCAGGCGGGCGATTTGGCCTCAATCACACGCACTATGTCCTGCTGGAAGACACGATGAGGCACGCGCGCTGACTTGTGGTGATGACGGCGATGGAGGCGACTGTGTCACACCGCAACATGTCATTTTCAGAGCGTACAAGCGCGGCGGCAGCTACGTTGTACGTCGTCTAGTTCAGGGGCGGAGGGCAAAGTTATTGACCGATGTACAGGAATCTTCTGGTCACACGCCACGGCGCGTACGCGAATAGCAATACCGTCCGATCACAGCGGCAGCTCTGTGCATTCGAAACTCCCGTTGAATGGTGCTACACGACATTCATGGTGAGGACAGCCTCGCACGGCGTCGCGGCCCGCCTCCTCGTGCGTCTCCGCCCTGTGGTGAGTTCCGTACATTCTAAAGAGTACTAGCACTGCTCTGAAGTGCGGGTCCCTCATGTGTGGGCCACCGAGCAGTGTCCGCCTCGCCGGTCAGCAGTTCTCAACAGATTTCCGCCGCCGCCCGTCGAGACATTCATCAAACGGCAGAAAGGATGCCCTTTACGGCCATGAAACAGCGATCGACGCGGACTGTGTATACTGGGGAGCAGGTCTTTCGCCATCGGGAGGCCACTCCCCTGGTGCTTCAACCGAGCGATCGGTGTTCGTGGCGCGATGGGGAGTGGTGACCGGTGCTATCCCTCTGCTCGCGACGCGTTCGCGCGTCGGCTTGGAGTTCGTGTAGCTCGTGTACTAGTTACAATGCATCATGTTCCCCCGTTCGACAACGAGGCTCCGGATCGAATAGCTCCACTGCGTGGCCCGAGGAGGCGCGAGCATGAGGAATGCGAACGAATCGGACGCACGGGCAGATCTTTGTGCCCGCGAGCAGTTGTCTCGCGCGGCGCGGCTGGTATCCTCCTGAAACCGGAACACAGAAACCCGCGAAAATCCACACCATAGCTCGCGAGATCGTCAAGATGCCCGCCCACGGCCCAAGAGTCCGATCGTTTCTTCTGACAACCGGCAATCCGTTGTAAGCCGTCTATATACGTGTTTGAAATCGGTGTTTGTGTGCCCACGAGACGCAAATCAGGCATAATGACATGGAGATATATTGAAGCTGATTCTAATACAGGATTGTGTTAACGAGAGCGCGGTGCGTCCTCACAGACAGAGACCCCACGAAACTGGACCACACGGTCAAGAGCAAGCGTAGTCTCGTGGTCTGTGCACAACGAAACCGGACGTTCCGCCGGGTGTTGCATACGATCCTCACGCCTGACATAGGTGGAATAAGCCTACGGAAACTGCGCGGGCGGCAGACGCGGGATTTACGCACCTCGAGTCCGAACAAAGACGCTGCCGGATTGCAGGAACGCCCCGATCTCATCTTACGAAATGAGCAGGAGGCCGCATCATGACGACGCCGAGCGTCGTGGGGGCCAGTGCTTGAGGACGAGACTCGGCGAAGCATCTGGACGCGGGCCATCGGCGTCGTCTAATGCGAACGTCGATGCCGCAAGTCAGTGGCCCGATCCTGCACAAAGGAATAGGCATCCGCGGCGAGCGCAAACAGCCTGGGACACGTACCGTAGTCTGCAGGCGTGTACACAAGTGGGTATGGCGACCATCAGAGACCGAGGGCTGAAGCCCGACGAGAAGAAATGTCTGAAAGGATCACGATTATCAGTGTATGAACGAGCACGACGGCGCCACGTGTGACGGGACGTACCGGCTGGAGTGCGCTGGGAGCAGGCGCGATGTTCCGAGAAGACATGCCTGCGCGCGGACAAGGACTCGAGCGAGACTGGCGTATTGTGGACAGGAGCTCGCCAAGCGTGTACAGCGACCCCGGGCGCGGCCTAGAGGTAGCGTCAAGCGTACACATCGACGCCGCAAGTCCCGCGCCCCAATCCCGCGCAGCAGGGATACGCATCCGTTGCGAGACCGCGCGGCTTGGAACGAGAAGTGTGGTCCGCGGGCGTGTGCATGAGCACAGGCAGTGAGTACGAAAAATCGAAGGCTTGCGTTCGTAGAGAGGCTCCTGAAGATTCCGCTACAAGGGCGTCAGCGAAGGTGACCGTACCACAAGACCTGGCGGGACAGACCTGACGGGACGTACCTGAAGAAGAGCGTTGAAATCGCGTCGCAGACGTACGAGTGAGCCTCCTCTGGGCGCAGGATCGAGCTCGTCGCCGACTTGGACGCGATGGCTGGCGTTCGCGAGAGCGTGTAGCATCGTGCTAATGGGGAATGCACGCGATGCTCGGCTGGCGCGGACGTGCAGCGAGCCATGGTCCGCCGCACTTGTCGAGCGAGTCCTCGAGTCGCCGTGTCTAATCGCAGAGTCTCCTCCCCACGAGACAACACGCCATAATGGTGACGGCGTGAGGAACTAGTGCGGGCTGAGGGTGGCGAGGACGAGTATTGAGCGCTGAGCCCCATCTGGTAGTGGTGCATGAGAAATCGAAGAGTTTCAGACAGGCTAATTTGAGGGCGTACCTCGAAATGTGCACTGCGCGGACGTGCAAGGACGCGACGGCGACGAGCCGAATCTGAATGCCTGCTCCAATATCATGAGCGTCCTGTTCAAGGGCGGCAGAAGAACTTGGGCTCCAGTTCGGAATGTTCATTTAGCTCCCCTGCCGACGAGTATTCGCTACGAGAAGATATTCATCGAGTGCTCAACGCACCAGCAGATCGTTTGCGGGAGATTTCTCATATTATCGGAGTACATACAAGACGTTAGACGTGCGGGGGCGCGACACAAGCTCGAGACTACAGACGAACGGCCCCAGTAATCCAATTGGAGCAAAACGAAGGCGGGTACGCACCTTCCTCGTAGACACACACTGTCCGACACAAAATGTTTCCCCGCTTCCACAATCGCGACGTGCATATGCGTCGAGCGCACAGCACGTCCCCGGATGCGTCGTCTGGCCCACGATCCACAGCACGACGCGCAGTCCATGCCTCGGTCTGCGAGACGGCACGGCTGCTACTCCCGAATTCGCGTGAGTGTCGCGCGCAGACGCAGACGGATAGCTCACGTACTCACTATCCACTTCATTCGCGGAGCCACAAGGGCGCACGCGTGCGTGTACCCATGTTGTTCGGTGCGCGGTGGTCCCAACCCCGCGCAGAGGGGCGTCCGCACACCGCGAAGCAGGCTGCCCCTCGCCGCTGCGGTGGTTGTTCTCGGTAGCCTGCCATGCGCGGACGTATTCATGTAGGGCGTGCGCCGGCGCAGGATTCGCGAGGGGGACGCTCAGCGCAGTGCTTCGTCGGCGGGATGAGATGGTCTTCGTGCCTCGTCGGCGCGACGGGGAGGCCCTGCTGGCGGCATGAATTGTGTGCCCACGGCCAAGTGTGCACGACGTTCGTGGGGATCCGCCGTACAGCGTGGTCGCCGTCCGTGAACAGTCCCCGCGCGCATGGACACAACGTCGTCAGTGTCCTTCGAGTTTCGAGCGGCGGGCGTCGTGCTTTGTCTCTCTCACATCGCCCACAACGTCGGCGAACGTGCCCTTCGAATCGAAATGCGAACGTCCTTCGAGCCAGCGCGTTAGAAGCAGAACGTGCGTTCCGGACACGGACACGACGATGGGGCCTCGAGATACTGCACGCAGGACGTGTTGGGAAGACGATAGCGGGCGCGCCGGTATCTATTCCATGTGTGTACATGAAAACGGCAGACTACGAGATACGCCCTCGTCGTGCCGCGTGCAGTAGGACGACGATAGGAGGGGACAGAGAACGAGCAGCCTCGCCCCCAAGCGGGCAAGGTTCATCGCTGTGTGTCACGACGGTTTCGTGCTCGACCCGCCGCACCGCGTCGATGTGGAGGGCGTGGCCCCGCCGAGGGGCGTCGTCGAGCGTGGCTCGCCCCGACGTGCCCCGCCACGTCTAGACACGTCCGCTGCCCTCGCACTTTCGCTACGCGTGCTGCAGCCTGAATCCTTCGCCGAGCCCGCCGTTCTGCGTGGCCTCCGCCCACGGTGTCGGATCTCACGACAAAGTCCGCCTCGCGCGGCGTGGAGACACGGTGTGCTGACCCTGAAGCGGCACTTCGTGCGACAGTGCGCACACGCTAGCGGTTGGGTACGAGCCCGACGCGGCGACTAGACGTGCGGATGCGTGTGGGAGGGACGCGGATCGGAGATGCGCAGCGGCGGAGCACTGTGTACGGTACAGGAACGATCGCGAAATGCGAAACGCGAAACGCGGGCCGTGTATCGCCCGGCGCTCATCTGACACAAGCGTGCGGGGGATGGCGACGGGCGACGCGGGCGGGGAGTTACGAGGGCGGGGGTCGAATTGGGGGAGAGTGTACGTACATGTGTCCGTCCAGGATGCTGGGGCGGGAGCCTGCCCGGAACTGAAGAGGTATAAGAGGATGAGCAGGATGTAGGGCAGGATATCGGTGTCCACTGATGCTTGCCTTGCTTTGATTCTTGCTCTTCGTGCTCGCCGCTCACCGCTCGCTGCTCGGCGTCCGCTGCTCGACGTTCGCTGCACGCCGCGATCGTGGCCAGGTGAGTTTGTTCGTGCTGCCCGTGTCGTGGTGATACGGTAGGTGCTGACCACGACGTTGGCAGTATGCTCGACGTCGTGGAGGTGGCATCCGTGCGCGCAGAGCTCTGTGTGTGCGGGCACGTGGTGAGTGCACCATATTGCGCTTTGTACGTGCGTCGCTCACCGTGTTGCAGCGTACGGGTATGACGATGTGCGCGGGAGGCTCGGCTCGTGGGCGAGGACTATGGGCGGAGTCTGACGGTATCAGCATACGAGGCCAGCATGTAGCGCAATAGTATTTACGTGTAGGAAGTCATATAAACGGATTTTTACTGGTTGAATTCATGACGCTGAGGGCTACCGCGGACGGGGGAACGTAGTTGAGAGGGCGGTAGAGTGCCTGTGAGCGGCGAGAAGCAAACGTGAGGCTCCGGAAGGGCAGTCCCTGGGCGGCAGAGCACTGCAGGCGTGTCGCGGCAGCGGGTAGCGTAAGAAAACACGATGTGACGAACGTGCAGCGACGCTATATGCGTGCAAGCTGCGATGCTCGACGTCGAGAACGGGCGAGGTGCAGCGCAGGACGAGCGGAGCGGGGCAAGAGCACCTCGGAATACAGGCAGAAGAACGCAGAGAACGCGTCGAAGAGGCTCTGACAGCGGGCGCAGGGGTCGTCAAGCGAGGTGCATGGCGGCGCAAATGGCGCAGACACAGGCCAACCAGACGTAGACGAGGGCCAGATAGACGCGCAGACGCCTGCAAAAGGGCGAGCGAGCGCCGCTGAAGGAGCTGAAGAGCGAGTTTGAAAGCCGTCGAGTCGTCGTCGAGAGCAAGGATGTGGCGGTGGAAGAGCGCCCGAGCGCGCGATGACATCACGCGTTGCAGCGATGTTGCTACCCATCTAGCGCGCAGCCTCTGCGACCTTCCACATCCGTTCCCCTGGGTCCATCGCGAGCACGGCAATGCGCGCCGCGAACCCATCCGGGCTGGCAGTGTCTGTATCAGTGCGGCATGAGGCCAGCGCGCCGGCTGCCACATCCTCGGTATAAAGCACATCCTCCGTGATGGCGTGTTCAGCTTTTCTCTCCCGCAGGTCCTTCCCTCCCGTATACCCGTGCAGTGCATGGCCAGCATGTACGCGCCACTCGTTCTTTCTCTTTCCTGTCTCCTCGCCCCTCTTGTGAGCGCCGATGTCACCATTTACGGCCTATTTGGCCAGACGACCGCCGACCCGGGCGCATTGCGGTCAGGATCGGCAGCGGCGCCGTCAGCAACAGCTGCGACGACGACCTCCTTTGTGACGGTTCCGGGACCGCCTCAGTACACCGAACTCGCGGCGTACAACCCTATATACATGGAGCCGCCCGCAATTCCAGACCCTGCACCGCCGCTCCAGTTTGCCATCGGAGTGCCCACAAGCGCGCAGCTCATGAATGGCCTGTCTATACCCCAGCATGGTACCTTCTTCGGTTTCTCCATCGAAATGTCGGTCGCGAACCAGCTGAGTGAGTTTGATGATGACCTATATACTGCGTCGGTACTCTTGAGCACAGCTGAACAAACATGTTCTCGGCTGTCTATTCTAGTCGGCACGAACGGGTAAGCGGTGCTCTCTAATTTGTACTATTCTCGGTCGTGATGCTAAATTGGCTGTGGTGTTGCAGTACTACATTACACCCTCAATTCCTCAACCTCATGAACATCGTCGCTCAGAAGGCGGGCGCAGTTCACATACGTGTGGGCGGTAACACGCAGGAGACGGCCTTCCTGGTGGACACCCTGCCCGGTGGGAAAATGATGGAGAAGGACAAGGAAGACGCGTCCAACCCTGTACGTCCGTACGCCAGGTTGGGCGGCGACATCAATTAGGTTCTGATACGGACATGGGTTTGTTAGACATCAACTCCTGTTCTGGCATTTACGCCAGAGCTTCTGTACATGATGGCGAACGTCTCCAGTCTGATCAACGCCAAATGGTATCTAGGTACGTCCAACAGTGTCCACACTCACCTGTTACACAACTAACACGGGCACAGGTATTCCCTTCAACGACACGTCGAACTTCCGCTTCCAGATCGCCGAACAGGGAGAAGCCATCTTGGGCGACAACCTTCTTGCGTTCCAGGCGGCCAACGAGCCCGACCTCTACGGCCCGTATGTCTTGTCTCTGAGGACTGTATGTGTGTAGCGCCACTGACACCGCCTGACAGCCACGGACACCGTCCGTTAACCTACAGCCAGTTTGACTTCTTCGGCGAGTACGCCCTGCTTACGCAGGCGTACCAGAACGACACGTCTATTCCGGTCAAGAACAACTTGATCGCGCCGAGTGTGTCGGGCACCTGGACACCCGAGAGCATCTGGGACACCGGCTTCGTCGAAGCATACACGGAGTATCTGGCCTTCTTGGCTGTCGAAAGGTAAGGAAAGCGAGCAACATGGGCACATCGAAACTCACCGATGTATCTCCTGGTAGATACCCCACTGACAACTGCGCCGTCATCTTCCCGAACCCGAACAACCCGCCGCACGACCCGCTGCAGGAGCTCCCGCAGTTCCTGTCGCATCAGGCCGGCATTAACCTCGTGCAGCCGTACGTTAACTCGACGATGCTCGCACAGACGTGGAACAAGCCGTTCCTGATGTTCGAGACGAACTCTGCGTCGTGCGGTGGATTCCCGGGTATCAGCGACACGTTTACGTCTGCGCTGTGGGGTCTCGACTACGCCTTGCAGATGGCGAACAGCAACTTCACGGGCGCGTTGTTCCATTTCGGTGGTCAGAACGTCTCGTACAACGTACGTGTATTCAATGAGTTGAGTGAACTTACGGCACTGACAACCTCTTTATTGCAGCCCTTTACAGGTGATATCTGAGTCTGCTGATACACATAAGTATGGCGAGCTAATATTGACAAACGATAGCGGCACCCACGAACCAGTCGTCTTTCCACCAGTGGACCGTCGGTCCCATTTTCTATTCGTCGCTCTTCGTCGCCGAAGCGCTCGGCCAGACGAACACGTCGCAAGTGAAGGACATGTTCCCGAACAACGGCAACGATCAGACACCGGCGTACGCGATCTACGAGAACGGCAACTTCGCGCGGATGGCCCTCATCAACTACATGACCGACCCCACCGGTGCACACGACTATACCGCCACGATCTATGTCGGCGGGTCGGGCTTCAACGAGGACAACGGCGCTCCTGCCTCGGTGAAGGTCAAGTAAGTAAAGTACACGGCACAAGAGCGGCCGTACAGGTCCTGATTTACGTCCGCAGGTACCTCCGCGCCTCCTCTGTCTCCGAGAAGGACAACATCACCTGGGCTGGGCAGACAC
>NW_007360328.1:458822-459895 GCF_000271585.1 Trametes versicolor FP-101664 SS1
AGCGTCGTGCGGTGGATTCCCGGGTATCAGCGACACGTTTACGTCTGCGCTGTGGGGTCTCGACTACGCTCTGCAGATGGCGAACAGCAACTTCACGGGCGCACTGTTCCATTTCGGTGGTCAGAACGTGTCGTACAACGTACGTGTATTGAATAATTGATATAAACTTACGGTATTAATGACCTTTTTATTGCAGCCCTTCACAGGTGATTCTGAGTCTGCTGACACGCATAAGTATAGTGAGCTAACATTGACAAATGATAGCGGCACCCACGAACCAGTCGTCCTTCCACCAGTGGACCGTCGGCCCGATCTTCTACTCGTCGCTCTTCGTCGCCGAGGCACTTGGCCAGACGAACACGTCGCAAGTGAAGGACATGTTCCCGAACAACGGCAACGACCAGACACCGGCGTACGCGATCTACGAGAACGGCAACTTCGCGCGGATGGCGCTCATCAACTACATGACCGACCCCACTGGTGCGCACGACTACACCGCCACGATCTATGTCGGCGGGTCGGGCTTCAACGAGGACAACGGCGCTCCTGCCTCCGTGAAGGTCAAGTAAGCAAAATGAATGGCACATCGGAGCGGCCGTACAGGTCCTGATTTACGTCCACAGGTACCTCCGCGCCCCCTCTGTGTCCGAGAAGGACAACATCACCTGGGCTGGCCAGACCCTCGGCGGTCGCTTCCAGGCCGACGGTACATGGAAGGGTGATGAAGACATCCAGACCGTGCAGTGCGACCAGACGCAGAACATGTGCCAGATCACGGTGCCCGCGCCTGGCGCGGCCCTCGTCTTCTTTTCCGATGCCGCACAAGCGGCGGTCGACCCAGCAGCCCCGCAGACGTTCGCGACGTCCATCGTGACGAAGACAGCGAACACCGTGACGGTCGACCCATCGGTTCTCGCGACATCGAACGGGCAGAGCGGCAAGAACCGCATCTCTTCAGGCGGCACGAGCCAGGGAGGCGCGAACGGCGCGTCGGGCATGACGGGCTTCGCGCCTGGTGTTGCGGCCTTGGCAGGCGTTCTCGGGGGTGTCGCGGTGTTCAGTGCGAGCGCTCC